>NC_058132.1:196345174-196468135 GCF_016433145.1 Gracilinanus agilis
AGAAAGAAAGAAAGAAAGAAAGAAAGAAAGAAAGAAAGAAAGAAAGAAAGAAAGAAAGAAAGAAAGAAAGAAAGAAAGAAAAAGAGAGAATGAGAGAGAGAGAGGGAGGGAGGAAGGATATTGGTTTTTGTTTTTGGTTTATTTATTTTTAAAAACCCTTTCCTTCGTCTTGGAGTCAATACTGTGCATTAGTTCCAAGGCAGAAGGGTGGTAAGGGTAGGCAATGGGGGTTAAGTGACTTGCCCAGGGTCACACAGCTGGGAAGTATCTGAGGCTGGATTTGAACCTAGGCCCTCCCATCTCTAGGCCTGACTCTCAATCCACTGAGCTACCCAGCTGCCTCTATTTTTTTTAAACCTTTACCTTCCGTCTTGGAGTCAATACTGTGTATTGGGGCAGCTGAGGAGTACTGCAAACCAAGTACTGTTGCTCCTAGAGTTAGGAAGACCAAAATTCAAATCCAGCCTCAGACAATACTTATTGTTTGTATAATCTTGGGTATGTCATTTAACCTCTGTTTGCCTCAGTCTCTTCATCTGTAAAAATGGAATAATATTTACACTTAACTCCCAAGGTTGTCATGAGAATCAGATGGTATGTATAATAATTGTATAATTTCTCACATATAGTTGTGTAATGCCGGCATAAAGTGGATGGTATAGGAGCAGCCAAGGGGCTTAGGCAGATGTTGTTGATAGGATATGAAAGGTAGAGAATCCCAAACCAAGGCTGTATGAGAGTTGGATAACCTCTCACAGCAGCTGGGTCAGGTAACCTTTTAAGTCCAAAGTTCTCTGCTAATAGACCCAGGGCTTGGAACCAAACCAACCAAGACAGTTAAAATGTCTCCAGGAAGCAGATTGAAACTCCCTGAAAGCTCAAGTTGGAAATGGATAACTGGCTTGGAATGACCTGCTCAACTAGGCTGTAATGTGGATCTGACAGCTATTAAGGATGGTTGTTGATAGGTAAGCAAGGCTCCAAGACTGTTCAGGCTCAGGGTTAAACAGGGTTTAATTATAAGTAACTGAGGGAAGGAAAGGGAAGGTAGGTGGAATGAAGGAAAACCCTAGGACCTTGCCTATATTGTTGATGTTGATTAATCCTGGAGCACAAGTTGATATTGTTTCGGAGCAGAGTAATAAGACAGCCTTGAGGGCAAATCTCAACTCTGTAGCTTGTTGCTGAGCCCAGAGGCTGGGCAGCCCCTGAGTCTGTTGCAGATGTTCTTGGTTGTAGCTTTCTCACTAGCTGGTGTGTAAGAAGTTATCTATGTCAAGGAAGTATTGAATATATGGCTGATGATTGAATAATTCCTACCTGCCTAACAGAAATCTCCCAGAAACCATCCTTGGGATCCAAACCTTCCTCCTCCCTAACCCTCCAGGTGAGGTCAGAGAAGAAGTGCAGTTCCCAGGGGTTTGGATACCTCCTTTTATACCCTGTCCTTAACTGACACTCTGGCACACAGCCTGGGTGCTCTGCCAGGTTCTGTGTTCTGAAGTGGCAACTGCCAGCTTGCACCCCCAGAAATATGGTGGACCAATGACATCATAGGGTGATGTCTTGAAGTGTTATGTGAATGCCGTCGTCGTCGTTGTCGTCATGGACAAAGTGCAAGGAATGTCAGGGGAGCTCAACCTGGGCACAAGGGCTTCTGACAACCAAGCCCTCTGAAAGAGGGGGAGGAAAGAATGAGAAACATTCAAGACAAAAGGCCCCATTTCAGAGGATGTACCCCAATGAAAACTATACCTCATTAAAGTTTTTCTGCTTCTCAGGGAAAGCCTTATATTAATGAAGGGGAGAGCTACATCTTTCAGATCCTGGGGTTTTTCCTCTTGATATCATTTCATTTTCCTGCTTGGTTCCCTCTGGGCTTTGATTTCAGGTTAAAAATCCTCCTGCAGTTTCTGTTTCTTATCTCTGCTGCAGTGTATGAAAGAATGCCAAGAATCTCTGAAGAAGATGCCCTATTCCACAGGGTGTGATAAGACCGGACAAGCCGAGCTTGTTGCTTTCTTTTGCCAGAAGGAATCTGCAGGGCCAGTTTCAAGGAGTGAGATCTCTTTGGAGGAATAACGCTTTTCTACTTCCCAGTGTCTCTTTATCTAAACTTGTTTCTTTTTAAAATTATTAAGTGTTTCCTTTTTCTTCTGCCTTACCTCCGGTCCCCAAATGAACCACCAAAAACATCTCTATTAAAATATGCATAATAAATTTGCAAATAAGCAAACCACATTGGCCATGTCCAGAAATGCATGTTATTGTTATTGCTTTTTTTTTTATTATTCTGAATCTTGAATCCATCACTTTTTTTTTCAGGAGGTGAGTAGCAAGCCTAATAGTCCTCCAAAAATTCAAGTCTTTCCAAATTGTTTTTCTTTATAACATTTCTTTTATTGTCTAAATTGTTTTCTCAGTTATTCTGACTTCACTCAGCATCAATTCATTATTTCTCATGATGCATTAAAATATTCTACTATGTTCATATACCAGGCATGGATAAGTTGCTCAACATTGGTTGAGGGAATATTCACATCAGTGAAATCAATGGAAAATTGGAGTATTATTAATTGTCTATTATTTTTAAGTCAGGCAGCTAGGTGGCACAGTGGATAAAGTGACAAGAGAAAGATTCATCCTCCTGGGTTCTAATCTAGCCTCAGATCTTTATTAGCTGTGTTACCCTGGGCAAGTCATTTAACTCTCTTTGCCTCATCCTCCTGGGTTCTAATCTAGCCTCAGATCTTTATTAGCTGTGTTACCCTGGGCAAGTCATTTAACTCTCTTTGCCTCAGTTTCCTCAACTGTGAAATGAACTGGGGAAGGAAATGGCAAACCACTCCATCATCTTTGCCAAGAAAACCCCAAATGGGGTCACAAAGAGTAGGCTACAACTGAAATATAACAGAACATTAACTTGTAAGACATGAAGCCTTTTCTGATTTAATATCATAGATTTAAAGCTACAAAGGGACCTGTGAAGATATCCAGTTCAATGGTGTCAAACTCAAATAGAAATGGATCTCTGCAATCTGTATATTGATTTTATTTTTTTGGTTTTGTTTTTGAATATTTTATTTTTCACTATTAGATGTAAAAACTACTTATATTTGGTTTTTTTATTTTGAATTCCAAATTCTCTCCTTCCCTCTCCCCTCACTGAGAATGTGATATAGATTATATATCTGTAGTCATCAAAACATTTCCATACTAATTATGTTGTGAAAGAAAATGTCACAGACCAAAAAATTTTTAAAAAACACATTTGGGGTTTTTCTTGGCAAAAATAGTGAAATGGTTTGCCATTTCCTTCTCTAGCTCTTTTAGAGATAAGGAAACTGAGGCAAAAGGGTTAACTAACTTGCCCAAGATGACATAACTAGTAAGTATCTGAGGTTGGATTTGAATTCACAAAAATGAGTCTTCCTGACTCCAGACAGAGTGCAAAATAAACCATTGATTCAAGCTGATAGCAAACAAAAACCAGAGAACTTATAGAAATTAGAAAATGCCAGATAATACATAGATAATACAAAACACCTTCACAAAATGAATGAGCTTCCCCACTAGGGACAAGAACTAAGGGAAAAGAGTCTTCAGTCTCCTCTGAAAGGAGATTCTTCTAAATCTCTCCCCTTGGGATATTATTAGAGATGTAGACGCTAAACGATAACCCTAGTCCAACTATCAATAATATGGAATTAGGTCTTGATCAATGATACATGTAAAACCCAGTGCAATTGTGCGTTGGCTAAGGGGGGGTTAGGGCGGTTTGGGGGAGAGGGAAAGAACATGAAATATGTAACTAGGGGAAAATATTCAAAATTAAAATAAAAAAATAGAAGGAAAAAAAAACTAAAATAAATCTCTCCCCTTAAAGTCACAAAACTAAGTCTTTACCATGGCAGTTGGGAACAGGGACCCACTACTGAGGCATGTTCTTTGAATGTTGGTTCCTTCCCGCAGTCTTTCTCTCCCTCCTGGAACTGTGTGTTCTCTTCTGGAGGCAGAAGTCCAAAGAGCTAGAACTTCTCCTCTTCTGAGCTCTCACCAACCCCAGTCCTCATCCAGGCACTAGTTATACTGACACTGCATTTAATGGCTTATAAAAAGCCACATCCATTATTTCATTTAATCCTTACAACTGTGTGGAGGAAATACCAACATTATTCAACTCATTTTACAGATATAGAAACTGAAGCCCAAAGATATCAAAGTCACACAACTAGTAACCAATAGAACTGGAACTCAAAGCTGAATCGCTGATTCCAAATCCAGCGTTCTCTCCATTATATCCCAGCTACCCTTTTCATTGAACAGTTTCATCCATCGGTCATTCTAATGAATGAAGACATAGATAGCAAGCTTATCAGATTTCAAGGCTGGAAGTGAGATCAAAAATGTCATATAGCGGAATTAGGATTTATAAGGATTTCTCACTTTTCTTCCTCTTGAAATCAATGATGCCAAGTATTTCAGTGGAGAGGTTCTTAAGGGTAATGGTTAGCCAGTGAGCCTTTGAGGCAGAAAGACATGGTTTTGAGTCCCATATTTGAGATATACTAGTTGCAAGATTGGAAATGGATTCTACCAGGCACTACATAAAAGAAACTCCCAAATGAAAAAAAAAATTAACTATTTGGGGCTGAATTAATAAAAGCACTGAGCCCAGAATAAAGGATATGACACTCCTGGTGTATTCTGCCCTGATCAGAATATTTCTAGAGTAAAGCATTCAGTTCTAGGCCCCATATTTAAGGAAATACATTGACAAACTGATATTCCATGCAGGGGAGAAAGCAATATGGCAAGAGGCCTTGTGGTCATCCCATATAAATCAATCAACAAATATTTATTTTTTTGTTATTTAGTCATTTCAGTCATGTCCAACTCTCTGTGACCCCATTTGGGGTTTTCTTGGCAAAGATACAAAATGGTTTGTCATTTCTCCAGCTCACTTTACAGATGAGGAAACTGAGGCAAACAGGTTTAAGTGAATTGCCCAGGGTCAAACAGTGAGTAAATGTCTCAGACAAAATGTGAATTCAGGAAGATGAGTCTTCTTGATTCTAAGCTTAGTGCTTTATCCATAGCCCTACCCAGCTGCTAAAGATTTATTAACTTAATCTTACTATGTACTACTGAGAATTCAAAAACAGTACACAAAAGGATCCCTGCTTGCAAGGAGCTTATGTTCTAGTGGAGGGATCAACAAATGCATATGTTTGTTTGTTTGTTTATTTGTTTGTTTGTTTAAACCCTTACTTTCTGTCTTAGTATCAATTCTAAGACAGAAGAGTGGCAAGGGCTAGGCTAGGCAACAAGGGGTAAGTGACTTGTCCAGACAGCTAAGAAATGTTTGAAATCACATTTGAACCCAGATCTTCCTGACTCCAGGCCTTATGCTCTATTCACTCACTGCTCCCAACAAGTACACATGTGATTATATCAAGAATAAATATGGAGGGGGGCAGCTAAATTGTTCAGTGAATTGAGAGCCAGCCTAGAGAAAGGATATCCTGGGTTCAAATCTAGTCTCAGACACTTCCTGGCTCTGAGAGCCTGGGCAAGTCCCGTTGCCTAGCCCTTACCACTCTTCTACCTTGGAACCAATAAAAGACATGATAACTGTTTTAAAAAATAGGTATGGAGAAAATAAATACAAAGCGGTTTAAAAGGTACCTTGGGAAGAAAAGTTCTAGCCATTGGGGTCCAGGAAAGGCTATCCACTGAATCTTAAAAGAAACCAAGGATTCTGTGAGGCAGAGGTAAGAAAAGGAAGCACATTCTAGGAATGTGAGACCTCCAGGGCATAGGCACAGACAAGAGATAGAGTATTAATAGGAGGAACACAGCGAAGTCCAACTTAACTGGACAGCTCAATGTGGGATGTACTAGGTACTAGCCAAAGAGCTTGGAAAAATATCTTGGGGCCAGGTTGTGAGAGGTTTTAAAAACTAAACAGGGAGTTCATTCTTGATTCTAGAAGCAACAGGAAGCCATTGGTGTTTATCGAGTACAAGAAGGACATAGATGCACTTAAGGAAAATATTATTTTAAAACTCATGTTAAAAGAGAGTATCCACCTCCAAAGAAGGAACAGAGAGAGGCCGGGATGCATATTGAAACACGCCATTCTTCACTTTATTTCCTCCATGAATTTTTCTCTAGTGTGAGCAATATGTGTCTTGTTTCACCAAAGTGTTTGTTTGACAAACAGGGAAATATCTATTATAAGATAGTATACATATAGCCTAGATCATATTACCTGACTTTTGGGGGAAGGGACAAGGGTAGGGGAGAGGGAGGGCTGGGAAGGAAGGAGAGGAAAAAAGAGAATAAGATACAAATTTTTGGACATCACTAACTTGAGAATTTTTTTTTCTTGGATAAACATTGATTATCATTTATTAAATATTTATAACAAATCATATGAATTATATTATTATGTTACATATTATATTGTCATATATTTTTAAATGGTAACGAAATAACTCATAGGAATATGAATTGAAGGAGTTGAGGGTGTTTAAGTGTAGAAAAAGGAGACTTGGGGGAACCTGAAAGTAATCTGTAAGTAGCTGGAGAAGCATCATGTTATGGTGAGTGAAAGCCCAGTTAAGAAGAATCCTAATCATTCAAAGCTGTTCAAAAGTGACATTGAGCTGCCTTCGGAGAAAGCAGTGTGGTCTCCTTGTTAGAGGAGTTGGTGAAGCAGAATCTGGATGACCATTTCTCAGGGGTACTGTAGAAGGGACTCCTGCTTCAGGCAAAGGTCAGACTCTAATGATCTCTAGGAGCTCTTCCAAATTGGGTTGTTAAAAACAAACGTTGTTAAAAACGAACAACAAACAAGCAAACAAAAAAAAACTCACCTTCCTTCTCAGAATCAATACTGTGTTTTGCTTCCAAGGCAAAAGAGCAGCAAAGGTAGGGAATGGGGGTTAAGTGACTTGCCCATGGTCACACAGCTAGGAAGTGTCTAAATCCACATTTGAACCCAGGACCTCCAGTCTCCAGGGTTGGCTCCCAATCCTTTGAGCCACCTAACTGCCCCCTGAATGTTTTTATGATTCTAGCTGATATATACTTTTCCATAAAGCTTTGGGAAACACGCCTTTCCTTTCCTAAGGGCTATTCAGTATGGTCAGTCTGATAGTTGCCACCACAGGACTAAAAAACAACTTGAGCTACTTGTATACAAACAGGAAATGTAAGAATACATGAAGGCATCGAAACTACCACACCAATGCAACTATCAACAATTTGGAAATAGGTCTTGATCAATGACACACGTTAAAACCAGTAGAAATACACATCTGCCATGGAGGGGAGTGAAGGGGAAAGTAAGAGCATGAATTATGTAACCATGTTAACTTTTCAAAAAAATAAATATTAATAAATGTTTAAAAAAAAGAATACATGAAGGCAGAAGCAACTAGGTTTAAAAAAGAATATATATATATACATACATATATATATATGTGTGTATATATATATGAAGGCTATGATGCATCTAGGTGGAGCAATAGATAAACACTGGACTTGGAGTCAGAAAAACCCTGAGTTTGAATCCTGCCTCAGATACTTACTAACTGTAGGACCCTGGGCTAGTCACTTCATAGCACTTAGCCTCAGTTTCCTTATCTGTAAAATGAGGGTAAAAATGGTACCCTCTTTACAAAGTTGATGTGAAGAACAAATAAGATAACATGTAATACACTTTCTTTAATTTTTTTATTGATTAATTAAGAAAATTTTTCCATGGTTACATGATTCATGATTTTCCCTCCCCTCTTCCCACTGCCCTCCCATAGCCAATGCACAATTCCACTCAGTTTTACAACATGTAATACACTTTGCAAAAGCTAAAAATACTTATTTTTGCCTGTGAGGTTTTTTTCAGGACAGAGAGTTTTCAGTATGATAACTCTCTTCCCTGAGGCAAATTCCATTCATCCATGACTTAGTAGATAAGCTTTCCTAGAGAGTTGCTTTGTAGTAAATGGAAGAGGCTTGACCAGAATTCTCAAAGATGGTATTTGAACCCAAGACTTTCTGCCTGTAAACCCAGATACTCTACCTACTATGAGAGGTTGCCTCTGTAAGATTAAAATTAATATCCAATAATTCCAAGTATTATATCTTATAAGATTTATTAATAATCACTTGAAGTACAGGAAATAAAATGGTAAAAGTAATGCCTGAGTAAAAAGAAGTTTACCCGAAACTTTATCTCTAAAATGTAAGGACAAAACATGAGGATAAAAGTGGGATTCTGGGAAACAAAGTCCTGGGATACAAAATTCTAATTGCATACCTCTTAAAATAGAGAAGAGCTATCTCCATCAAATTCTCTAATTCAGGTTCTTATGATAGTTTTATTAAAATGAATAATTATGCCTTAGTGAAGTATAATATAAAACTCACTGGACTTGGAGCAAAGCAATCTGAGTAAGAGCCTTGCCACTGAGTCCCTATATGAACATTTAGGCAAATCCCACTACCTTCTGAACCTCAATAATAACCTCATCAGTAGAATGGAGATAATCCACATTACCGTGGGTTAGGGGCAAGTCGACCCCCACATTCTGGAAAATCTGCCTAAAAGTTTTTGGCCTTCATTTCATATCAGAGAAGAAATCGGAATTTTGACTTTTTCTTTTACGGAGTATTTATAGTAAAAGAAATTGTGCACTCTTATGGCATTAAAAGATAAAATATGTTGATATTATACAATACTATATATATATTTTACACATTTCCAAATTTCAAAAGCTTTTCCTATATCATCTGCTGGCCTTTAAGTGCCATCTGTGGCTTCCACAAAACTCCAAAAACATTCCCACTTAATTTCTTATGCTGATGCACAATAAATCAAAACCACCATTTGTGTTCGTGTATTGTATTTGTACTACTTACCTCACAGGGAGATTGTGAAGAGAAACTGAAATAATGCAAGGAAAATTCTGGAGAGTTCAGTGAGGCTATGTCTAAGTGAGAACTCTCATTCTGAGACATTACGGCCTGAGAGTGACCCTCAGTGCAAGGCAAATGGAACCTATGAGCAAGCCAGGTACCGCATATTAATAGGTAATCATGAAGAGAAGAAACTAATGACTTGCAGCAAATATAACTGAGGGGATGAAGGGAGGCACTGATCCATTTGAGGAGTTCTTCCAATTAACCAGATAAAATGGCAGAGCCTGAGATGTTGGTGGACAGACGGCTGAGAGGTGGCCCCTTGAGGAATGGGAGTCTGGTTTGGAGGCTACCTCCTTGCTGACTAGCTGCCTGCAAATCAGTCACCTTTCCTTCCCATGGCCTATGCCAGGGAGATGGTTAGTGTCTTGAGGAATTCGTTTTTGCCTGCTTTGTGAATGCAGTAAGTTGTGGAGTGAGGGGGCATGAATCTCCCCTTCCCCTCAAAAATGCAATTAGAGGCCAAGGCACATGACAGGGATACATAGGAGCTTTTACTGTACCTGAGAGGAGAGAAACTGAGAGTGGGCTTTTCCAATTTAACTTTTATAACCGGGACACAGAAGTTTCTTTAGAAGCAATGACAGGGAAGCAGCTAGGTGGCTCCGTGGATTGAGAATCAGCCATGGGAGGTCCTGAGTTCAAATTCGACTTCATACATTAGCTGTGTGAGATTGAACAAGTCACTTAACCCCCATTGCCTAGCCCTTATGCATTGGAACCAAAACACAGTATTGATTCCAAGTCAAAAAGTAAGAGTTAAAAAAAAAAAAGGAGGAGGAGATGCAAATGACAGAAGCAAAAATGTACATGTCTATTCAGCCCAAGAGGGCAGTTCCAGCTTTGGGAGGTGCCTTTGGACAACCCTAGTAAAAGAGTTTCTACATTTGAGAATTCAATATTGAATGGGGGAAGGAGGTAGGAAGAGACAGAGACACAAAGAGAAAGAGAGAGATAAAGGAAAGAGAGAAGGAGAGAAGGAGAGAAGGGAAAGAGGGCGAGAGGGGAGGGGGACAAAGACAGAGAGGAGCAAAATCCAAGGAATTACAGAAATAGTACAGTCTCAGTGAAAGCAGGTGTTTGTTCAGCAGTCCCCATATTGTTTGCCTTCTGGGGAGGAGTCTAAACTACAAATTGATGTCCAAAGAACATGCCCACAATAGTTATTTTCCAGCCAATGAGACGGCACTGCCAGCTGCTTCTGGCCCAGCAAAGGAAAGGATCTTCTGGTAATGAATATGAATTTGCTCCTTCTCCCCTCCCCCATAACTGAAAAAAAAATGCTGATAACTTACAAGATTGTGTTCCTAAATGCTAATTGCATTTTGCAATTCCTTGTATAAGCGCCATAAAAAATTCATTGTGGTTTTTAGCAACAAAATGCCAATTGTATTTTAAGAGCCCAGAAACAAAAAGTGAGGGCTCAGAGGTATACAGACTCTTAACCCAAAGACATGGCAAGGTATACAAATAATTAGAAAGAAAATTAAAGGCTTTCTCAAAATTTGAGAGAAAAGATAGTAGTCAAAGATTATTTGTTGTAGTGAATAGAGTACTGCTCTTGGAGTCCAGAATATCTGAGTTTGAATCTGTATTAGACACTTGCTAGCTGTGTAACCCTGGGCAAATCCTTTAACTTGTCTGAATCTGTTTCAAGAATCAACAGCCACCTCCTATAAGAAGCTTCTTTTGATTCTCATAGCTATTGAGTCTAATCCCCTTTCAAATTCCTTTCTGTTTATTTTATATTCATATATTGTCTTTCTGCAATAGAATGTAAACTCTTTGAGGACCTGAACTATTTGTTTTTTATCTTTATATCTCAAGTGCCTAGGACAGTATCTGCCACAGAGTAGGCATTTAATACGTGTTGATTGACATTAAAAAATTCATTTCAATCCAACCAGACAGATATTAAGTACCTATACTGGAAATACAAAAACAATGGATGAAACAGTCCTACTTAAAAAAGCATATTTGAATGAGGGAGAAAACAAATAGCTAGAATAAGTACAAAGTAGCTAAATAAATGCAAAATAGCTAAATTCATGGTAGTTTGGGGAAGGAAAAGGTGAAAGAGCTGAAGAAGAAAAGGGCAAACCACTCCAGTGTCTTAACTAGGATAACCCCAGATGAGGTCATTAAAAAGTCAACATCACTGAAAACAACTGAACAACAAAAGTGTTCAGAACAAGGGAGTGATGGATCTAGTGTATTCTGAACAATCAGATCATATCTGGAGTCTGGGGCTTAAATCTGGTCACCAAGTGAGTAGAGATAATATTAGGGAGGTATAATCTATATGACTGATCTGTCCTATATGTGTACAACTAACTCTGAATCCAAGTGTAGGATTTCACATTTGTCCCCAATAAATTTAATTTAATTCGATTTGGCCCATTCTAACTACATATATCTTTGCATAGAACATATACCAAGAGAATGTCAGCTCCCTACAGGCAGAGAACTAGTTTTTGGTTTGGGTTTTTTGGTCTTTGTAGATCCTTGCATACAGCAGACATTCATTGTTTATTTATTATGCCTTAGCATTCCATCTAGTCTTCATTATTTTCTCTTGGTATATCTAGGATCTAGCATTGTCCCCATTGTCCCTGGTACAGAGTAGGCACTTACTAAGCTCTTTCTGACTGATCCAAGGAGGAATAGGGCAAGTCTGGGAGACAGCAAAAGGATTCTTAACCAGTGATCCAAAGTAATTTATTTGAAGTCACATAAATCATGGTATAGAAAGGACTAGAACTCAGCTGTCCTGGTCTTCAGCCCACAACACACAACTACCCTGGTGGTAATCTATCTCCTAAAGACAAAGGCATACACACACACACACACACACACACACACACACACACACACACACAGATTTCAGGATAGTAGGAAGACTAGAATCATTTTTATTTTTTAGGAAAACACTGGCTCGCTTACAGTTGCCCATGCTCTTTTTCTCTTCTATGGCCTCTTGAATCCTTACTTCAAATCTTCAGAGACTAACTCACCCAGAGACATTCATCACCCTCCCCACCCCCACCTTCTAGAAGTTCTCTTCAAGAAACCAGAAATCCAGGTTAGAAGTTCCAGTAGGGATGTTTCTTTGATGCAAAGGCCCCAGACTACTATGGGCAGTCTCGTCCACTGCGGGCTTTGTCTGAGAGGAGGGTGGCCACCGTCAAGCCTGGGGTGTCCAAAGACTGCTGCTTTCACCCACTGCTGCTGTTGTACCTGTTGAGGACTCCCCACCTTCCCCCAGCCCCCCACCATCAAGATGCAATGAAAAGGAGTCACAGTTCCCAATAATATCTGTTTTCCTTCTTTGATTTCACCCTCCCTCTGACTCAAAATAATTATCATAAGAAGAAATTCTATGGGAGAGGGGAGAGAATCTTAAGAGTTATGAGATCTAGGGTCAAATCTTATATTGAGCTCCTACTGGTCGCCTGCCATAAGTAAGTCACTTAACTTCTTTAAGATCTAGTCCCTACCCTACACTACAGTCACAGGAGGAGTTCCCCATACTGATTACATATTAGGTATAGTTGTAGTAGTAGTAGTAGTAGTAGTAGTAGTAGTAGTAGTAGGTAGTGGTGGTGGTAGTGGTGGTGGTGGTAGTGATACTCTTACTACTACCACTACAATTACCAGTAGTAGTAATAGTAGAAGTGGTAGTGGTAGTAGTAGCAGCAGTAGCAATAATAATTTATATTATTTGGGCTATCACCAACATTTCATTTTATGTCCCCAATCATCCCATGAGATAGGCAACAAAAGTGTTATCAGCCCCATTTTATGGATGAAGAAATTGGGGCTCAGAGAATGGTGCCGTGTGATCAGTCTCATAGTTAATAGTGACCTCACTCCTGGCCCATCTCCTCTCCCTTGTGTTCAGGGAAGGGGAGAGGGGAGTGGAGAAGGAAGAATGCCACAGAGACACAAGTTTCATTTTTTTTAAGTTCGTGGAATTCAATTCTAGACACATCACACACCCCCTCGCCACCTCCCCCCCAGTCAGGGATGTCTTTTCTGGTGCCCTCCCCAACTCCCCACAGAAAATGGGCACATGGGCAAAGTTCCAAGGCTCCTGAAGTCCGTCCCCTCCCCCCTGATCCTTCACTCACCTCCAATTTGATCATGAATCCAGTCCAAGTGCGAAGCCACCTTGGTATAGACTCCTGGCTTGCGGTGCTTCCCACAATCCCAGCCCCAGCTCACTATCCCCACCAAGCGCCACATTCCTTGGTCCAGACACACCAAGGGCCCTCCACTGTCTCCCTTAAAGACCCGGGGACAGAAACAGAAGGGAGAATTGGTTGGCTCTTCTCAGGAGAAGGATGCCCCTTATGGCCACAGCCACGAGTCCTATAGCTACCCCGTTTCCCCTTCAGGGAGCATCCCTTCATGACAGCCAACCCCCACTTCCCCCAAATCTCCTACAGGGCAGCCTCCCATTTACGGGTCCCTTCAGAGGGCTAGTGTTGATCGTGATTTCTTATAAATCACCTTTGCTCAGGGCTACTTGAATTCATTTTACCTGCCCCTTTATGAAAACGCCTCAACTCCCCTCTCCAACCCCTGTCCCAGGGTGCGCAGAGCTCTGGCCCCGGTCTGGGACTCCCCCCTTTCTGTCCCACCAACCCAGATCTCCTTCCCCTCCAGCACCTGGCATGCGTCGGCGTGTCCATCCAGGTAGCCAGCACAGAGCATCTGGGGAGTGATGATGCCTTTGTACATGCAGGAGCTGTTACAGAGCTGGGGGCTGATCAGAGGCACCAAGACGTTCTGGAGGGTGTCTGCAGCAAGTGCTGGAGGAGGCAGAGCATGGGAGGACAATGAGAACAGAGATACAGAGGCAAAAACTGAGGCCACAGACTTGTCAGAAGGGAAGCCGAGGGTAGGTCACCATGACTGTCTGGGCCTTCTGTGAATGGCCTGTTATAAAGCCACAGACAGAAGAGGAAGGAATAAGGAAGTGATCAAGGATTATCTTTCCAACATGAGTCTAGCTCAAAGGATGCCAGGTGAGGAGATCTGGCCCAAGAGGCCACCAAGAAAAGGAGATGTGGGCTACAATGGCATGGTTACAGGGTATGAATGTTTCCCAGCCAATCTCTCACGGCGGGGCAGGGGTTTCCTCCCCATTGCTTCTTGTCTGCTATCTCCCACCCTCCCTTTCTGGACCTCACTACTCACCTTGTGCACCTGTGGAGCCCCAGCCTGACACCCAGCATTTGGAGCCCTGTGGGAAGTCCTGCTGAATTTCTGGCAGACACACAGCCCCCACCGTGTCTGTAGAAAAAGTACAGAGCCCTAGCTTTCTACATTGGCCTTTGTTAACGCACTCCTATCCCTGGGGCCTGAAGTCCACAGCACGGACCATCTGGCAAACCTGGTCTCTATTCCTTATGCTGAAGGCACCATCCCCATATATTTTCCTGACGGGATGCTATTTCTTATTTCTCCCAAAGTCTTTTGACTACCAGAGTAAAGCCAGGGGAGGAGGGAAGAGAGAGGAGAAGGCTGAGAATGGAAGTCACCGCTGGGGCTGGGTGATTTGCTCCCTGCTCCCCACAGGGATTTCCTGGGAGCCACAGAGAAGGGGTGTAACTGAAGAAGCTAATGCAGAGATCAGACAAGTAAGTCTTCTAGCTCCCTGGGCTAAGGAGCTCTGTTTTAGGGTGATAAATCCACTCCATCTCTTCCAGTCCCCCAAATCAGAGCACTGATGTTGGAGCTAGTCCTACACTGAAAATAGCCAGAGCTATTGAAGCAAGAAATAAGGGCTCACTCACATGTTAAAAAACCTTCTATTCCAGCCCTCGTTCATTACGTTAACAGGGGAAGTTGTCCCAACCTAGTAAAAAAATGGCTGCACCCCCAACCCAGATAGAACATCTCTCTCCAAAGGCAAACGTCTCCCCACCTCATTTAGAGGGCCAATGCCCATTAGACCATGCCTTACGAGAAAAGTTCAGTGGGGTCTGGAGTTTCAGAAGAGCAATGTCATAGTCTTGTCTTTGCCTGCCAGTTCTAAAGTGGGGGTGCAAGATGACCTTTTCCACCATGACCCCCTTGTGCGGTACGATGTCCTGGTGGCTCACAATCCCCACAAAGACCTTCCAGCTGGACATCTGGGACAAACTGCAATTGGACAATGAAATAATGTTAAGCCCTGAGCGCAGGGCACAGTGGGGCAGAATGACCATGATGCTGGACCAGAGGGCATGAATGGGTCCTCAAGGCAATAACACAGTAGATAGGAAGAAGGCTCCTCTGGGTAAAGGCGAAGCTCTCTACATGTGTGCAGCTCCACAAGCACAAGAAGCATCAGAACCTTGGCCTAGAGCTGGAAGGGACCTCTGAGATGGCGTCTAGCCCAACCCCCATTTTACACATGAAACACAACCAGGGATGTTAGAGAACTAGGTCACAGGCAGTAGGCAGGCATAGGAAGCAGGATCATAACTTAAGTCTTTGGACTCCAGAGTCTGTGGATCCCCCCCTCACCCCAGACTAGTCCACACTAATAGAACGCTGAATAAGCATCTACTAAATATCTTATGGTTGTCTGATGAGTTAGATTCCAAAAGTATTAGAGAACTCCCAGGCCCTCAATTTGTTACTACATTGTCCTTATAGTCATCCTCATCATCATCAACCAAAAATGTATTTCATCCTCAAAGAAGCACTGTAGTATTAGAGAAAGAAGAGTCAGAAAGCCTGGGTCCAAATTCTGGTTCTGGATTCAAATTTTGACTCTGCCAATCAGAAACTGGACAACCTCTCTGAGGCAATCTCTCAGCCTCTCTGAGTCTTGACTCCTCATCTGCAAAACATAGATGAGGATGTTCCATCTACCTCACAAGACTGTTGGGAAGAGAATAAAGGAGAAAATGGATGTGAAATGGTAAAATTATAAAGAATGATATAAAAGGGAAGGGATTTAAATAAGAGTCAGTTCCAAGTATAGCTCAGACACTACCTCCTTTCCTGACTTCTCAGTTATTAGCAATTCTTGATCTCACTCTCTCTTCTTTCTCTGTCTCTGTCTCCCTCCCTCTTCCTCTGTCTGTCTCTGTCTCTGCCTTTTCCCCCCTTCTCACTCTCTCCCTCTCTCTGACTCCTTCCAACCTTCTTACTCACTCGGTCTTCTCCTTCCTTCTCACTTTTCCCATCTCTGATTTCCTCCCTTTGTCTTCCTCCCTCCTCATTCTCTTTCTCTCTCTCTGTCTCTGACTTCCTCTTCACTCTCCCTCTCTCTCTTTCTCTCCCATCTGTCTCTCCTCTCCTTCTTTCTCCTGATAAAAATTCTTTTGTATATAATCTGCATTTATTTACTATAGGCTTGTCCAATCCCCTCCCTATAGCAGAGTGTTGGCTCTTTGAGGATAGGGATGGTTTAGTTTGGTTTTTCCCCTGAGCCAAGCAGTGACTAGGATTTTGTAGGTGTATTTAAAAAATGTATTTTGAATTAAATTGATGATGGTTATCATTAGCCTTCTTGAGAGTAGGAATTATTTCATTCTTTGTATTTGCATGGTCAGTTCCCAGAACTATGCCAGACACATACTTAATAAACACTTGCTGAAAAAATCATCATCAGTCTAAGCATACTAAAAATTGCATGGGGCCCAGTTCTAGGTACAACACAAAACAGAACTATGTAAACATCTACTCTATCCGCTAAACGTTTACCATCAGTTTCACACATATCTATATAGGACATAAAGACAGAGAAGCATGGCGTCCATCTACTTCCATGTGCTCAGGCTTTAAAAGCTCATTAAGGTGGAGGGGTGGGGAAGCCTCTGAAGGAGACATACCTGGACATACAGTGAGCTGCAGTCACCACCCATCTTGGGGCCAGCACAGAGCCTCCACAGGAGTACTGGGGACCATGGAACAGGCTGACCTGCCAGGGCCAGCGCCCAAGGACAGCAGGAGCCCCACCAATAATTCGGAAAGTCAGGTGCTGAAATCCACACTCTGGCCATAGTTGGTGGGAGTGGAGAAAGAGGAAGAGAGAGGCAAAGGTTGGTGTCAGTACTGTCACTGAGCTCCTTGGAGAAGATGGCCTAGGCCTATGGGATAATGGAGTGGGCATGGCCAACTCTTAATTATTCTGAGAGTGCTGGTCTCCAGGGAAATGGAAAAGCCTCTTCGTCCCCATCTACCATGTCCAAACTTAGCTTCCCTTTCTGGGCTACCATATTTCTTCCCGGCCACATCTCACCCCTTTTCTCACTTCTCCCATGGATTATTGAATCTAGGAACAGAATCAACAGATAATGGAAAATTGGTCACAAATCAAACAGGATCTTTTTTTGAGGAATCAAGAGTCGTGAGAGCCTGGTGCATAAGGTGACAGAAATAGTCACCAAATATATACAGAAGTAAAACATGATTATCTCACCAATAAACAGTTGACACCCATATATTTTATACCTTCCACAAATGATGGAAAAGGAGTTTTCCCACTGCCTAACCTAGGGCTCTGTACACAGCAGGGATTAATAAATATTTGGTGACTTCTATATGTTAAAGGGTTTAAACTACCCCCTAATCCCCAGCTGGGCCACTAAGTGTAGAGAGGGGTCCTGCCAGGGCCATCAATTTTCACTTCCTAAGGTTAGGATTCTGGTATGCTTGTCCTATCCCCTCCCCACAGTAACATGTAGGCTCCTTGAGGATAGGAATGGTTTAGTTTGGTTTTAGTTTTCCTCAGCTCCAATAAGTGACTGGCATATTGTAGGTACCTTAAAAACTTAATTTGAGTTGAGGGGCCTGAAATGTAACTCACCTGAGCATTTAAGGGCAATGACCTGGCCCAAGGCACAGCTGCTCCTATAAAGCAGTGGGGTGAGAAGAGGAAGCATTAATGTTGGAGCCTCTTGCTCCTTCCCCAAGGCTTGGGGCACCTCTATCTCATAGCTACCACTTAGGGAATGTGGGCCCTGTCTAAACACATTTCCCTCCTCAGAGAAAGGCATCTGAATGGTCACACTCCTTCAATTCAGTATTTCCTTTTTTTTTTTTTTTAAACCTTTACCTTCCATCTTAGAATCAATACTATGTATTGGTTCCAAGGCAGAAAAGTAGTAAGGGCTAGGCACTGGGGGTTAAGTGACTTGCCCAGGGTCAACAAGTGCCTGAAGCCAGATCTGAACACAGGACTTCCTGTCTCCAAGTTCTGGCTCTCAATCCACTGAGTTACCAAGCTGTCCTGCCAATTCAGTCTTCATGACTTATGCAAAATTCACTACTGGAGCAAGGGCAGACTTAAGCTTGAACTATTTTTAAAGCAACTAGATGGTATAGTGAATGGAGTGCTGGAATTGGAGTCAGGAGTTTTTCCGGGTGAAGGCAAAATGATGACTTAGTAGCAGCAAAAGCTGAATCTGCTCTGAGTATCTTTCCAAACCAATCTTTAAAAAGCACCTCAAAACAACAGGAGTCAAAAACCAACAGCAAGATAGAATAAGAGGGCTCTCCAACTGAAGACAATTTGCAAAGTAGGCGAGAGAGAGAGAGAGAGAGAGAGAGAGAGAGAGAGAGAGAGAGAGAGAGAGAGAGAGAGAGAGAGAGAGAGTTAGTTGGTTTTCATGGGATAAGGAGGAACCAGAAGCAAAACTGCACATAGAGGAGAGCTAACTGACCTCCACCCCAACCCTGCCACACCAGGTTCCACGACTGGATAAAGGCCAACTTAGGGATCCTAGTACACAGGATACACCAACAAAAGAACACTCCAGACCTACCCTTTGAAGTCCCTGGCCCTGGCACCAGCCCACAGTGAGGCCCAGAAGTCCATAGAACTGGGTCCTTTCAAGTCTACACTACTATCGTGAAGACCTAGCCCCAAGACAAAATAGCTCACAGTGCAAAGCCCAGCAAGCCAACAGCAGAGGAGACAGAATCATCAACTTCCAGAAATCCCAGGCCCTTAAAGGCAAAAAAATGGCTGGGAAAGTGAGAAAATTGCAAAAGAAACTCCTAACCCTAGGAAGTTTCTATGGCAACAAAGAACAGAGCACAGAATCAACAGGGGACAGTGAGATCCAAGCAGCCGCATACAAAACTTCAAAGAAAAATGGAAATTGGTCTGAAGTGCTGGAAGAACTCAAAAAGGAATTCAAAACTCAAATGAGACAGCTCAAAGAAAAATGAGATAAAGAAATGAAAGTAATAGAAAAAGAAAATATCAGCTTAAAAAGCAAAATTGGTCAACTAGAAAAAACAAGCACAAAAATCAAATGAAGAAAAAAATAACATGAAAAGTAGAATGGACTGAATGGAAAAAGAGAATCAAAAGGTCATGGAAGAAATTCAGTTTTTAAAAAATTAGAACTGGACAAATAGAAACTAATGACTTCACAAGACATCGAGAAACAATAAAACAAAATCAAAAGAATGAAAAATGGAAAAAAGATCTGAACTTGAATCCTGTCTCAGACACTTATTAACTGTATGGCCTTCAGCAAGTCACTTAGCTTCTATGTGACTCAGTTTGTCCATTTGTAAAATGAGGGAATTAGAATCTCAATAGCCTCTAAGGTTATATCTAAGGCTCTGAATCTATGACCCCACAGGTCTATTTACAGTTTGTTGTTATTGTTTAATCATTTTCAGCTGTATACAATTCCTCATGATCCCAATTTGGATTTTCTCAGCAAAGATCCTGGAGTATTTTGCCATTTCCTTCTTTGGTTCATTTTACAGATGAGGAAACTGGGGCCAAAAGGGTTAAGTGACTTGCTCAGGTTCACACAGCAAGAATCTGAAGCTAGATTTAAACTCAAGGAAGATGAGTCTGCCTTTCTTCAGGCCCAGAGCTCTATCAATCACAACATCTAGCTGCCCCTATTAATAGTTTAGTCATGTTCTTAAGAGATACGGTGCTCCACTACAGGCACATCACAGGTCCAAAAGACTCCCTGAGAAAACTATACTCTCCCAATCTTTACCCCAGTTGAGCTGAGCCTCATCCACTGCTTGAGTATCACTTTCATTAGTCTCTGACCAACCCTGAAATAATCTCTTCCTTCTCCTCCTCCATAGTCTGCCTGAGCCCCTGCCTCCATTTGTACCTGCTTTCACTAAACTCAAATGTTTCTCATCTCCACCCCTTAAAAAAATAGGAAGGCATTCCCTGTTTTTTTTACATACTGAGGTATCTCTCAACACACACATTCTTTCACTCCTCCCTCTCCTATAGATCTGTGGAGGAGAAAGAATCTGGGAGAGAAAGATGTGGGGACAGGCACAAGAAATGTAGATATTCCACTTACTCACAGATAGTAGGGTTCCTGCACTGGCCCTTGCCAACATCTAGTTTTTGGGAGAAAACCTTTCAGGCCTAGGCATTTTTTTCTCCTCTGGGCAGTCCACCGATCATGACCAGGATTGGGGGATTTATTTCTTTCTTGACACTTAACAGAATCCTTTGCAATTTCTGATCAGGAAAAAACTCTCTGCCTCATCCCTAGATGCCCCTCGTGGTCTGGCACCATTCCCTCCCCCTTGCAGAAAAAGAACAATTTTGTTTTGTTTTTTTTTAAACCCTTAACTTCTGTGTATTGACTCATAGGTGGAAGAGTGGTAAGGGTGGGCAACTGGGGGTCAAGTGACTTGCCCAAGGTCACACAGCTGGGAAGTGTCTGAGGCCGGCTTTGAACCTAGGACCTCCTGTCTCTAGGTCTGACTCTCAATCCACTGAGCTACCCAGCTGCCTCTAGAAAAAGAAGGATTTTTGCCTAATATATCTAGGAGAAATGGGAAAGATCACTTCTGCTGATCTCATCCCAAATTCAGCTCCCCTACCTGGGCTTCCACATCTCCTCCAGGCGACCCCCCAATCTGGGAAAAAGCTGAACATACTTCTGGGAATTGCTGACCTTGATATCAGTCAAGTTCACTACTTTATGATGAGAGAATCTTGACAAAAAGAAAAAAAAAGTAGCCATAGTATGAAAATAAGAAATGGGTTTAAATTTCAGCAGACGTAATATGGGTTACATAAAAAGTAGACATTTCTAACTGGGAAGCACTGAAATGGATGGCTGAGTGAGGAAAGAAATAGATTTTTCCTCTCTTGAAGTCTTTTTGTTGTCATTGTTGAAAAATTTAGCCCAAAAGTCTGGGCTAAACTGGGTCCTAAAGGCAAGAGAAGAGCCTAGATGACTTCAGCATTGGGAATTGTCTCTGCGAATAATGGAAATGTGGACCAAATAGAGGAATCTCCCCACCTTTTTTCCCCTCCTCTCTCTCTTCCTCCCCTCTAGTTCCCCACCCCTCCCTCACTCCCACTCCCACCAAGCTACCTGAGATGTCCAAGGTGTCTACAAATCTGAGTCCCTAGCGCAGGACTCCAGCCCTCCTGGCATACCAGAAGCCAGCCTGGCTGGGCTCCCACTTGGACTTCCAGTAAGAAGTTTCTGGTATTTATTCTGAAAGATACTGAAACCACAGCATGAAAAACCACAAGGACCCCTGTGCCCACCAGCTCTCAGAAGGCAGGAAAGCCCAGAATCTCTGGAACCCAACAGGGTACCCTAGGAGTCTGGGCAATTTTGGGGTTTATTAGGTTTGGGAAGAAAGGCCTGGGTACAGATATCTGGGTTATTCTGGACAGGAACAGATAGAAGCATTTTCCAAAGAGAAGGTGAAATGCACAAATTAGAGAAAATCCAGATCCCTATGTCCAGATCCTTGCTCCAGTTTGGGCTAAATATTCCACCTATCTCTAAGGGGAGCCCCATTTCTTTCTACAAGAAAGGAGGCTGCCTGGAGTTCAAGTTTCCAAGACTGCCTAGCCCTCTAATTCTCATCCTGGCCCCAGGTCCCATCTGAAGACAAGCTGCAGGGGCAGGCTGGACGGCCCCAGAGGACAATGAGTCAGGTCAGAGAGGGCTAAAAGCCAAAGTCTGTCCATCAAACGACAGGCCCCACTCCTCAACTTTGCCTCCCTCCCAGCGAGGGCCCTGGCTCTCCATCAGTCCTTGGCATCAGGCCTGTGACCAATTAAAGCAGACATTGCAGAGAAACATGACCCAGAATTCTCTGGACACAGCCAGAACCCTGAATGTGAAGGGGGGATTTCCTATCAGCACAGGCTGGGGAAGAGGTCACCCACCTGACTTGAAGGCTGTCGGGATGGGAGGTTTTTCTGTGCAGTCCATGGTTTTTTGTTGTTTGAGCTTTGCCAAGGAATATGCCTTGAAAAGTAGGACTAAAAAAGAGGGGAGTCAGGAAGGCCAGGAATGGAGAGCAGATTGGGAGAGGAAATTTGTTCCAGTGGGGCCCAATGACAGCCACTGTGGGGAACCAGAGAATTCTTTTTTTTAACCCTTACTTATAACTTAGAATCAATATTTGTATATTGAGTCCAAAGCAGAAGGGCAGTGAGGGCTGGGTGATGGGGGTTAAGTGACTTGCCCAGGGTCACACAGCTAAGAAGTGTCTGAGGGCAGATGTGAACCCAGGACCTCCCATATCTAGGTCTGGCTCTCCATCCACTGGGTCACCTAGCAACCCCAACTTTCCATTTCAAACCTCCACCCATCTCAGGAACCTATTCCTTTGCCCCTATCAACAGTCTTCCCAATGGGTCAGTAAGGGATGTTTTAAGCCTGGGAAAACATGCAACAGGCTATATAGCTCAGTGTTCTTGGCCCCAGGATCCTACTAATCCCCATATCACTGACCTAGAAGCCAGATCCCAGCACCTATCCCAGCCATCAGCACAGTGAACATGATCAAGGCATACCCACGCCTTCCCCAAGTTGGAAGAGCCCAGCAACCATCAGGGAAGCCTGTAAAGAAGAACATAGAAAAGCTGGGATCCCAGGACTCTGACAGCCCAATCATGCTCCATCCCCAGATTCTTCCTGCCCACTCCGCCTCTCTTCTCTCCATCTCCTCTCTTTCGGTGATTTCATTCCTCCCAGGGGTTCCGGGGTCCTCTATATGCAGATTAACTAGCTACCTGGCCCTCATCTCTCTCCCAAGTTTCAGGCTCACGTCATCCAGCCCACCTGGATGTCCCAGAGGACTCTCGAACCCAACATATCCAAAACAGAAGTCACAAACCCACCTCTCTTTCTACCTTTCCTATATCTGTTGAGGTCACCACCTCCTTTCAAATACTCAACTTTGAAGTCTCCCTTGGCTGTTCTCGTACTGCCAGGCCCAGACAATCAGAAGACAAGTGGTGTGAATCCTGCTTTTACATATCTCATATCTGTTCTCTGCTCTCTGCTCATAGAGCTCCCATCCAAGTTCAAGCCCTCATCACCTCCCCCCCTAAACTGTGGCAATAGCCTCTAACAGAACTTCCTGACTCCAGTTTTCTCACTAGTCAATCCATTCTTCTCATAGGTGCCAAATTGATATCCTTTTTTTTTTTTAAACCCTTACCTTCCAACTTAGAATCAATACTCTGTATTGGTTCCAAGGCAGAAGAGTGGTAAGGGATAGGCAATGGGAATTACGTGACTTGCCCAGGGTCACACAGCTAGGAAGTGTCTGAGACCAGATTTGAATCTAGAACCTCCCATCTCTGGACCTGAGCCTCTATGAGCCACCCAGCTGTCCCCCTCAAATTGACATTCTCAAAGCATAGATTGATCACGTCACTCCAACACTGGAGAATTGTCAGTGTCTCACCATTAGGTTTAGGATAAAATACAGATATTTCTGTTTGGCATTTAAAGCCCTTCACAATCTGACTCTGCAGAGCCATTCTTTCTGACGTAATTTCACACTATTCTCTCTTATGTAACCTATCACAACCAAAATCAGCCTATTTGTGTCTGTGCCTAAAGACTCCACTTCCAACTCTTGGAACTTCAAAATTGCCTAGTATTTACTTTGTACATACGTTGTATATTCAGCTTTTTGCGTGTATACATGCTATTTTTTTATTAGAATGTAAGTTTCTTGAGGACAGAGGCTATTTTATTTATTGACTCTGCATCACCAGCACCTAAGATGGAGAGTTCTATAACATAAACATGTAATGCTTGCTTAATTGAATAGAAGTGCTTAGTAAGCTTTAAAAGATCATAGAAATACCTCATTATGGAGTAAGAGGGGAGAGAGAAAACCCAAAGATCTGAATAACCCCCAGATTATTCTCATCCAATAGCTGTTGGGTCAGGCAAGGATAGCTCACACACTACAGAGGCCTATCACCCTCCTCACCCCAAGGCCTCCTTCCCTGTTTATGAGAGGCTCCTCAAGAACATGACACTTTCCACCAGTGATATCCTTCAATTTCCCACAATCCTCTCATCCCATCCTCACCAAATTCTTCTGCATTCTCAATTATCTGTGGCCCATTTTCAGGCTGCTTTCCAAGGATTTCTTCCTTTGAACTGGCTTCCTCTTCAGGATGCTCTTCCAAATCACTCTGGTCACAGATTCAGGTTTGAGGAAGAAAAATCATTGAGAGATACACAGAATTCCCTCCCTCCATTATCAGTCTCAGACTCTTATCTTGACATTTTGGGCAGCCTGGTGAAGTCTATATATACTGACCCCTTCTCAGAATATTATTTTCCAATTCATAAAATATAGATTGTAAAAGAAATCAATTATATTAATAATAACTAATTATAATACCATAGTGATATCTACATGTAACCTATAACACAAATGTATTACAAATATATAACAAGTATGATGTTAATCATAATAGCTAGTAAATAACACTTTAAGGATTTCAAATTTACAAATATTTCATTGTTCTTCACAGCAACCCCACAAGAGAAGTACTATAATTAACCCCATTTTACAGATGAGAAAACTGTGACAGAGGTTAAGTGAATTACATAACTAGCATCAGAGGCTAGATTTGAATTCAGGTCTTTGTGAATCCAGGTCCAATGTTCTATGTTGCTACCTCAGATATAACTCTTGAAATATAATGATCAAAATATTTTAAAAACAGGTCCAGGGCGCACACGCCCCAGTTAAGAACCCCAGGGAGTCTCAAAAGCCCCCCAAAGTATGCCCCTAAATCCTGGGATTGTTTGGCAATTCTTTTTCTTCCCGTCTGCTTCAGCACAGCTGCTGCTGCAAGCACTTTCCGCTACCCCAGAACCCCAGCCCCACTATACCCCTCACTCCTCGAACAGGTGGCTCAGCCTCCTGGTATCTGGGAAACGCGCTGTCCATGCATCGTCCAACCCCTTAACTGACCCCGTCCTCGGCCCTGGCGTTTGTTCATCCCCTCACCCGTCCTCTAAAGCTTCCTCTCTCCCGGGTTAACTGTCCCTCCTGCCCCTCCTGCCCCTCCTACCTTCGCTGATCCTCTGTCCATGTCTTCTGCCTTTATCCTCTGCACTTACAAACATGGCCAGGCCCCCCCGGAACAAGAGCCTTCCCTTCCTTTCTTTCTCTTTCTAGCAAGGCACAACTAAAGTTCTGGGGGGGGTTCCCTCCATTGTAAACTCGAAGTGCCAGTTTCCTCGAACCACCCCAGGAGCCCACGCCCACTCCTCTCCTCAGAGGAGACTTTGAGGGAGGGGGAGGAGCCGACTCCTGGGCGGGGAGAGGCTCAGGGCGTGTCAGTCATCCTTCCTCTGCCAATGAGCTCAGAGCTGAGGGCCGGCGTTTCCCGGCTGGGCGAGCGGGAACTTTGGGAAAAACCGAAAGCGGGCCGAGACTCTAGAACAGGAAGAGAAAGCAGTCTGTACCTGCCCATTAGAGGGAACCCACGCCAAGGGAGATCAGCTTCAGGTCTGGGACAGGTTCGGCCCCTGCCTTCAAGTAAACATAGAGGAGTTCAGCTTCACCTGAGGAGAGAACCAGAGGGTCCCAAAGATGCTCAGAGATTCAGTCAGAGAGGCAGAGACAGGGAGACAGAGACACACAGAGGCAGAGAGTCACAGAGAGACAGACAGAAGGAGACAGACAAAGGCAGCAAGAGTGAGAGATCTAGACAGGCAGTGAGATAGAGACAGACAGAAACAGAGAGACAGACACAGACACACACAGAGAGTACCAGACAGAGAGACAGAGAGAGAGAGGCAGTGAGAGTGAGAGATACAGACAGGCAGACAGAGAGACAAGAGACAAAGCCAAATAGACAAAGAGAGAAATGGATCTGGCCCTACAGCATCTAGGTGGCACAATAGATAAGATCCCAAGTCTAGAATCAGGAGGACTCATTTACCTGAGCTCAAAGCTGGTCTCAGACTAGCTATGAGACTCTGGGCAAGTCACTTAACCCTGTTGGCCTCAGTTCTTCATCTGTAAAATGAGCTGAAGAAGGAAAAGGCAAAGGACAGTATCTATGCCAAAAAAAAACTGCAAATGGGGTCACAAAGAGTTAGACACAGCTCAACAATAACTTCCCTTTTGTGATTACCTTTTCTGCTATATGACTTTTTTATCAATATTTTGGATAGAAGTATAGATAACTAGCTGATCACATCTACAGATGATCCAAATCCAGGAGGGATGATAGTCAGGATCAAAAAAAAAAAGGTTTTTTTGACAGACGAGAAAATTGGGCTAAATCAAACAAGACGAAATATAATAGGGACATATATAAATCTTATGCTTGAGTTCAAGAAATGGATTTCATAAGTATGAAATGGGAAAGGCATGGTTGAAGTGCAATTTGTCTGAAAAAGCTACTGGTCAAGCAGCTCAGTTTCAGTCAACAGTGGGATATGGCAGGCAACCATGAATTTGGGATACATTAAGAGAGGCATAACTTCTTGGAATAAGGATGTGATAAGGATTATACTCTGCCAAGCTCAGAGAAAGATATGGTTATCATATTGCTTTGCCTTCTCAGTGGATGGGAGGAGGAGCTGGAAGGAGGGAGAGAATTTGGATGTTCGGTTCCGTCATATCTGGCTCTTCATAACCCCATTTGGGGTTTTCTTGGCAGAGACTGGAATGGTTTGCCTTTTCCTTCTCCAGCTCATTTGACAGATGAGGAAACTGAGGCAAACAGGATGAGGTCTCTTGCCCAGGGTCATATTGCTGGTAAGTATCTGAGGCTGGATTTGAACTCCAGAAGATGTCTTTCTGACTCCAAACACAGCACTCTACCCACTCTACCACCTGGCTGCCCAAGGAATAGATACAGCATACTTAAGTATATGTAATGCTTGGCACAGAAATAAAAAAAGTAATAAAGTAGTACATAATGAAGCTATATACCCATTGTTTCTTCCAGACTCAGGTAGGTCTGAGACGAGGGAATTCCAACATAGAACCTAGGCCAACCCAACCTAGCAGTCCTAGGAAAAACAGTCAGTGGTATGCTAGCAACTAACTACCCAGGAAAAAAAATTATATATAACTCACTTTTAAGTTTAATCTACATTATTAACATTTTCTCCATCTGTTTCTTAACTCTAAAAAATCAACAAAACAATAAATCAAGTCTTGATTTGTAACGATTGCCATTTCAAGGCATAAATGCTCTCACAATAAAAATTTAACAATAAACTCTCTCAAACTGGTACAATCTGACTCTGGAACACTCCTGTACAGTTCAAGCTGGTACAATCTGACTCTGGAACACTCCTGTACAGTTCAATTTGCCTAAGTCTATTTCTTCACCTACTACATACAACTCCTAGTTGCTCCTCTTGAAATTGGGCAACAATGTATAGATGATACAACACAGTTCCCAACTGATGGTCCACTCATGCCAGAAAGGATGGTCATTAGATGAAGATCTAAATACTCTGGATCTGAGGCTTAGACCCTCAGGACTGGGTATGAATTGAAGAATCTATAGCCAATGCCTTTCCATTTAGAGTTCTCCACTGACAGTGATTTCCAACTGTTTCTTACTTATATGGGTAAGGGGCGTGAACTCAAAGACTATTCCCTAAGGAGAGCTTATTGCCATCCTACCCAAGAGTCTCTCTGTCATCTTGAGGTCTTTGAATCTAGTTTCCAATAGCCAACAGATATGACATATACCCTCTCCATCTGAGTCCTAGACTTTGTCTGTGGCACCTTTGCCTTGACTGTTTCATCTTGACATTTCTATTTAACATTCTCTCAACTAACTCCTACTAAACAGCCAAGGTCCCATCACTCCTCAGGGAATAAGGGATCAAAGATCAAGAGGAGATTTAATATATTCAATGACTAGTTTGGTAGTCGTCTACTTTCTAGTTTCTCTCAATCTGCATCATGCCAAATACACATGGAAAAACCTTAGATAAAACAAAGAGATTCCGATTTTCTTACATCAGATTTCTCCTTTCCTTTTTTCCTTTGAAGGGATCAAGGAACTCAGGAGAGTTGTGGGGCAAAAGTACAAAGCCCCTTCCCTTTGCTTTAATGCTTTAAAGTGCTATGATCCAAGGACCTGGGGGCAACACCATGAGGACCACTGGCCTCTAAAACATATCTCTGCTCCATGACCTTTCTTGTGCCTCACTCTAGTCACAAGTTGCTAAAGACTGTCCAAGCTAGTTATCTTGAGTACAAGAGAGGTTACTTCACAACAAGAATGAGAATTGAGTCTACAGTATAGAGATTTAGAGGGAGCTGACAGCACTTCTACTCCTCCAACAATTAGAAATAACTAAGTTTATCTCTCAGTAAAAAATATACTCAAGTGGGTGTGTAATCTCAACAATCTGGATATCTTCTCCAATTGTGCTGATCAAATCCATCCATGCCTGTCCATCCTGTGAATCTTGATCATGTCTTCTTATAAGTTCAACCTAGGAGGACCACCTAAAGACTGTAGAGGTCTTCCTTACTTTCTCTTGATATTCAAAAGAGAGTAGTGGACCTTTCCAGCCATCTCCCTGTCCAACCTATCTCCCCTTCCTATAATATCTTTCCCTAATGTTATCTTATATTCCTATTCTTCCTGGTTCCTCATTGGTTATCTCTGGCAGGTTGTGCACACCCATGAGGACCTCTGTTGTCCCAGAGGAGACACTAATTTTCAGTTATTCAAAGACCACTGTATTATTATTATATTATATTAATACATATTATATATAGTATTATACTCACTCAACAAACTCCAGTAGAATATTGGCATTTAAAATATGTACCTTGGTTTCCAAGAAAACCATTGTTTCCTGAAATTAGCAAGAATAATTGGTTAAAATTGGAAGATAGAACATGATGACTTCCTTACCCTAGTCACATCCCAGATGAACTTCTCCACAACCTGGCCTATTCTCTCCTCAACAAAAAGGAACCCCACCCCAGGGTCTTTGGGTCTCTCCCTTCCACGAGATGGTGTTCCAATGTTTCTCCTCCCATAGATTCTAGCATGCTGAGGTCCAATATCCCCAGAGTCTCTCTTGAAGAGGTTCCACCCCTCATTGAAGCTGTCTTTAAAAATGGATTTGGGGCTGCCTTTTGTGGCTTTTTGATAACAACAACAATTTTAAAAAGCAGCTAAATTTTGTACAGACTTTAAGTTTTACAAAGAACTTTACATACCTTTCCTCAATTCATTTCTATTCCATCACCCAAACAAAGGTTGTGCTGTTTTTCCACAGTCCAGCACACCTGGGATTGCAAGGGGACAATGTATCATTACCCTTGAGAAAGATGAACTCCAGGTAAAGAGGATAAAAGGAAGCAGTGGGTATGGGGAGAATCCAGTAGTGAAAAACTAGAGACAAGTAGGTCACAATCTTCATAGGCAATGAATTCCCCATCCCACTTTGCTACCATATCCCTACTGACATAATTTCTCTAAACAATGAATCCCTTTATCCCCATCAATTCCCTCCCTGTATAACATAACATACTGATTCAGCCACACTTCCTAGCCCCAGCCCCAGCCCCAGCCCCCAACCATAACCTTTCCTTATCTCCTTCAATTATCAGGGTACCCTCAAGACAATTCTGAGGGATTTATGGAAAATATCTCTACCCACATTCAGAGGAAGAACTATAGGAGCGGAAACGCAGAAGAAAAACAACTGCTTGAACACATGGGTTGAGGCGAACATGATTGGGGATGTAGACTCGAAACAACCACACCAATGTAACTATCAATAATATGGAAATAGGTCTTAATAAATGACACATGTTAAAACCAGTGGAAATGAGAGTTAGCTATTGGGGGGGAGGGGTTGAGGGGATGAAGGGGAAAATAAAAACATGAATCATGGAACCATGGAAAATTTTTCTAAAAAATAAAAAAATTATAATAAAAAAATTATCAGGGTTCCCTGCAACTGGGATTAAAGACAAGGGACACCCACACCAGCCTTCCTCACCAGTGAAGGAACCCTTTGACACTCAGCTTTGTCTGAGACTCTTAGTGGGGATGATTTTTCTCACAGAAGAGCTGAGCAATCTTAAGTCAAATAAACTGGTAGTGATAATGAGTAAAAATTGGGAAAATGAGGTTGAAACATGATATATCCAATTAACTTATTCCAAGCTCATTACTGTATAAAAATAACCCAAAGTGCATATTACCATTTCACTCTCTTTTGAATGAAGAGAAATGGGTAAAAATAACCCCAAGTTTATGTTTAATGAAAAAAAAAGTATTCTCTCTCAATGTGGCAATCAACTCTTTAATCACTTAAATTCTAATTTATAAATGTTCTGTAATCTGAGTACTAGATAGGAGAAGAAATCATCTAAGCCTGGGCAGGCCCCATTTTATTTATCAAATGTTTTTCCAAGGAGTTTAGAATCCATGGGATTTATTTGTAATAGTTTCATTGTTGGCAGTTATCTCACTCCCCTATATTATAGATATTCATGTCTTTCTGCATCCCCCTTCTCCCACTAAATAGTAAATTCCTATGGATAGGGTCTATATGCCTACATTTGTATCCCCAGGGCCTGCCACAGTACACTCTCTGCTTGGAATGATTGGTTGTTGTTCTCCATACTCAAACAGAACCAAAATGACATCACTACATTGGGGTCAATGTATAGGATGTTTGACCATGGCTCAAGGGTCTACCATAGATCACACACGAATAGCCTCATGAACATTTGGAGATGGAGTTGTCTCTAAACTTGAACATCAAGTTTCTTTTAAGCCATTGCAATTCTGCTTTACTTATAGTACACAGCCCCTTCTTTGATATGGGCACACCATGCTGGGCTGTCCTGTGCCAGTGTCTTCTATGTTTCATAATCAATCCCAAAGTTCTTCCTAGAGACCTTGAGAGTGTTCTCATATCACTTCCTCTGACTTCTGTGTGAGCCCTTGCCTCCTGTGAGTTCTCCATAAAATATTCTTTTAGGCAAACATACATTTAGCATTCAAACAAAGTGGCCAGTCCATTAGAGTTGATGTTCATTGACAGGCCAAAATTAGCATGAATGGCAGAGAATAATCCATACTCTGCTGCATCTCAATCTCAAAGGCTGCACTGAGTGCACAATCATATGAGAACAGAAAATCCATGCACCAACACTCTCTCCACTTTAGTCTTGGTTTATAGCCTTTTCAAGTTAATTTATCATCAGTGCTGACCTTGATGCTTTTTTCATCCTCATTTAAGTCATCTGACAACATTGCTGAAAATATCATGCTAAAAAGCATGGGAACAGGCACGCAGCCCTGCTTTACTCCACTGGTGACTGAGAAAGCATGAGAGCCTTGTCCACTATCTAAAACCCAAGCAAGCATGTTGTCATGGAGCCAGCATACAATACTGATGAATTTCTCCAGGCAACCAAATTTTGCCATGCTCTTCCCTTAATTAAAAAAAATGTGGGAGCTGAAGGTTATGATGGCAGCAGAGTAAAAAGCAGCTGCTTAACCTCTCCTAACCCACACATACAGGACTCCTCAAGAGGACATAAAAACAAATCCAGACGAACGAAGGGACCCCACAACAGGGCGCAGCATTGAAGGTACGTGGGATCAGGGCATTTCCATGCTATAAGGGAGTGAAACAGCTCTCACTAAAAAGCGAGCTGAGCAACACCCTCACACACACACACCACCTACAGTGCCAGAGCCAGCACACAAGAGTTGGAGCAGGTTTGGGGCATTCATTGGGTTCTTGGCAGCTTACCAGGGCCTGCTCCTGTGAGCAGCAAGACTTAAGACCCCAAAAGGCTAAAGAACCAGACTTTGAACACAGACTTTGAGCTCAGGTGCGGACACAGGCATGGACTCAGGCACAGACTAATGCATGGGCACGGACCCTGAGCCCAGGTGCAGACCTTGGGTGGGGACCCAGTGCAGAGAGGTGCATGACTGTGGAAGCAGCACCCTGAGGCTATTAAAGGAGCTTCAGGCAGAGGAACAAGCAAGGGGACCACCAGGAGGCTTGACCCTGAGAACAACTAGACCTGAGACCTCAGGAGCCTAAAGAGTGCAGACAGACCTGGGCGTGAGGATAAAGCTGAGAGGACACCTGGCTAACAATGGCAAGCCAGACACAAGAACCCCAGAAGAGAAAGATCAAGAAGAAATCTTTAACCCTCGACAACTTTTACACAGAAAAAAATCCAAACAACAGAGCAAACAGCAGAGGATAACAAACAAGTAATCATATCCAAGCCTTCCCAAAAGAATGACAATTGGTCACAAGCTCTTGAAGAGTTCAAATCTAAGATCATGAGAAATATAGAAGAGATTTAGCAAGAGAAGTGGGAAATAGCTCAAAATGAAATTAACAGGTTAAAAGACAGAAACTCCCAACTGGAGAAAGATGCCCCCAAATCAAAAGAATTGATAAGCAAATTGGAGACCAAAATCAAACAGCTGGAAAATGGGATAGACCAAATCGAAAAGGAAAATCAAAAAGTTATAGCAGAAAACCAGTCTCTAAAGACAAGAATTGGGCAAGTAGAAGCCAATGATCTCTCAAGACAGCAAGAACAAATAAAGCAAAGTCAAAAGACTGATAAAATAGAAGGAAACATGAAATATCTCAATGACAAATTGACAAATCAAGAAAACAGGTCTAAAAGAGACAATTTGAAAAGAAATTGGTCTTCCTTCTGAAGAAGCAGAAATTAATAAGAATTTGGACTCCATACTAAAAGAAATTATTCAGCAAAACTGTCTTGAAGTTCTACAAAAAGAGGGCACTATAGACATTGAAAGGATCCATAGATCAACCTCTACACTAAACCCTGAAAAGACAACCCCCAGGAATATAATAGCCAAATTCAAGAGCTTCCAAGTAAAAGAAAAAAATTTTACAAGAAGCCAGAAAGAGACAATTCAGATATCAAGGAGTACCAATCAGGATCACAGAGGATATGGCAGCCTCCACACTAAAAGACCGCAAGGCTTGGAATATGATATTCAGAAAGGCAAGAGAACTGGGTCTACAACCAAGGATCACCTACCCATCAAAACTGACTATATACTTCCAGGGGAAAGTATGGGCATTCAACAAGATAGAAGATTTCCAAGTATTTGCACAGAAAAGACCAGGACTAAATGGAAAGTTTGATATCCAACCATAAAAACAAAGAGAAATATGAAAAGGTAAACAAGAAATAGAGGGGAAAGAAAGAAAACTCTTATGTTTAAATTTGCCTCTTTAAGGGCTTTAATAAGATCAAATTATTTGTTTTCCTATATGGAGAAATGTTAGGTATAATCTTCAAAAACTGTATTCACTATTATAGTAATTAGAAGAATTATTAACAGGGAGAAGTTGGAGTACTAAATGGTCTAAGATGATAAGGGGGTGGGGTGGGGAAGGGGGTGTGAATAGTAGATTGCACCAAGAGAAACTTGAATGAATAAGAAGAATAGGATATTCTATACCACACAAAGCGGGCATGGAAAGGGAAGGGGATAAATACTACTATAAGAAGAAGAGGAAGAGAGCATTAAGAGGTAATATTTAAACCTTACTCTCAGCAGAATTAACCCTGAGAGGGAAGAGTAGCTATATCCATTGGGATATAGAATTTTATCTAACCCTACTGAGCAGGGGAGTGGGGAGGTCAAAAAAGGAAAAGGAGGAGAGGAGGGAGGGAATTCATTAGGCCTTAAAAAATAAAAATAGGGGAATAATAAGGGAGGTGGTGGAAAGGGAAGTAAATCAAGGGAGGGGAAAAGGGGGACTGGTCTAAAACAAACCACTGGTTGAAAAAGGAAATAGCATAAGAAGAAGGGGTGGAACTAGGAAAGGATACCAAAATGTTAGCAAATGCACAACTGATAATTATAACTCTGAATGTGAATGGGATGAACTTCCCCATAAAACAGAAGGAAATAGCAGAATGGATTAGAAACCAAAATCCTACCATATGTTGTCTACAAGAAACACATATGAGGTGGGTGGACATACACGGGTTTAAGGTCTAGGGCTGGAGCAAAATCTTTTGGGCTTCAAATGACAAAAAGAAGGCAGGAGTAGCCATCATGATTTCTGACAAAACCAAAGTAAAAATAGATATGATTAAAAGAGTGGGTGGAGAAAATTGCTTATAAGCCCCTGTTGGTGGCGAGCTTCAGTCCACCAAACAGCATATAGGGTAGTAAGCTAATCAACTCTTTACGTCTTTCCTACATTTCCCTCTCTTTATTAGCACTACTTTGATATAAATGTAAAGCTCCTAGCAGCCTCATAATTTAATTTAAATGATTATAGTAACAATCTTTATATTGTGTCCCTAACAAGTGATCATCCAACCTTCATTTGAAGTCTTTCATTAGGAACTCATCACCTCCCAAAGAAACTCACACTTTGGGATAAAACTCTAATCATTGGGAAGGTGTTGTTGTTTTTTTCCATTCATCAAGCCTAAATCTTCCTTTGTACAATTTACTCATTAATCCTAATTCTTCCCTCTGGAGCCAAAAGTGATCTGACAAGGGGAGAGTTCAGAAGGATTCATCTCTTGTTCTATACTGTGTGCCTCTTAATTAGCATGGGACCTGGCATTTAATAAATACTTTTTCATTCATTCATTCATTCATTTACTATAGTCCAATATTATATTAGTATTTTGGCTGCCATGTCAAATCATTGGCTCATATAGTTTGCAGTCTACTAACTCCACCTCCTTCCCCAATCTTTGATCAATCAATCCAAGTATTTATTAAGCACTTTTTAGGTGCCAGATACTGGACTGAGTGCTAAGGATATGAGTACAAATCCCTAATGGAAAAAGAGTGTTCATTCTAATGGGTAGTAGGAAGGAATTATAATAAGGATAAATAGATATTTAGGTATACAGCATAAATATAAAGTGAATAAATACAAATTATACAAAAAAGTTAAATACAAGGTAGTTTGGGAGGGAAGATACCAGCATTTGGAGTATCTCAATGGTTTCATGCTGAAGATGTTGCCTGAGCTATATCTTGAGCAAAAGTACTCTGTCACCAGCCAGGACTCTCTTATCTTGTGCTTCTGATGTTTGTTGAGGGGTTTTTTTCACCTAGCTATTTCCTATTAACTTTTCATCTTAATTGAGTTAGACTATCATTATAACATATTGAAACCTTTTTAGATTCTGTCTGTGTTATCCAACATGTTACCTATCCCTCTCAAACCTAAAACTTTGATAATTTATACTTTTAACTTAGTCATTGATGAATTTGTTTAAAAAATACAGAACCAAGGGCAAGTCCCTGGGGGTACTCCACTAAAGACTTCCTTCCAAGATAACTGTCCCATGACAGCTCTTTTGTAACAACGAATCAACTAGGTCCAAATTGACCTAATTACTGTCTCTTATCACAGATGTCTCTTTACCTTGACCACAGGATGGCTTGAGAAATCTTTCTCCAATGGTTTGTTGAAATCTAGAATGATTGTGCCTATAATGCTCTTCTGATCTTAGAACTTTGTCAAAAACAGTGCTTTGCTCTTTTTAAAAATTATTTTAAATAGTTGTTTTGGTTTTTAATACTACATTCACTTCACCTTAACACCAGTTCCCTTGGCCCCTTCCAACAATAAAAAACAATTAGACAAAGTCAATATGACAACTGTGGTATGACCTATTCTTATTTTTAACATCCATTTTTTTGAATTCTGAATTTTGTCTATCCCTTCAGTCCCTCCCCAACTCGCTGAGAAGGCAAGCATTATACATGCAGTCATGCAAAACATATTTCCATATTAGCCATGTTGCAAGAATAAAATTAAATTAAAAGTAAGAAAAATAAAGTGAAAAAATGCTTCAATTTGCATTCAGAGTTCCTGAATTCTCTCTGGAGGTAGGTAGCATTTTTTCATCCTAAGTACTTTGGAACTGTGGTGCATTATTGTATTGATCAGAGTAGCTAAGTCTTTCACAGCTGATTATTGTTATGATATTGCTATTACCATGTACAGTATTCTAGTATGGTCTATTTTTGACGAAGTTATGCCAGATCTTAGAAATCACTATTTCTAAATGCTACCTTTTTATAAAATGTCTATTCCAGAATCTTGCCAGGTGTTGAAGTCAAGGTTATCGGTCCCTGGCTTGCAAATCCTACCCTCTTTTCTGCCTTCAAATTTGGGACATTTGCCCTGGAGTTTATCTAACTCACTCCATTAACTGCTGTTGTTGCTAGTCTGACTGTTCATGACCTCTTTTGGGTTTTCTTCGCAAAGATAATGGACTGGTTTGCCATTTCCTTCTCCAACTCATTTTTACACATGAGAAACTGAGGCAAACAGAGTTAAGTGACCCACCCCAGGGTCACATAGCTAGTTTTGGATTTGAATTCAAGTCTTCCTAACTCCAGGACTGACACTCTATCTGCTCCATCACCTACCTGTCCCAACCCATTGTTACAAATGAGGAAAATGAGGCTCAGAGTAGTTCAATACAGTAAGAACAATGGTTTGCCCATAGCTATTCTTGACAGCTTCTCCTGGGTTTAATTTATTCTTCTTTTTTATTGATCTTTTTATGTTCTTGATCATTTTATTACTTTTCTTCTCCTTCTTTGGTATATTTTTTAATGTGGCCAAGAAGTTAACAAGTGGGAGGAGGGTAGAAGAAGTGGATTGGTGTGGCCAGAACTTTCTCAGGTCCTCAGAGAAGCCATATTTGCTCCCTGAACAATCTCAGATTGTCCCAGTTTTGGACAATAGTGGCTAAGAGATGACACTAGGGGAGTAGGAAAGCCCTCTTCCCTGAAAGAGGAATGAAATCTCTTTACCTTGGTCTTTGGAAGAAGGCTGCAATTGCTCACAAGAGATGGTTTTGTGGAGGGACTCCAGTGCTAAAGAAGCCTCAGGGAGCTCTATGACAGCCCAACACTGGAGTATCAAGGGGGTTGCAGTCATGAGGAAAGGCAGCCCACCTCTTCCAAAAAGGCAAGAGAAACCCTAGGAGAAGGGGTGGCAATTCATCTTGCTCAATATTTGGAGTCAGCTTGAAAGAAACATTGTGGATGATCTAGTCAAGAATGTCATGGATCCCTTTGGCAGTATGGATTTCTTAAGATACTGTTTTTAAATGCAATACGCTCTATATATTGCAATACGCAATCTGCTCTAGTCAAACCACGTCCTTTTAAAGAGAAAGGAACTGAGGCCCGAGAATAGGATTTGGCCAAAGTCATGTAACTAGTTGGTGACCAACCTGAGACTAAGTCTTAGATCCCAGATCTCTTGACTTCCCCACCAGGACTCTTTCCACTATACTACAATTTGACATGAGTTACTTTATGCAAATACTCTTTTCCTGCTTGATAAAACTCTAATTTATCTTAAAGTCATTTAAACTTGCAAAAATCTCTACTGCACTTGGCAGTGGGAATAATTCACCACATCGTGGGTCAATAGTGTCATCTTTGTACATAAAGGTCATTTTTCATCTGCTTTAATTAAGACACAGAGGAGTTGGGGAAATATCAATCTTTCTGATGATTAAAATAACTCTTTAGAAACATCTGCTTTTGGTCTGCAACATCAAGAGAACTGGTTAAATCAATGTCTCGTGTGGGCAGAGTGGTAAGACAATTCTGAGATAATTTTCCTTTCCCCTTGTCCAATAAAATTTCTCCCATCCTCCTTTTTTATCATCTTTTCCTCGCCAACTCCTCATTAATTCTCCTAGGCTGGCCTTCATCAATTGCCTCAAGCCCCTCATTATATACATAATTACATAGGGTGCAGTGCTGGGCATTGTAAAAAAAAATCCATCCCTCTCAGGACTCATGCCATGAGCCTGAACACCAAAGATTCATGAAAGCAATACATGAAAGATGAATAAATAATTCATGCCAGAAATGTCAGGCAACATGAAGTAAAGCCACTGCCATTAATAAGCTGTGTGACCTTAGGCAAGTAACAACCTCTCTGAGACTCCTTTTTCTCATTTTGTTAAATGAGCAATATAATATTAGATGTCTTACCTAATTCACAGGTGTCGTGAAGATCAAGTAACAAAGTACATGAAAGTGCTTTGTAAACTATATACAAAGTGAATTGTTATTATTATTCAAAAATAATTAATTACATAGGAATGTACTTCAGAGTTTAACAGCAAGGGAGAACATTCAAAGAATTCTATGTCCCAACAGCATTTGGTAGCAGTCAGTTCTTTGAGCAATGATATTGTTCAGTCATTTTTCAGTCATCTCCAACTCTCTGTGACCCCATTTGAGGTTTTCTTGGCAAAGAGTCTGAAGTAGTTTGCCATTTCCTTCTCCAACCCATTTAACAGATGAGGAAACTGAGGCTGAGGAAGGTTTAATGAGTACACAGAGTCACACAGCTAGTGTCTGAGGTCAAATTTGAACTTAGGAAGATAAGTCATGGAGCTGCCCCTGAGCAATGATATTACTACACTTTTATTACACCTAACTTCTACTGGGTCTACACTATTGCACAGTAACCCATTTATTAATCTTTTATTGACTTTATATTTTCCACAATAGCTGCTATTAACTCTTTTCTCCTCAAACTCCTATCTCCACTGTTAGAACTCCTGCCTTCAATTTGGAATTATGCCAAAGGGCTTTAAAATAATGCATGCCTTGTGATCCAGCACTACCAATACTGGACCTACATCTCAAAGAGATTTTTTTAATGGGAAAGAACTCATTTGTACAAAAACATTTATAGCTGCACTTTTTGTGGTGGCAAAGAATTGGAAACTAAAGGGATTGTCTCTCATTTGGGGAATGGCTAAACAAATTATGGTATATGAAGGTGATGGAATACTATTGTGCTGTAAGGAATGAAGAACAAGATTATTTCAGAAAGAGCTGGAAAAACCTCCATGAACTGATGCAAAGTAAAATAAGCAGAATCAGGAGAACATTATATATAGTAACTGAAATATTGTGGGACAATCAAATGTGATAGACTTTGCTACTAACAGCAATACAATGATCCAGGACAATTCTGAGGGACTTATGAAAAAGAATGCCATCCACATCTAGAGAAAGAACTGTTAGAATGAAAACATATGATTTATTACTTGTTTATTTTAGTATATGATTTGGAGTTTTGGTTTTATAAGATTATTCACTTACAAAAATGAATAATATGGAAACAGACTTTCAATGATAACACATGTAAAACCCAGGGGAATTGCTTGTCAACTCCTGGAAGGGAAGGGAAGAGGGGAGGGAGACAACATGAATCATGTAACTTTGGAAAACTTATGTGTAAATTTGTTATTGGAATAAAATAAACATAAATTTTTTTAAATGAAAAGAACTCCTACCTTAACTCTTCATTCTCAGAACTTGCTTCAGATTTAATTTAGAAGGCTACAGCTATCTGATTCTTTTAACTTCTCAAAATCTTAGCCTTCTCCAGTCTGAGAGGATGACATTGCCCTCTTCCTTGCCAAAACCAACCCCTTTGGCTAGACCTGTATTCCATTCTCTTCCATCTCTTTTAGGATCTTATCGATAAATCATTCTCATCTGCAAAAACCAAAGGTTAGCCTAGATCAGGGGTCGGCAACATATGACTCTCGAGCCATATCTGGCTCTTTTGAGGGCCATATATGGCTCTTTCTGCAGGAGCCATAAAGTCAATTTTTTTCAGGTGCTGTTACAGGAGCGCGCACTGTGAGCACTGTACGGCTCTCACGAAATTACATTTTAAAAAATGTGGCGTTTATGGCTCTCATGGCCAAAAAGGTTGTCGATCCCTGGCCTAGATGATCTACCTCTAATGTGCCTTCTAATTATAAATCCTATGATCTGTTCCCTACTCCCACACAACTTCCATCTTTCCCATTTTACTAGCTTATTCTTCGTCCTACAAAAATGGTCAGGTCTCAGCTATCCAAAAAAATTAGCCCTACCATTCTCTGAAGTTATTATCCTATATTTCCCTTCTTCTTCTCTCTAAACTTCTAAAAAAGGCACAGTCTATAGTTCTTTACTTTGTGTCCTTATAATTTAGTTTTATATGTCTTTCTGAAGTTGGAGATAAACATATGCATCACTTTTTTTGGTCTTTTCAGTTCCCATCATGCCCTCCCACCCCTACAAGCACCTTGATACACAAATTGCCTTGATTTTTTTAAAAAATAAGATTCAAGGGCAAGCCAGAAAAACTACAGGGAAGGAGGCACAAGTTAGAGGATTCAGTTAGCGTTACTGCCATTGTCAGTCAGTCAATATTATAAAAATAAAAAGGCAACCTGTAAAAATAAATGGGGAAAACTATGCAAATAAAGGTTCAAAACTGTTTAGATACTTTTGATAGACATAATCAAAAGTATCTTCAGTGATAAAGTGAAGTGGAGCTCCTAGATGAACTTCCCTTCAGGGCCAGATGCAAGGATGCTAAAGAGACTCTTGTTATAAAAAGTAAAATATTTATTGAAATATATAAGGATAAAAGGATTTCTAACTCTAAAGGATTTTAACTCCACTCAAATAAAACTTCCTGGTTCCTCAAAGAACCACTTCTCCTGTGTTTCACAGGCTACACTAATGCTTCCTGATCTGACTAAGCCAAATTTTTACTATTCTAAATAAAACTACCACTATCATCCTTATAATTCTTAACTTCACCTCTAAGTTATAAAAATAGCAAAGGCTAGCTGGTTGAGTCTCAACAAGAATCAAGTTAGAACTCTGAGCCTTAACAGACACAGAGTCCAAACCAAAGACTAGGGCTTTCTTTGGTCTTCTCAGAGTTAAATCAATCTATAAAAACTGCAATAGATAGTCAATAGTGTTGCCCAAGTTGGAAAAAGAAAACACTAAGCTCCTTCAAGTCTTTCTATCAGACAGAGAGAGAGAGACAAAGATGTTACCTCCTCCAGTCCTGAGAGAGAAAGAGTCCCCATGTGTGACTCTGCCAACTGCCAGAGACCAACTGCCAACTGCCACACCCAGAGAGAGTAACTGTCACAGAAAAATGGTTACAACTGTCAACATTTGAAATTGACACACTATCTCAGCTCTACTTCAAACTCCAATTCTTTCTCAAGCCAGCTTCTCTACTTCTTATCTCTAAACTAATAAGACAATACTTATTTTCTAATATCATCCTTATAATATACATTAAGTCCCTACTGTGCATCAGGCACTATGCTAAATACTAGAAATACAAACAAGAGCATTGAGAAAAAGACCTTTTCCTTGTAGCTGAATGAAATCCAAGAAAGCTTCATGGATAAAGGGAATTTTTTTGAAGGAGACAATGTGGTAGATCCAAGACAAAAGGGACAAAGAAGTTAAAAAATACAGAAAAATTCCAGGTATAGAAATTTGCCCTTTTTTATAGTTTCTCAAAGGGACAATTAATGACAAAAGATGTAGGGCATACAACACTAGATCTTTCTTTCTGGTCCAAAATATTTAAATCCAAAATCAGGATAAAAATGATCAATTACTCTTTATTCTTTCTTCCTAGTTCACTCCTTTTCTAGTCATACATGTCCTCAATAATGTCTGGTGATATTGAAAAAATAAAAAAGCCATGTGTTTAACATGAAACTCAAGGCAACCTCAAGAAACTACCAGACTAATACAGTTTCCAAGGATGCTTAAATACTGGATTCATGTCAATAAAATATTAAAAGTTCTAGGATCATAAATCAATCCTCTAGGAAGGATGGACAGAAAGACGTGGACAAGAAGCACACAGGAGATGAGAGGACATGTCTTGGTAACCCTTGTATGCTACATCATTGTCCACACATAGATTCACTAAAATACTGAAGCCATAATCTATCAGCTAATATTTCTAAGCAATAGCCGCAGTAAACTTTGCTAATTAAATCAGAACCAAGCAGTGGTCTATTGACCCAAGTTTTACTCCATTTAGCAGACACCAGTTAGAAGGTTGCTCCATCACTACTGTTCATTACACAGATCGAAAGTAAATGGACATGGACAATAAGGCACAACAGGAAAAGTTCAATTAAATATAAATGAAGCATTTAGAGCACTCAGATAAAGTGGGGCAACCTGTAGGATCTGGCTGGAAAAGAAAGTGTGTATCAGGTGGGACCTTGACCATGAGTGAGAGCCATAAACGATATTTAATTTTTTCAGTCCTAAAAAAGGAACAAGGGGTTTAAAAATAAAATTTAAAAACCTCACATTTATACAGGTCTTCACAAACATTGTTTCATGCAGGTATTATTCCTTCCCCCTTTCAACTCAATTCAAATCGGCATTTATTAAGGCATGGTCTAGTGGGAATTTTTGTGGTTGTTGCTGTGCAGTCATTTCAGTCATGTCCAACTCTTTTTGACCCCATTAGGGATTTTCTTAGCAAATTTGATGGACTGGTTTGCCATTTCCTTCTCTCTTCTCATTTTATAGATGAGGAAACTGAGGCAAATTGAATTAAGTGACTTGGTCAGGGTCAACCAGATTTGAATTCAGTCTTCCTGATGGGGCCATCTAGCTGTCCTTTAGTGGAAAAAAAAAAGAAAAAGAAAAGAACTTGTCTCTGCCCTTAAGGAATTTACATTTTACTGGAGGGGAAAAAAACATGTATAGAGATGAGTGTATTATAGGGTGAGGAGTAAAGAGGGCAGAGGAGACGTCAAAGTACTCTAGGAATACTTAAGAAAGGAAAGAGTGCTGATAGAAAGGTTGGCTAATATGCTAAGTGACCATTTGGATCCAAAAGGATTTTAATAGGATCATGCTAAACCTCATAAGGTAAATAGTAATAGTATGAAAAGTCTCACTCTCAGGTTTGAGAAGCCAGATTCAGATTCACAAATACAAGATGGTGGAGGTGTGGTTACACAGAAGTTTGTCCAAAAAAGGACCTGGTGCTTTTAGTAGGTTTTAAGTTCAGTGTAAGTGAAGAGTGCAACATGAAAGCCCCATTCCCACATCAAAAAGCTAATGTGATCTCAGGCTTCTTTAAGAGAGGCACAAAACAGCTAGATGACACAGAGGATGGAGAGCCAGGCCTAGAGATGGGATGTCCAGGATTCAAATTTGGCCTCAGACACTTCTTAACTGTGTGACCCTGGGCAAGTCTCTTAACCCCCAATGCCTAGCCCTTACTGCTCTTCTGCCTTAGAACAAATGCACAGTATTGATTCTAATACAAAAGGTAAGAATTCTTTTAAAAGGCCAAAAGAGAGAGGCACAACTTTCAGGACTCAAAAAGTGACAGTTCCAATATGTTTTGCCTATATGTAGTTCTGAGCAACACATTTTGGAAAGGTAACAAGCTGGAGAAGTATGTAAAGGAGGATAATTCTAATTGGGTTTAGGGGACTGGAGTCCATTTATATGAGGATCAGATGAGGATCTACAAGGATAGTCAGACAGGGGCAGAGAAGGCTTGGGGGTTACATGATAGCTAGTTGTCTTCAAGTAGTTGTATAACCTCAGAGGTCAAAATTAGGAGTAGCAGGTGTAAAATGCAAAAAAAAATTAAGGAAATTTAAAATTTTTTAATTTAATTAAAAATTAAAAATAATTTAAGGAAAAACTTCCTAATGATTAGCACTATCCTGCTGTGGAATGGACTATTTGGGGAGGTAGTAGGTTCCTCCTAATTGGGGGCCTACAAGTGAAAGACCAATTGTTGGGTGCGTTGTAGTGGGGATTCTTTGTGGAGTAGGAGTTGGAAGAGATGGATACTGAGGTCCCTTCCAATTCTGAAATTCTGAGTCTCATGATTCAATGACAGCAGAGAAGATCAGGGAAAGGTTAATGGAGGAGGGAATAGAGCAGAATCTCAAAGGAAGAAAAGGATTCTGAAAGGAAAAGATGAGCAAGGAATACATTGCAAACATAGAAGAGTGCCTATGCGAATGTACAAAGGAAGAGTATATCAATATTGGGGAACAGTTAGTAGTCCATTTTCCCTGGAATATATATAGTAAAGGGAAGTAATATGAAAGAAGCCTAGAAAGAAAACTAGAATCAAATTGTGGAAGGTCTTAAAAATTTGGGACTCAGAGAGATGGAATTATTGGTTCAAAGCCACACAGCTAATAAGTGTTGATATTGAAGGGACTAGAACCCAATCTTGTAGGTTCTTTCTACTTATGCCATATTGCCTCTTGTAGACAAACAGGATGGGCAGCTAGGTGGTGCAGTGGAAAGAGTGCTGGGCCTTGAGTTAGGAAGACCCATCTTCCTGAGTTCAAATCTGACTTCAGACACTTGGGCAACACTTATCCCTATTTGCCTCAGTTTCTTCATCTGTAAAATAAGCTAGAGAAGGAAATGTCAAACCATTCCAGGATCTTTTCCAAGAAAACCCCAAACAGGATTATGAAAAGTTGGACTGAAAATGACTGAACAAAACAATAGAACAGGAGGAGATCATTCACACCTATCCTGAATTATGTGTCCCTTAGGAAATGAGAAAAAGAAGCAAAATATTAATTCATTTAATCATTTATTTACTACGTATTTACTAAGTATATGTTCTATATTTTGAATATGTTTGATATGCAAATAAGCATAGGATTCCTTTTTGCAAGGATTTATAATCTAGAATAACTACAGGGGCACTGTCAGGGAGCTGACCTAAACATCAAAGGAAATAGAACCAAGAGCAGAGTGGCAGGAGTAAAAACCAAGGTCTCAGTCTAAATCTGTGGATTGAGATTCAGATCCCAAGACAAGCCACCTGGTCAGGAAGCCAATGTCAGAGCTAGGTCCCACAGAATTTAACCCAACCAGGTAAGTTACCACAAAAATCAAGAAGGATGGGTAGAGTATATCTGGACATTGGGAGTCAGGAAGGCTAACTGGGAGTCTCAGCCTCCTTGAGTGGCTCCCTGCCTCTCTGTGGGGAGGTATGAACCCACCACACAACTCCATGGGAGGCCACTTGGGTTTTGTAAATAAAATCAAGCACATGACCTGGTATGCTTTTTTTTCCCCTAGTAGGGCAGAAAATTCTGTTCACTGTCAAGGGTAAAGAGTCCAAGGCAGCCAAGGCCTTAATGAAGATAGTACTAAGCAACCATAGAAAAAGGACATTGTAGGGATGAAGGAAGTCAAAGGGGAAGTAAAGAGAAGGGTAAAGGAATGGAAGAGCTCTAAGCCAAGCAACACTTCTATTTGCTCTACTAGAAAACCTTTCATTTTGCAAGTGAAACAGGGGAATCACCATGTCTCCTGTGTGGTTCTATTTCAGTGCCTTATCATGTGGTGTGGAGATGGTGCTGGGCTCTTGAAGGCAATGCCAATAGAGCACAAGTTCTGACCGGTACCATCCACCTGGAAAGGCTCTGCCTTCTTAGGTTCTGAAAGGCTCACTCCTCCCTGGTGGCTGCAGGGGCCTGGATTCCTCTGCCACCCACCTCAGAATCATCCCATTACAGAGGAGGGCTGCCCACCCCGTTACAGAGGAGGGCTGCTCATTTCATTATAGAGGAGGGCTGCCCACCCCATTATAGAGGAGGGCTGCCCATTTCATTACAGAGGAGGGCTGCCCACCCCATTACAGAGGAGGGCTGCCCACCCCATTATAGAGGAGGGCTGCCCACCCCGTTACAGAGGAGGGCTGCCCACCCCGTTACAGAGGAGGGCTGCCCATTTCATTACAGAGGAGGGCTGCCCTCTGCATTTGCTGAGGAAGGGCTGGCATTGATGAAGACAGCTCCTTAATGCATTGGTAACAAAAGCTTACTTTCCAGAGCACTTTATAAAGCAGTAGAGTCACAATGACCCTTGGAGAGGGATGATCTGTAGTCTACAGGCCTTGCTGCAGAGCTAGAGAGCCCACAACCAGAACTCAGACTCGGGTCTTCAGGCTCCAGACCGCCCCCCCAGATTGCCTCTCATGAAAGCAGGCTGTGACTTGTAGCCATCTCCAGGGAAGCCTAGGTCCCGGCTGCACACGGCAGATAACCTATGATAATGACGGCGAATTGCTTTTTAAACAACTACAAATGGCACATTAGCTTGATCTTGGCACATCCCCTGGCGGGACCGTGACATTATGACAAATGTTTCTGCTCTGAGACTCTTTCTGCCCCATTGAGCTGATCACACGCTCTCTTCTCTCTAGTCAGAAAACTCTTTTCTCCCCATCTGCATCCACAAATCCTTGTCCTAAAGAGATTTCCCCGCCTTGTTCCTCTGGCTAAAGTGCTCCAGTTGTCAAGCCGGATTCTGGAGAGAAGGCTGCTCGCCGTGGAATGCTGCAGGAGGGTCAGCCCGAGCACCTGGTGTCTGCCCAATCGCCCTCAGGAGTGAAGGGGCCTTCGCCACTCTCAGCCATGCTACCTTGGCAATTTTGCCTGGCAGCACAAAAAAACTCTTTTATAATTTAATCCCTCCCTGGCCCTCCTCCCCCAGTAATAATGTCAATTATAAATAATAATAATAATTCACTACAAAATTATCCTGAATGGTTGGGAAATGAGGTGTTCTGACTAATTGAATATTCTACTTAAGAGCGTTATCATGTATGGAAGGAGTACCAATTTGCAAAGAATTAGAATATAATAAAATACATTAAATGCCAACTACCCTGAACATAATTTCATCTGATGACTCAGAAAGCTTGCCATCTTTCACAGTGCCTCAGGGACCCTATTACGAACATCAATTATCACAGAACAGCACTGTAAAAATATGTGGAGTTATTAGAGCTTTTAGGTTCTGTAGATTCTATTCTAGATAAACATGAGTTTGCTCTGTATGTGTGTGTTTATATAAATAAGCTGCTAAGTAAAGAAGCCTCCCTTGTATCCAAAGTAAAATCACAGAATTGTGGCAAAGGTGATCATTAATAGTCCAAAGGCAAACTAAACTGTTGCTTTTTTTCCTCATTCCCAGGTTTAGCTTGTTGACTGGCACATAGTAGGCTTTTGATAATTGTTTATTGACTATTGTTATTGACTGATTCTGGCTTAAGAGTTTGCCAATATTTACCTTCATTGAACTTGGAGGCTTCCCTTATTTTCCTTTCTCTGGGATACACTGTTGCATAAATCAGTGGGATTATATAGAGAGGAATTTAGAGGTTCCACCTTCTAGGTTTTCTTTTTGGTGGAGGTTGAGGTGGTTAGAAAATGGGGTTTTTAAGAGCTGCTGAGTGACAAGTCTAAGGTGAATAAGTAGCTTGCTTAATCTTGAACCAACATCCTCCAATTCAAAATCCAGTGTTGTTTCTTCTCTATTGGACTTCCTCTGTAGTTTGTATGCTAATCAATCAAGAAGCATTTATTGAACCTTCTGTGGGCCTGGGCTAAGCCTTATGGGAGATAAGAAGCATACTCCCTCCTGTGCTCAACAAGCTTATTATCCAGTTGAAGAAACAACACTAGAAGAAAGAGAGTAAATGAGACAGTCTAGAACCATGTTGGCGAAGCTGTGGCATGCGGGCTGCTCCTCTTCCCCTCTCCACATGCGCCAGAGGACATTTCTCCCATCACCTGCCCCTGTCTGCGATAAGGGGGCTGTTCCAGGGCGGGTGTGAGCCTGCAGTTTGGGCATTCAGTTCTTAAAAGGTCCACCATCACTGGTCTAGAATGATGAGAAGACAGGAAGCCAAATCCTGAGAGTCAGTGAAATGAATGGGGTTTTTATATTCAATTAGAGAGAATCTAGTGAAAACACAAATAGGGGCTTTTACCATTGTGAAAAAGGGGATAGGAATTATTGTAAGGCTCCAGAGGGAGAACTATGACCAAGGTTGGAAGCTACAAGCAGCTGTATTTGAAATAGGGCATGAGTCCAAAAACGGTCCTGTTGGCTAATGGTGTCTTCAAGGAGGAGGTCCTGAGTCTCAAGGTATGTGTTAAAGAAGGGACAGGGTTTGAAGAGATGGAGAAAAGTGAGAGGCACTTAGAATTCGGGTTCCTTGTCTTGCAGACTAATTATTGAACTTGGATGCCATTTTATAAGGCAGTTCAAGGAGTAGATCTTACAAGTTCTATAGATGACAGGCTATAAGTTTCTGGAGGATGGGGGGGGACTACATGTATACAAAGTTCCCTCTCACAAAGTTCTACCTTTAATGTTTTTCTTACTATTTTCAGTAGACTGGCCTCAGGGGCATAAGGTAGACAGAACAGAAATAGCTAATGAGTGAGAAGAAATCTGCATAAAGCTGACTCTCACTAGTTCTAATTCAAATATGCTGCTTTCTGTTTTCAACAAACTGAACTCAAAGGCCAAGAGCTGACTTATTGGAACTCTGAAGAGTTTGGACTAGTTAAGGTATCAGAATGCCTTCCATCAATACCATCTTATTCCAGGGCTTCTCCTGGAAAATCTTGTAACTTGAAGCACCCTCCCAGAACAAGGGTGAGGATGTCTAGGGAATTTCTTCCCTAGGGCCATAGTGCCAAATAAAGAGTATTTTTATATTTGGTCCTAGCAGTGATAGGAGCCACTAGAATTCATTCAGTAAAAGGGTGATATGGCATACCTGTGATTTAGGAAAATAACTTGACAGGTTGAGGATGGATTGAAATGGGGAGAGACTAGAGTCAGGCCAACTCACTGGCATGTGAATGCAATAGTCCAAGCATGAGGTGACAAGGCCTGTACCAGGATGATGGTAGTATCAGAGGAAAGAAAGTGGGATATTAAGCAATGTTGCAAAGATAAAATCTGAAAATGATGGGCCTAGGCAACAGATTAAATTTATAGGGTGAGAGGAATGAGGATAACACTGAAGTTGCAAGCCTGAGAGACCTGGAAGGATGCTGATGCCCTCAATAGTAATAGGAAGTTTGGAGGGAAAGAGAAGGTTTAGGGAGAAAGATAATGAGTTCATCTGTGGACATATTGAATTTAAGATGTCTACTGGAGTTCTAGATGTCTGAAAGGCAGGGATAGATGTAAGATTGGAGGTCAGTAGAGAATTTGGGGCAGGGAAAATATCTTTAAGAATCATCAGGATAAATGGTCAAAGAATATGAACAGAGGCAGTTTTCAGATGAAGAAATCAAAGCTATCTATAATCATATGAAAATGCTCTTAATTACTATTGATTTGAGAAATGCAAATTAAAACAACTCTGAAGTACTCCGTCAAACCTAGCAGACTGGCTAATATGACTATAAGGGAAAGTGGCAAATTGGGGCACTAGTGCATTGCTGGTCTGTTATGAACCAATACAACCCTTCTGGAAGGCAGTTTGGAACTAAACTCAAAGGGCTATAAAACTGAGCATACCCTTGGATCCAGTTAGTACTACCCAGTATCTTAAAGAGGTTATTTTAAAAATTAAGAAAAAGGTCTTATTTGTATAAAAATATTTATAGCAGCTCTTTTTTTTTTTTTACCCTTGTACTTCGGTGTATTGTCTCATAGGTGGAAGATTGGTAAGGGTGGGCAATGGGGGTCAAGTGACTTGCCCAGAGTCACCCAGCTGAGAAGTGGCTGAGGCCAGATTTGAACCTAGGACCTCCTGTCTCTAGGCCTGACTGTCACTCTACTGAGCTACCCAGCTGCCCCCAAGCAGCTCTATTTTTTTGTGGTGGCAAAGAACTGTAAATTGAAGGGATGTCCATCAGTTAGGGAATGGCTGAACAAATTGTGGTATATGATAGTGATGTAATATTATTGCATATAAGAAATAAAGAGCAGGATGATTTCAGAAAAAAACTAGAAAGACCTACATAATCTGATTCAGAATGAAGTAAGCAGAACCAGGAAAACATTATACATAGGAATAGCAATACTGTACAATGATCAACTGTGAAAGATTTAGCTATTCTCAGTAACAACATAGTCCAAGACAATTCTGAAGGACTTATAACAAAGAATACTATGCACCTCCAGAGAAAGAACTGATGGAGTCTGAATGCAGATCAAAGCATATGATTTTTCAATTTATTTTATTTTATTTTTATTTGGGAGTTTTGGTTTTATAGGCATATTCTCTCACAACAATGACCAATTGGAAATGTGTTTTGTATGATCATACAGATCATATATGTATAACCTAGATCAAATTGCTTTCCATCTTAGGAAAAGGGGAGGGAAGGGAGACAGAGAGCCAATTTATATCTTATAATTTCACAAAATGTATGTTGAAAATTATTACATGTAATTGGGAAAACTAATTTTTTAAAAGAATCATCAGCATAATATTAATTATATTCATGGGAGCTGATGAGATCACTGAGTAAAGTAGTAGAGAGGGAAAAGAGAAGTTGGCCCAGGCACAGAACCTTTTGAGACACCTATAGCTGGAGGGTATGACCTGGATGAGGATTCAGCAAAGGAGATTAATAAGAAGTGGGCAAATAAATATAAGGAAAATCAGGAGATAATGGTGTTCCAAAAACCTAGAGATAACAGAGTATCTAAGAAGAGTGATCATCAGTGTCAAAGACTGCAGGAAAGATTAAGAAGGATAAGAATTGAGAAAAGGCAGTTGGATTTGGCAATTAAGAGATCACTGGTAATTTTGGAGAAAGCAGTTTCAACTGAAAGTTTCATCAGAAACCAATTTATAATGGTTAAGAAGAATTGCAGAAGAGAAAGTGGAGGCCCCTTTTGTAGACAGCCTTTTCAAGGACTTTAACTGCAAAGAGCAGAAAAGAATTAGGCCTATAGTTAGCAGAGATGGAAAGATCAAGTGAGGTTTTTTTCCAAGATCCAAGAAACATGGGCATGCTTATAGGCAGTAGGAATGAGCCAGTAGAGAGGGAGAGAATGAAAATAAGTGACAAAGTGGGGATGACAAAGGGAGTTATCTGTTGGAAGAGACAGAATGGAGTGGGATTGCTTGAATAAGAAGAGGGCTCTGTTAGTTACATTAGGAAGTAAGGCCACTTCATCATGTGAGACGGTGAAAGAGGAGAGAGGGCTGAAAGCATCCTAGCTGAGCAAGAGGAAAGAAGAAATTCATGACAAATGGACTCAGATTTTCTGTAAAATATGAGACAAGGTCCTCAGCTGAGAGATGAAAAGGTTTGGAAGAGCTGCTGTGGAGAACGGGAGAGCGAGTTGATAAGGGAGATATAGTAGGATTGCCAAGAGTAGTAAGGGCATGGCTGAGATTGAATAATATACATTTCTTTTTTTTTTTTTTTAACCCTTACCTTGTGTCTTAGAGTCCAATACCGTGTATTGACTCCAAGGCAGAAGAGAGGTAAGGGCTAGGCAATGGGGGTCAAGTGACTTGCCCAGGGTCACACAGCTGGGAAGTGTCTTAGGCCAGATTTGAACCTAGGACCTCCCGTCTCCAGGCCTGAATCTCAATCCACTGAGCTACCCAAGCTGCCCCCAATATACCTCTCTAATGGACCCAGTCAAAACAGTTGTGTGATTTTTCTCCAACTTTATTCAGTAGCACATGCATAGGAACAAAGGTAGCAAATGGTGTGAGTGATCCAAGGCCAAGGTGATATGGAAGTAACAGGAAACTCAACTGGAAGTAACTGTGTCATTCTAAAGTTTCTAGCAATCAAAAAAGGGAAAATTTGAATATAAGCAGATATATACCTTAGACTTTAGGAAAAGATTTCAAAACATTCAGGGAAAAGAAGGAAACAATCCTGTGGCCTAGACTCCTAAAGGTACCATCAGAATTTTGTTTTTTAAAGTCTATATAATCTCTGGTTTTCTGAAAGTAGAATAGCAAATGATCAACCAATCAACCAATAAGTGCCTACTCTGTGTTGGAGCACTGGGAATAAAGACAAAAAAAGACTAAGGAGCCATGAAGACAGAACAATACAATATGAAGAAAGCTAAATTTGAAAAGAGGAGAACCTTAACCAATAATCCTTGCTCTGCTATTTTTTGTATGTCACTTAACTACTTTGGGCTTTGGTTTCCTCAACCAGAGAAAAATGAGGGATCTGATGACCTTGAAAGTCCATTCCATCTTTAAATCTATTGTCTTAGGATCAAAAGACACCAATTTATCTACACAGAATATACTGATGCCATCTTCTTTAAAAGGACAGGTACAGAGGGTAGGAGGGTTGATAACAAGGGGACAGTATGAAAGAGTGGCACAGAGCTATAAAAAATAATGTCAACTAATGTAACCAAGATCAGAAAGAAAGCAGAAAATTTGGGGAGAGGGGATTTCATAGTGAGTTTCACAAATGGAAGTCTTATATCTAAAATATATAAAGGACTTTGTCAAATTTATAAAAATAAGAGCCATCATTCAAGAAATAAATGAGCAAAAGACAAGAGCAGATAGCTTTTGGAAGAAGACCAAAGCCAATAAGTATATGAAAAAATGCTCTAAATCAATACTGATTCAAGAAGTGACAACCAAAACAATTCTGAGAGATCATCTCATACCTATCAGATTGGCTAAAAATGATTTTAAGAAAAGGAAAATGACGAGCATTGGAGGGGATGTGGGAAATGGGGGCATAATACATTGTTGGTGGAACTGCAAATTGATCCAACCATTTTGGAAAGCAATTTGGAATTATGCCAAGAGTTATAAAACTGAGTATACTCTTAGACCCAAGAATACCATTGTTGAGTCTGCTTTCCAAGGAGATAAGGGGAAAAGGAAAAGAATCTATATGCTCCAAGATATTTATAGCAGTTTTCTGTGATGATAAGGACCTGGAAATTGAGATGTCCATCAGTTGGGGAATGGCTGGACAAATTATGGTATATGGTGATGATAGAATATTATTGATGGAATAAGAAACAATGAGAGGGTTAAATTTTTTTTTAACTTAGAAAGATTTACACAAAGTAATGAGGAATGAAACTAGTAGAACCAAAAAATATATATACAGCTACAAAATTAAAATTTTAAGAATAACTTGTGGATGTCCACCTTCAGAGAATGAACTAAAAAAGAGAAACAAGACAATCTCTCTCTCCCCCCCCCCTCTCTTCTATCTATCTAACCATTTAACCATCTAATTATCTATCTACCTATAGCTACATAAATCTTTTTGTCAGGTGATACCTTCTATGGTGCAGAGAGGGGAAAGAGGGTCTGAGACACCTGGAAATAAACTCTATTAAATAAGTAATTTTTTTAAAAATAAAATAATGTCATGGAGGTTAAGTTAAAACACAGCAAAAAACAAAAACAAAAAAGAAAGGAGTTCTGTTATATGAAAGGCTCCCGGCATAAAAATAATTAATAACAAAGAGAACTACTAGAATGGTTTTTGCTTCCTGCTTTTGCATCTAAGGGAATATTATTCAAATTACAAAGGGCAGGAAAACCGGGCAAAGAGGAAGCCAAAGCTGGAGATGAGTTGGGGAAATAGGAAGACACTAAGTCCCTGCTCCTATCCAGGAGTTTAAGTCTCTAAGCTCAGATGAATCACTTTCCAGTGTTCCTACAGAATGTGCAGGAGGGCCTGCTGAATCACTGACAGTGATTTTTGAGAAACTGTAGAAAAGGAGAGAGGTGAGAAAGGTTCAAGAAGATTGGAGACAAGCAAATGTCCTGATATTCACAAAGGAGAAAAAGGTACATATGGGACATGACAGACCAGCAAGCTTGACGTCAGTCCTCAAAAAAATTCTAGAAAGGATAAATAAACAGATGGCTCCCAAACTGTGTTCTCTCTAATTTTCAACAATTGTAAACAAATCCTGTAACATGGAAACATACAAACAAACAAAAATCATAAAGTTACACAGCACAGTGGAGAAGAGTACTAGATTTGTTGTAAGAGGACATAAATTCAAATCCCACTTCTGCTCACTATCCACATTACCTTGGATAAGTAAACAATTATCATTATCTATTATTATTATCTATATTATTATAATCTATTAGCCTAATCTTTTTTTTATTTTAATCACAAATTTCCACATGAGTTTTCTTAAGTTATTCCCAATCCCTTTTTTTAAAGCAAGAAAGTTGGAATAAATGGACTCTAAAGTCCCTTCCAGCTCTAAACCCTGTAAATTATTTATGTAACCAGAAGTTGGAATGGTCACGAAATGAAAGACCTGAGTTCAAATCCTACCTTTGATACTTAACTACCTGGGTGATCTTGGGAAAATCACATAGTGTCTCTGGGTCTGTAAAATGAGAGTATTTGGTCTCAATGGCCTTTAAAGTCCCTTCCTGAACTAGAGCTATGACCCTAAGTTAGGATCAGAATCTCTATTCCTCAGGACCACTGGGTCTCAAATAAAATATTCAAAGAAATAGGACACTTATCTTCCTTCTAGCCCTTACTTTATTTATTTTTAAATCCTTACCTTCTGTCTTAGAGTCAATACCATGTACTGGCTCTAAGGTAGAAAAGTGGTAAGGACTAGGCAATGGGGGTTAAATGACTTGTCCAGAGTCACACAGCTAGGAAGTGTCTGAGGTCACATTTGGACCCAGGATCTCCCATCTCTAGGTCTGGCTCTCAATCCACTGAGCCACCCAGCCACCCCCTCTAGCCTGTACTTTAAACATAAACCAAAAAAGCTCAGCTTCCAGATTCCTTCTAATGAGTCAAAAGCTTATTTCTAATTCAAATAATCAACTAACCATTTACTGTGTAAGCATCTCCTATGTCCTAGGCACTGTGCTAGAGAGATGGGAAGGCAAAGTCAAAAATAAAAAAAGGATTTCTGTCCTCAAATAAACTTGCATTCTACTAGAGAAAATGCACTTAGTCAATCAAAACACATTTACTAAATGCTTACATAAAAACCCAGTGGAATTGCTCATTGGCTATGGGATGAGGGTGGGAGGAGGGGAGGGAAAGAATATGGTTCATGTAACCATGGAAAAATAGTCTTAATTAATTAATTAGGCTTGGGGAAAAAAAGAAAAAAAATGCTTACATGGGGGCCACTAGGTGGCTCAGGGGATTGAGAGCCAGGCCTGGAGCCCTAAGTGACCCTGGGCAAGTCACTTAAGCCCCACTGCCTAAGCTTTACAACATATAGTATTGATTCTAAGATGGAAGGGAAGGGTTTGTGGGGGTTTAAGTGCCAACTCTGTGCCTGGCACTGTGCTAAGTGCTAGGGATTCGAAGAGAGGTAAAATACCATGCTTTCAAAGTGCTCAGCCTAATGGGTGAGATGGCATGCAAAGAATTATGTACATCTAAAAAATAAATATAAGGCATATTCTAAGTAAGTACAAATTGGGGGATTTGGGGCCCTAGGAAGCTGGGAGGGGGGGGGGGGGGAATCGGGAGAGGCCTCATGCAGGAAGCAGAACCTGAGCTGAGCTTGACAGTGAATTAGGAATTTTAGGAAGTGATGAGAGGAACGCTAAGCGAAATATCATGAAGACCAGGACACCAGGATACCAGGATCAAATGAGCTGATCTCCCCAAATCTCCTCATCAGGTGTTTTAATTCAGTTGTAGATCCTGAGAATCTTCCCAAGTCCCTCAGCTCCCCTGCCTTTTGAGAGGAGGGCTGGGGGCTGGGGCCTCAAGCCCCCCAAAAGCTTTCCTTAGAGAAGGCAGAGATCTGGATTTTCTGGCTAAAGCCCCACTTTCCTCCAGCAGCTTTTCTTGGTCTAACTACAGAGAACTCCTAGGGGACCCCTCCCTTTCCAGCTCCCCCAACAGCCTGTAACCTCCCAGAGGGGAATCGGGGACAATAAGCCCAGAAAAGTGGCCTGGAGTCATTGTGTGACATCAGATTAAGAGGACGAATGTCTGGAAACAATGAGATTTTTTGAGCAGGGACAGGGAGGAGAAAGTGCTGGGGTGGCCATAGTCCCATTTATGTTTTAGAATAATCACTTTGGCAGCCGTATGGATGGCTCAAATTGGGCCTCAGATACATTCTAGCCGTGGGACCCTGGGCAAGTCATTTAATCTCCCCCTGCCCCTTGCCCTTCTGTTCTAGACTGGTTACTGGGACAGAAAATTTTAAATTTTTTTTAATTTTTAAAAATTTTTTAATTAAAAAAAGATGGATAATAAAAAATTTAATTAAAAAAGATGGATAGGGGGCAGCTGGGTAGCTCAGTGGATTAAGAGTCAGGCCTAGAGATGGGAGGTCCTAGGTTCAAATCTGGCCTCAGACACTTCCCAGCTGTGTGACCCTGGGCAAGTCACTTGACCCCCATTGCCTACCCTTACCACTCTTCCACCTAGGAGCCAATACACAGAAGTTAAGGGTTTAAAATTTAAAAAAAAAAAAAAAAGATGGATAATACAAAAATTTACATTAAAAAAAGATGGATAATAACTTTTAAAAACCTGAACAAGAGGAGGGAGCATGAGAGAAGTCACACAGGTAGACTTGAGCAGATCTTTGCAACTGATTGAATGTGGGAGGTGAGAGTGCAGACTCCAAGCTGCCTGTGGGGTGACTAACCTGAGTGAATGGGAGGATAAAGGTGCCCATGGAAATAAGGATGCTAGGAACAGCGGTGTTTTGTTTTGGAGGGAGGCAGGAGGGGATCAAGGGTTTGTTGGGGTTCTATCATGTTGAAAAGATCTAGAAGGCATGTGTGATCACAGATATAAGCCTGGAACTCTAGGACTGGCTGGGTGTTTTGGGGTACACACAAGCACATATAAATGTGTCCCAATAGACTTGGAGAGCCATCTTCTTAGAGAGGATAACTGAATCGATGACAGCTATTCACTCGTGACAAGATTCCAGAGAGGATGCTGCACAGAGGGCAAGAGGACTTGGGGTAGGAACTTGAGGCACTCAGATTTAGGGGATGAGTGAGTGAGGAGCATCCAAGCAGGCGAGCAGTGTCAGGAAAACACAAAAAGGGGAGAATATCTAAGACATGGTGGTCTACAGTGTCAAATGCGACAGACGTGGATTGAAAAGAATAGGGACCGAGCAGCTATGTGGCGGAAGATGGAGAGGCAGGCCTAGAAACAGGAGGTTCTTGGGTTTAAATCTGGCCTCAGCCATTTCCTGGCTGGGTGATCCTGCACAAGTCATTTCACCCCTATTGCCTGGCTCTTATTGTTTTTCCATCTTAGAACTAATACATAGTACTGATCCCAAGATGGAAGGTAAGGGTTTTAAAAAAAAATGGCAACTGGGGGGAGGCCATTAGAATTGGTAAGTAAGAAAGCATTGGTAACTCGAGAGAAAATGGAACATTGAGGTGTAAAGTCAAGTCAAGAGGCTGAAGAGTAGGAGGAGAGGAAGGAGAGTTGACTCGGGATTTTTAGCTAAGAGTTTGGCTATAAAAGGGATGGGTTAGGGTACAATCATTTCTTTTTCCAGACATCTTATGAAAAAGGTCTTTTTGCAACAGGCAACACCAATCATGCCAATGGGTATCATAATTCTTACCCCACCCCCCAAGAAAAAATTCCAACGTAGAACAAAATTAATTTTACCTAAATAAAGTAGCCAACGCTAGGTCTTGGCAAGCAATATCTTTAGGAAACAATTTTGACAAAGCATGTTTTAGAAAGTGTCAAAAACTAATTTTTGAGAAACAGTAATACTATAAGGAGAATCTGAGCTTCAAAATCCAATTTAGAAAACTTATTCTGTGCCTTGACACTATGCATGAGGCAATTTCCAACTGGTTTCTTCCTGTATTTTAGTTCTAACAAGGAATAGGTTAACATTCTTTTAGTTACCTGTGACATATCTGCCAATTCCTCCTACTTTAGGTAAGTAAATCTCATGGTTACTTTTTTCTCATTCAAGCCCTTAACTTTACCTCTGTGGTTCTGGGGAAGTTGCTTCACCAATTTCTGCTTTCTCATCTATAAAATGAGGAGTTTGGATTCCTATCTCTAAGGGCCATCTAGTTCCATCTAATTACACATACCTCTTCGATAAGCTGGGCATCACTAAACTTAAACCCTCCCAGTAGCACATTAGCCTTAACCTGCCCTGCCTCGGTGCCTCACAGACCCAAAGGGATTGCCATATGCCTGGCAGATGTATCCTAAGGAGCTTTGGGCCTTTTCATCTACCCTTTTGCTGGACCCTTCCACCTTTCAATAAACTCAGCAATAGAATCTTTTATATGTGTTGTTTCTTCCAATTAGAGTATGAGCTCCTTGCACATAGGGCCTCGCTTTTCTATTTGCATCCCTAGCACTTGTTAACAGAGACTGGTACATAGCTAGTGCTTAACAGAAATGCTTTTTCATCCATTCGCATGCTTTAAAAGCTCTGTGACTTCACGAGGGAAGACTTCTGTGCCTAAAGGGGCAGTTTCATGAGTTGCTGTGGGCCACAGCCTACAAAGCTTCTTGTCACCAGGCTTACCTACAAAACCCCCACTAGTTATGAAAATTGGTTTTCTGGTTTCTGGACTGATAGAGCCTACAAGGAACAAGTCATAGCCCTGACACAATGGCACCCCCGGGTTGGACTTCTGTAGAGGCTCACAAACCTCCTACACACACTCACAGGGCAATCAAATGGGCTAACAATGTCATCCATTGGAAAATCATTGCTTAAAATAACTGTTCCCCACAGGGGCAGGGAGAACCACTTAAGGAAGTTGCTCAAAACAACCAAACAGCACTCAGTTAGCCAAGTAGCCTCTTCTTAGTGCCATTTTCAATGTGTGTATACAGAGAAGGTATCTTGAAGTTGGAAGCAAAAAGAAAGCTTGGGGCCTGGCTCCATAAGGCGAAGCCAGGCCTGCTGTGTCTACAGAGCTGGGTGCAGAGGGCTTCCAGAGCTGAGGAAACAGCGCCACCTGGAGGCTGCCACTGTGCGCCCAAAGCCTCCTCAACTTGGGAATGGCATCTCCTAGAAATCCGAGTATTAGGATTGCCTGGGCCTGGCTACTCTGTGGTTATGGTGTACCTCCAACCCAGAGGACAGAATTAGAGCTCAAGAATAACACTGATACGATCCTTCTTCACAAGTTATTTTATTGATTTATATTACAAAGCATAAATGCTTCATTTCTGGGGATCTCGGTCTCAAAATTTAAAAATTAAAAAGGACTTTGAGAAGTCATCTCATCCAACCTCCTTACTTTTGGTAAAAGAAACGAAATACAAATAAGTAAATTGAGTAAGCTTGTTCAAGGTAACATAGTAAGCTAATAGCAAGCCTAGAAGCCAGGTCTCCTGACTCTCAATTCCATTTTCATTTTACTATAATCCTTTTCAGTATCTCCTCTTTTCCTTGTAGGAACCCTTCCTGCATACCCTTTCTCAAACCTATGCTTACTCTCTGTAAGAAGGTCTGATTTCAAGGGCAGCTGGGTAGCTCAGTGGATTGAGAGTCAGGCCTAGAGATGGGAGGTCCTAGGTTCAAATCCGGCCTCAGACACTTCCCAGCTGTGTGACCCTGGGCAAGTCACTTCACCCCCATTGCCCACCCTTACCACTCTCTTCCACCAAGGAGCCAATACACAGAAGTTAAGGGTTTAAAAAAAAAAAAAAGGTCTGATTCTTTCTCAAGGCACTACATAACTCAAACCTCTTTTAAAAGTTCTCTTCCCTTTAGTAATCCTGTTAACAGATTTGGTTCCAAATCTTTCCCCAACAAAGTTCCTAATCAGTCATTCAGGGTAGGTCACTCTTTTGACTGGTGGTAGAATAAGACTTCTATTTTTTTGATCAAACAATTCACAGACTATCTTATCAAGATTAATAGATGTATCTCACTAGCTGTCAAATCACCTGCTTTAGCCATGAAAAAAAAAGGGGAAATAGTCAAGAGTGTAAGCCTTGCCTAGCCTATACACCATAAGACACAAAAGATTCACTGGGGAATAACAGACTGATGGGGCCATGTCCTACTGAGAACAAGAAACACTATCTTGTCAGTTCCTATGTTAATAAAGGTGGAGTGTGTTTTTCAGCCATAAGGGATTCCTCCTCCAAAGCGCTGTACCTGTCAGATAACAGATATAACTTCTAATCAAAATAAATCCACAGTGTGGTGCAACAGGCCTGAGAGGCATTCATTTAAGTTCTGCCCTTGGTAGCCCATTCTTTCCGTCCCTTAGATAATAATGCTTCCTGAATACATGTTTATTTCAAAAGCAAAAACATTTTTTCTTAAAATGTGAACCTGATCTTTTCTTTCTCTTTAAGAAGATGGCTAGATAGCTTGTGAGGTACTAAGTTAGTTAAGAAAATTTTTTTTCTTTGAATTACAATGATCTCAAAATGGGATCTCAAAATGTGGTCCTGACAAGTATCCCTAGTAAATTATAGCTGGCTACTATCCTATGAAAAACCAGATCCTCTCTTACTGCCAGTCTCTCTCTTACTGCTAAGTAAGAAAAGAAAGCAAAGAGAGTCAGAATCAATGGTTGTGAAAGGGGCTGAGCCAGCTGTGTACATGAAAGGGTTAACCTAAGAGAGAGAACTGGCCCTACCTAGGAGAACAGGACTGAAGGCAAGAAAAAGGAGCAGTCTGTGCCTGTGCTAAGAACTGAGAGAATGGTTGTTGAGCAATGAGAGAAAGGAGTACAGTAAGAAAAACCTCTCTACATAACACCAAATAGTAGAAATCAAATCAAATCAGCATTTATTAAGCACCTAATATGTGCTAGACACTGGGATAAGTAAATGCTAAATGGAGGGGTGAGAGAATTAAAAACATTCTTTAATTATCTGTGTATCTCAGTCAAGGTGAGAAGTAAAAGCCAATTTTACTTTCAGCACCACCTTGAAGGAGAGAATGGGCAAATTTATTTACTTTACAAACTTACTATCCTAGAGAAGTCTGTAAATATCCCTTCATAACATATTCCTGGCCATGAAATAAATAAAAATTTCTAGACTGCAAAAGTTCAACTTTCACACTGATGACACAACACAGCATTTCAGAGTTGGAAAGTACCTTAAAGGTCACCTAGAGCAACCTCCCACCCAATGAAGGAATCTCCTCTATGACATCCCCAGAAGTGGTTGTCCAGCCCCTATTTGAACACCGCCAGTGACAGGGAACTCATTATCCCATAAGGTAGGTCATTCATGTCCAGAAAGCTTTAACTACTATCACAATTGTCCCTGTGGAGTCACACTGTGTTTAATCTTTCTTTCACATGGAAACTCTTTGAATATCTGAAGACAGTTACTGTGTTCTCACTAAGGTCTCTTTGACAGTGTAAATGTGCCTTAGTTCCTTCAACTGTCCCCTCAACATTCTCAATGCCTTTTGGATGGATGCCAAAGGCCTTTCTAAAATATGACACAGAGAAAAATGAATATAAACAAGATTCATAGGAACATGGGTCGAGTCCTAAAATCCACCTTATTTAGGCTCCCATCGGGCAAACATTCAGAATTCAACTCAAAATTCCTAGAATGAGATGAGATATTTCTAAAAATGCAGCAAAGAATGCTTAAGGAGGAAAAAAAAACAAATTAAAGAAATGCATAGTTCTCAGCATCCAATGTTGGACAGCTTAAAGGATAATAAAATTCCCAATTAGCATAAGCGGAAAAAAAATGACAGATCACCAAATATCCCTATGTGGCTCCTCTCTTTAATAAAGGATTTCCTGTTACATAGTGGCTTAGGAAGCCTTTTGGTCCTTCTCCTAAAAAGCTCCCTGGCATCAAAATACACTACTTCCATGATTCTGAAAAGTGTCATTTATTAGAAAGATGATATACAGGAAATCCACTTAGTAGTAACTGATAGGCCAACTAAGGTGCTGTGAACTCCCTTCAAAAAAGATCCTTCCCACAGGGAAATGGCTGCCAGGTCCCCACTAAGTCAGTGTCCGTGATTTTTTGATCTGAAATCAGGGGCCACTTCCTCCTGGAACATAGCTCCCAGAAGGCACTGGAAGCAGAAGAAAATTATATTTTCCTGTAGGTAATGAGAAGGCCCCTGAGGTGCCCTGATCCATTCCATCTCTTGTCCTGCTGATGTGGCACATTTTCAGGCCAGGGACATAGGGCAGTCTTTATATAAAGTCAAACTCCTTGATATTCTGGCAGGAAGCTTCATAAAAATCAATAGGAATTTCCAGAAAATGGCATAAGAAATTATGCTGGAAGATTCCTTACAATGATGACATGGCTTCCACAGCAAGACAGGGCTATTTAATCTTAGAAAGGGCAGTAGCTCTTCTTTCTGTGTTCTGGAACAAGGCCCGGATTAATGCCTTCACCTCACCAGAGGAGAAGGCAGTTGCCAAGGGCCCCTTCCCATCAGCCCAGCTGGAAAGCAAAAGAGAAATAGATTATTTCATACTGAATAAACAAGGAGAATTAGAAATTTTTTCTTTGTTCCATTCTGGGCATATTTTAATTAGAAACAGGAGCATCTAATGATCACCCTAACCATTTCTAAGGAATGTCAAAAGCAAGGAGGGCTAAAGCAAGTAAGGATGTTACTAGAAAAAAGGGAAAAAGGGTCAACAAATCATGTAACTCAGGCAGTCTGTTTTCTCTTACTCTGAAATTATTCAGTGTATCTGAACTTGTTCATGATGACTCAATTCTTGTGCCTAGGAATCTACTGTTTTTAAAAAACAAACTAGAAAAAGGTAAGACTTTGAAGCAAATGAACACAATAGTTAAGTGTTTAATAAGCTTAAGAACATAGAACACTGAGAGAAGGACTATTTGATAAGAATAACTATGTAAAATAATATGACAGAAAACAGATTTAGATCAACAGTGTACACACCACATACTATAATAAGTTCTAAATGGATACTCAACCTATATGTAAAAGGTCACATCAGAAAAAAATGAAGAGGGGAAGAGATAAATCTTTCATAAGTACAGTCAGAGGAAGAATACATAACTAAATAAAGGCCAGAGGAGACAACAAAGACAAAAAAGACAATTTTAATTATATGAAAAAAAAATTTTGCATGGCCAAAATGAAGACAGCAAGAAGAAAAAAGCTATCAAGAGGAGGGAAAAATTTTTCAACTCTTCAGATCAAAACATAATGACAATTTCTAAAATAATTAAGAGATTTCCTTCTTTTTTGATCTAGAGGAGAATACTGGTTTTTCAGATGCTATCAGAATTTACATGCCTAAAAGTCTATATTAGGAGGTCGTATCCACCAAGTCATCTTTTACTTCCAGAGAGGCCTGGTAAATAATAAATGATATTTAAAGGTCAAAATTTTTTGCCAAGTAGAGTGCTTAATCAAAAGTTCTTTAACACAATAAGCAGGAATTTCATTTATATTTTTCTATGACAGAAAATCTAAGGAAATCAGCTCAGATATGTGTAATTAGAATCTACTCCCCAGGACTTCAATTCCCAGCATCTCACTTTCCTTCTCACATTACATGCTGACATAGGGAGGATAGAAGTTTTGTGTAGCCCCACCTCTCTCTCTTTTTTCCCTTAATCCCAGTGGCAGAAACAGGCTGGTGGCTTTACTCCTGTGGGTTTACTTTTTGTTAGATAATTAGGTTTGAACCTTTATTTCTTTTAGTTTATTTTCTTTTTACTTCAAGTGATTATTAATAAACTTCATAAAATAGAATACTTGGAGTTATTGCATATTAATTTAAATCTTACAGATACAACTAAGCTTACTGATCTACCATAGCCATATCAAAGGAGACAGGTCACCAGGGGTTACAAAAGGACAAGAATCTAAAATCAACTCAAATCAAAAGCTATATCCCATTAAACCAGAGATATAACCTCTTTAGATAATCAATATGATGTCTAGCAGCAGAAGTATGTAACACACATACCTATAGAGATTGCAAACAGGACAGCAAAATAATTTGTGGCTATGTAATTAAACCAGGGGCTCTTGTATAACAACATATATAGTGGACATACCAAGACTAAACGATGGTGAGGAGAAGGAAACAGCAGAGAAACTGTCTTTTGCTACTCCCTTTCTCAGTATTAAATAAACTGTGAATCTTCTTCTAGAAGGTTATCTATATAGTGCTTATATCTTGAAAGCTACTGAAACTCATGCAGAAAAACTTTCAAGGAATTTCTGGGAGGCAGCTTGCATACTACATACATAAATTCTACTCATTATGGTGAGAACTTATAATTGATTCAAAAGAATAGTCATTTCCATCCAGGCTTCAGGAGGCTGGATTAAAAATCTTGTCCATTACCTACAAAGGTGAGATTCCCATATATTTAGCAGACCAAAAAAATATTAAAGAGAGGATACATGTGACCAAATGTAAGAAAGTGATTGCAACAAAGAGATAGAGGACACTACTTACCAAAGAACTCAACTAGTATTATCTGAAAGGAAAAGCTTTCAAGTCTTTATAAAGTCAAGGGGCAAAGTAAATCACTATGGCTAATGGTATTAATATAAAGGGGTACATTCCTTCAAAGAAGAGTTATACATACCGATCTCCAATTTCTTGTAGACTTGCCTGCAGCAGCAGCATCAACTCTTTGAATGGCATCCATTTTGGCACATAGACAGGAACCTCTTCTTGAAACTTCTTATTTTCATTTTCTTCAGGTAATGGTGTAAACACCTGGGGTCCTTCCTCTACTATTGTTTTACACAAAGAGTATAATCTGTCGCCATCTTGGGTAGAGATGTCCTGGCATAAAACAAAAAGGGAATGTAAAGAGAAAGGAAAGAAGTGGGTCATGTTGAAGGTAGAGAAAAAGCTTTGATGAATCTTTGCTATGTACTACCCAAGTATGTAGCTGAAATAATACCTCATTCCAACCAATTTTAGCATACCATGTCAGACACTAGGTTTCATCAGCTTCCTGACACTATTCCTAAGTTAGAATGACATGTAAATACATTTCAACAGATTGTCAACAATTTATTTTGCCTGCCTGAAAAAGCCTATTTCTTCAGTAGAATATGGCACAGATTGCTGAAAAGCAGGGAATGTTACCACAAATAAGAGTTTGGGCAATTTATGTTTCAGTAGCATCAGCTGGCAGGGCCAAAGCAATTTTCCTGTAGAGATATACATACAATTCAAACTGCCACACAGTATGGAATAGGCATCCTTTGGGGGGGGGTGAGGGTCAAATCGAAAATTAAAACAAAGGAAAAAATCACCTATGTGGGCAGATGTAAGACATGTAGTCATTTTTCTTGCGAAGTGATGGAACATAGAAATATTGCTCACAGAGTCACATATCCTTGGCAAAATGACAGTGTGGAGGGAGAGCTTACGTCATCTGGAAGCCTAGTGAGTTGGAACATGACACTTACCTCTAGGGCAGTGATTCTGCCAATGATCTCAGCAATGGCTGTGTTAAGTAAAGTCCCCATAGCCTTGCAGTATATATTTACTGGAAGTACATCTTGCCATACAACTCCAAGTCTTTTCAACTGATGTAGTACCTAGTAGTAGGACATATTTATTTTTTTGAAATTCATATTTTTCAGATTCAAATTAAAAATATTTTGAAAGACCTCACCTTCACGTAGCTAGAAAAAGAAGTAATCGAGAGCACATGTTTCAAACTAATGCAACCAAAATTAGAAGGGAAGCAACAAAATTGGTGGAAAAAATCTTTATAACAAAAACCTCTGACAAAGGTCTAATTTCTCAAATTTATAAGGAGCTAAATCAATTGTACAAAAAACCAAGCCATACCCCAACTGATAAATGGGCAAGGGACATGAATAAGCAGTTTTCAGATAAAGAAATCAAAACTATCAATAAACACATGAGAAAGTGTTCTAAATCTCTAATAATTCGAGAAATGCAAATCAAAACAACTCTGAGGTACCACCTCACACCTAGCAGACTGGCCAATATGACAGCAAAGGAAAGTAATAAATGTTGGAAGGGTTGTGGCAAAATTGGAACACTAATGCATTGCTGATGGAGTTGTGAATTGATCCAACCATTCTGGAAGGCAATTTGGAACTATGCCCAAAGGGCTTTAAAAGACTGCCTGCCCTTTGATCCAGCCATACCATTGTTGGGTTTGTGCCCCAAAGAGATAATAGGGAAAACTACCTGTACAAAAATATTTATAGCTGCACTCTTTGTAGTGGCAAAAAACTGGAAAATGAGGGGGTGTCCATCAATTGAGGAATGGCTGAACAAACTGTGGTATCTGATGGTGATGGAATACTATTGTGCTGAAAGGAATAAAGAACTAGAGGAATTCCATGTGAACTGGAAAGACCTCCAGGAACTGATGCAGAGTTAAAGGAGCAGAACAAGGAGAACATTGTACACAGAGATTGATACACTATGGCACAATCAAACGTAATGGATTTCTCTATTAGCAGCAATGCAATGATCCAGGACTATTCATAGGGACTTATAAGAAAGAAAACTATCCACATCCAGAGAAAGAAATGTAGAAGTAGAAACACAGACAAAAAACATGATTTATCACATGGTTCGATGGGGATATGATTGGAGATGTTGATTTTAAATGATCACTCTATTGCAAATATTAATAATATGGAAATAGATTTTGAACAATGATACATGTAAAACCCAGTGGAATTGCTCATTGGCTCCATAGGGAGGGGGGAGGGGAAGAACATGAATCATGTAACCATGGAAAAATAGTCTAATTTAATTAATTAAATAAATGAATTGTTTTTTTTAAAAGCACATGTTAAATATTTAACTTCCATGTACTTCTGCTGCCTAAAAAGGAGCCCTATGTCACAAATGAGAAAACTGTTTTTAAAAATCTTAAATCTCTGGGAGAGGGGAAGAGGATGGATCACAACTGGAAGCTAACGATTCTAGATTCCTCAAACCTTGATCCAATCTTCAAATATTCAGTTACTGACTTGTACATATTAGTCACCCTCCTGGATAAAAAAAAATTACCCCATTTCATTAGTTCTATGGGACAAACAAACAAGATAAAGAGCCTTAAAAGTGATTATAAAATGCATGAAGATTCACCAAAAAATCTGGTTTTCACATCTTCTGTTAAACAAAAAAGGCCCTATGAAGGCAAGTAAGCAGCTAGCTATGGAGTCTCCCACCTGCCGAACTGCTCTGCTTGCTGCAGAATAATTATCTTCATCATCCATGTTTGAAAAGTTCCTAGCACTTGACAGTCGTTCCAGAAGCTCTCCCTTCTGTGCCCTCATCTGGGCCAGAAAACATTCCGTCCCTGTGACAAGAAAGAAGACACAAAGGAGGTCCTTTGGATGCTGCTTAATTGCATGTTTCAAAACAAAGGAGGGAGGGAAGAGAAGTACTAAGGACCTGTCTTGTCTATCTGGAGACAAATGCTAGACAGCATTATAAATCTACCAAGATGCTCACCAAAATATTAACTTCTAATACATTAGCCACTTTCTCCCAGTACAATAAATAATCCATCAGCAGTAGTTTGCCCAGAGACAGAATCAGCAAAGAAAAATCACTACTCAAGTCCCCCTTCTACATCAGGGGAGGCTACATATTATTCTGATATCTCTACATCACCTAAGGGAAAAGTCAGGAATTGAAAGACTAAGTGATCTGTATAGATTTTCTGCTTTTGTCAGGCTATCATTATAGTAAATATATTAGTTTATACCACATTTCATTTCTTTTGATTTTTAATAATCTCAAGAACTGCTTAAGGGGTTGGAGGGAAAGCTCTTCTGGGTTTTGCAGTAGAACAAGCTCTGACATTAGAGTGCCATTACCAACAATGCTAACAGAATTGTCACAATACAAATCTCATTACATGTCATTCTGCTGACATAACTCTGATCTGGTATATTCACTGCACACCTGCAATGCAGTTTGGAACTCTAATGTACCATGAAATCATGTCATGAAAACTGTACTGGTACAAAGGCTCCCGTCACTTTGTACAATTAAATAACCAGTCACACTTGCAAATTAAATCACCAAACACTCTCTAACTAGCTTAGGACCACCAAACCATTTCCAACCCTCTTATTCATAATTTACAAAGATTACATCAATCATGCCTTCTGTTATTAAAGGCTTAAATTACCTAGTCTCCTGAAGCCTGGTACAAGATCCACAAAAGTAGTGGTGCCATCACAAAGAACAGGGGCAAGGCGTAACTTGAACTGGTGCCCAAGGGTCAACAAATGATGAGCGATGTACATGCAATTGTTGTGGTGAATGGCAGCCAGCTGGGGAAGTTTTTGAAGGTTCTCCCTGAGCGAAAGTAAGAGGAGAGAGGAAAGAAACCAACTATTAGTCTAATAAGGGTAAATGATAAGAGAAAACAAATTCCTGACCACTCTGCACAAATTGTGTGGTGAGTTTTGAATTGACAAATGGTCAAAGGGGAGGAGGATGTGAGAGGGGGAGGGGAGCAGCATCTTGTCAGTAAGAATACATACCTGAAATGATCTATGTCAAGGAGAAAAGAGAAAACATGTCCTACAAAAATGTGATTCACGGCAAACTTTTCAGATGTACACATACAGTGCAACATGAAGTTTATACTATATTTCCTTTTTGGTACTTACTTGTGATATGTTGGCACAACATCATGGAACAAATGAAAGATATTCCTCACTGAGTAAAAAAGCTGAACAGCACTAGAGAGAGAGAAAAGATATATTTAAATAAAAGGCAGTTTTTCCAAATGCAATCATTTCAAGGAAAATGGAATTCACCCATTCCTAACAACATGTTGAAAATAAGAGAACTAGGAATAACATATATCTGAAGCAACAGTCATCAGCCCAGGGAAAACTCTGATTGCAAAGAATATTTGACTCAACACGGCTGAGAAACATAGCTAACCTAAATGGATATAAACTGCTAGTATTATCTTACTAATTAACCTTAGTTGGCTAACAACTTCAACAGATGCATTAGAAACCCAAAACATCCTTTCTCTCCATCATTCTGTGTCCTCTGGCAACTAGAGTATCTCTTTAGTAACAAATGGAGCTAAGCCTCAAGCAAATGCCACTTTCCCACTGATGCTAACTGTAAAGGGCAAAGCATCAATAAAGGCATTTGTTTGGCTCTCTCCTTAACAGTCTGACTTTCAGCATTCATCTTTCCCCCTCTTCCCACAATGCAAAAGCATGAACTAGCATTTCTAATATGGACTCTGAACCCTCTTCTCTCCTTCAATTTCAAACCATTATAAAAATAACATAAAAAGGACATTGTTCAGTTTTGTGTGTTACTAGCTTAGAACAAAGTTCCACACCTCCCTCCTTCTCAATAAACAAGATATGGCTTCTAGAGAGGGTCTAGGGATATCACAGACACTGTTAAGTTAAAGAAATGTAAAGAAACAAGCTTTGATATGTAGACAGATCATGAGCTGCACCCTCCCTTCCTACCAAACTAGAGCAAAGCACAGGGTTCATTAATAAGTAGTTGCCTACATTTTGGCAGGTGTGTGCATTTTAGAGAGGCACACAACTAGGGAATGCCAAAATACAAAAGAATTTGAAACAGAAGCCCATGGGTAACAACACACTGATAAAGCCAAGCCTTAATCAAAATAGATTTTTACCATTTGTATAAAAAGCAGCAATAATGTCCCTGCTCCACCTGGGGGGACGGAAGAGGAGGTAACAATTTTTTTTAAAAAGCAACAGTAAGGGGCAGCTGGGTAGCTCAGTGGAGTGAGAGTCAGGCCTAGAGACAGGAGGTCCTAGGTTCAAACCCGGCCTCAGACACTTCCCAGCTGTGTGACCCTGGGCAGGTCACTTGACCCCCATTGCCCACCCTTACCAATCTTCCACCTATGAGACAATACACCGAAGTACAAGGGTTTAAAAAAAAAAAAAAAAAAGCAACAGTAACTAGAACACATGGATTCAAGCTTTTTAAAATTTAGATTATTATTAATTTAAAATTAGCAATTTGGTCTAAGAATCATTATTTCTATTCTTTAGCTTGAAGGATAAGTAAATAAAAACTAAGAAATGTGGAACATGTTTTAGGATATTATGAATAGAGAATAATGGGAACTACTGCCCTCAACAACAAGATCTAGATCTCACCTGCTTTTTAACCTTATCAATCAACATTTATTCCTTTTTAAAATACAGTTTAAAAAGTGAACTAATGGGTCAGAAACAACTCTGTTGTGTTTACGTGCCAAAACAACCCTGTGTTCCCAGAGTTAGGATATAAATGGAAATGGATTCATTTTTTCCAATTCAATAATCATTTCTTAAGTAGCTATGTGCCAGGAACTGTGCTAATAATTTTTACAAATAATTCTATTATTTAATACAATAGGCGTTCATTGGCTTACACACCTTTTGAGCACCCACAAATTGATTTCATAACAATGCCAAAGGATGGACAATATAAATTCTGTCTAGTCATAGTGGATCAACTGACCAGGTGGCCGGAAGCATTTCCTACTGCCCAAGCCACATCGGCCTTTGTTGCCAAGGTGCTTTTAAGAGAAATCATTCCTCGTTTTGGCCTGCCTGCACGTATTGACTCGGACAGGGGGAGTCACTTTACTGATTCAATTTTATCTGAAATATATTCCTGTTTGGGGATAACTCCCAAATTCCATGTACCATATCACCCCCAGAGTTCAGGCTAAGTTGAACGGATGAACAAAAAACTTAAAACCATGATCGGCAAATTATGCACTGAGACACACCTAAAATGACCTGAAATTCTCCCTCCAGCTCTATTTTATCTTAGAAGCAGACCTAGGGGAGATCTATACATCTCACCATATGAGATGCTTTTTGGACATCCGCCTATACAGGCTGAGCCTTTTTCTCCTGCATATACATCACTATTAGGAGGAGATACTTCTATTGCTTCCTATATACAGGAATTGCAACACAAACTGCATGAACTCCATGAATCTGGAACTGCAGTACAAGCAGGACCTATAGACTTTTCACTTCATGACCTGAACCCAGGAGACAAAGTGTATATAAAGAACTTCCAGCGCACTGGGGCAACTCAGCCTTCATGGGATGGCCCATTTGAAATTTTATTAACTACCCCAACAGCTATAAAAATTGGAGAAAAGGACTCTTGGATTCATTGCTCACATGTAAAAAGGGCATCTTCTATTGAACCTGATTGACTGTTTCCTGTTACCTGCATCGGAGATAACAGTTTATAGACTAATGGATGCTAATTTTGGAAACACATTGGTTTGTCTTGATTCTTTCCCTGAATTTATTTTATTGATTTTATTGATTTTCCTATTATTTTTTTAATAGAATAATTGATTTTTTTTCTTTTTCTTATTTCATGTACTTAAGTACATATAATCACTTCATTTTTTATTATTTTTTGCAATGCTATAATTTTAATATATATGTATTTGCTGTAATATTACTGCTTACTCACAAGGCCTTAGACTTTGGGAATCTGCCATATATTGTTAAATGTTATGGGACTGTGATTAATGCTTCTGTCTGATTCCAGAAGAAGGGAACACAAGAGCCGTTAGTAGTGCTAAGAAAGCACAAGGTCATGGAGACCGACCAACCAATCCCAATGGGATTGATGAAAACATCTGCACAATGCCAAGGAGCACAAAGTCAAAAAGATCATACAAATACAGGTGGGATTGAGATATTCCCATGCTAACACTAAGGACTTGAACTCAGTGTAAGAATTGAAATTGCGACGCTTAACATATGTTAAGATGTAGGACTCTCCGAACTGCACTTCCAGTCAGGTACCACAGGTTGTGCATCATCTGGCTCACCCATATATTCCTGAGAATGAAGGGAATGACAGATACTTCCCTTGCATATAAATCTGGTCCTTTTTTCTCTCTTATAGAATGGCAACTTTCTGTAGTCTTGGCTACAAATAGGTAAGTGCAGTATTACTGCATTGTGTCCTACAAACTAATAGGATGGAAATTATATTAATTGGACCCTAATACAAGGGCCTGTTATAAATTTATTTTGTTTATTCAAAAAATTTTGTATACATAGCTTTTGATATTTTGATTCTGTTTTTAATATTTTCTTTTTTCCAATGTTTCAATTTTCTTCTATTTGATTTTTTATATTTTTGTTTTTTCTTTTGAATTTACTCATACAACCCCATAACTCAACTATATATCTTGAGCTGATCTGGGTATTTCTTTTTAAATACTCATGTCAGGGGGGATTGTATTTTTATTATATCCAAGATTTAATTTTCTGATTTTGTTCGAGAAAATTTCTCAGAGAAAGAAACTTGCTGATTCCTTAATCCAGAGAATGAACTGTTTGCAGAGATATGCCTGAAGAATCTACATTTAATCAAGAGATCCAGAATGAACTTTGTGTTGTAATTGAATGAACTGATGAACTTGTTGCATCGAGCGATCCAGAATTAACTTTTGAGTACAACTGAATGGACTAATGGGTTTGAACAGCTACTTTAAATGTACATGTTATAGCAATAGGGGACTGCCCCAAATTGGTTTCTTGTCAATGCACTTAGCAAAACATTGGTTTTGCCTTCTCTCTTCCATTCCCCTCTTACCTCTAACTATTGTAGTTAGAAGACCTTTGTGGGTATAAGATGATTATGTAAAATGATCACTTGGGGTGACTAGGCACCTAATATGATCATCAGTGGGGATTGCGTAAATGGAATTAGCTCTAGCCCATTCATAATCAAAAATCTACTTACCCTAGGCATCTAGATTATATCATCCCCACCTCCCTCAGGGAGGAGGGGAGATAAGTTAATCACACGTGACAATAAGTAACAAATCAAGAACAAGGGACTGCCCTTTGGGCAGTCCAAATCAGTGTAGAGGCAGCCATTGGTCCACTTGAATTAGAGGTGGGCCCACAGGAAATGATGAGAGACACTATCTTTTTAAATATGTGGGTTACAAGCTGGTGAGGGAGTTCCGGCTTTGGACTTGGTGCTGAAGGTGCTCGGCTGAGACCTCAGACTGCTTCTACTCTGAATTGTCACGTGGGTAAGTTAGGCTGACTTCCTTGGGCCTACCTTGGCGTTTCCAGACTCTGCTAAGTAGGCTTATAGCCTCTCTGATTTCTACGGTCTTGTGGCTTGTAGCCTAGTTTAATTAGCCTTTTAACCCTCTCTCTCCCCGTCCAGGCCTCTCCAGGTCTGGACTAGCCTCTCCCTCTCTCTATTTCCCTATCTCTTACCTTCCTAATTGCAAATAAACTACCTTAAACCTGATCCTGACTTGGGTCTGATTTAATTATGGAATCAATCTGAATTATTGATTCCGGTGACCACATTTAAATATATATTTATAAAATATCTAAAATCTCTCTCTTACACTCTAGAAATTATGTGATATTATTATCCCCATTTTACAGTGGAGAAAACTAAGGCAAGGAGAGATTAATGTGATTTCCCCAGAGCCACATAGCTATTAAGTATAACAAGTCAGATTTTAACTCAGGTCTTCCTGACTCTTGGCATAGTACTCTGTCCAATTGCCTGGTAACTGGCTATATAGGGGTGGACACCTTGGACAATGTAGGGTCACTTCCTTGTCATGACTAGCTTCCAGGTCACTCACTACCATCTTTCTTCTCTCGTAAATGCTCTGAGACCAGAGAAAAGGAGGCAGATGAATGAATGGAAATACTGACAGGCCTAGGTGGGTACAAGTGAAAATTTCTCTTCGGAGAGAAATGCTAGGCAATGTCAATGGAGAAAGAAGTTCATGTGGTCAATGGCTGGGACCCCAGGAGACCAGCCTTAAGGGAGACACTTCAATTTGGCCATAATCACAAAACACCAATTAACTTTCTTTTTAATATACTTCTGGTTTAGATATCAGTTTCAAACAAGTCAAAGACTACTGCAAAAAATTCAGAATTCTGGGCAGCTGGGTAGCTCAGTGGATTGAGAGCCAGGCCTAGAGACAGGAGGTCCTAGGTTCAAATCCGGCCTCAGACACTTCCCAGCTGTGTGACCCTAGGCAAGTCACTTGACCCCCATTGCCTACCCTTGCCAATCTTCCACCTATAAATCAATACACAGAAGCTAAGGGTTTAAAAAATAAAAAAAAAAAATTCAGAATTCTTACCACTGGTCACTGCTAGCTGTTGCCTCCAATAAAGTCTGATAGGCCAGTTCCATCAGTTTCTCCACAGATTCGCTGATCCGGCATGTTGGCAAAGAGAAAGAATGCTCACCCAGTTTATTTTCAGGGTCTAAATTCATCATTTCATTGGGTAGACTTTTGGACACTTTCTGTATTTTGAGTCTGTTACCCTCATCAGGGGCTGGTAAGTTTGGTAGAGCTACCTTAGACTCTGGACTGATCTAAGATTGAAACATAAAATATTTAGTTTCTACAAAGCAATTCAGAAATAAACATATAATGTGGGAGTGTCCCACACAGCTTACTTCTCTGTCAGAAAAGCCATGATTCTACAGGGTAGTTTTCAGATCTGAATAAGTATGGTTGAGCCTTAATGACTAGGGTAGAAGCTGTCATCTAAAAAAAAAAAAAAAAAAAGCAAACCCATTTGCAGTACAGAATAGATAGTTCTTATCTGTAATGATTGAAGAAGGTTAAGCTATGAAATTGTTTCAGTTTTAACATGAAGGATATTCTGTCCCTATACATGAGGATAGAATCTTCAGGAATCATCTTGTTAGGTCATTAAAGTTACAGAGTTTGCCTAAAGTTTTATTATTATTTATTTTGTAGAATCTTGTATTCACTTGATTCTTGGAGGATCTAATCACATTAATTTTCCGAAGTATTTACATGAACTATTACTCAGCTGTATGGTATTTTCATCCAAGAAATTTCTTATTTGCACTACCATATCCTCAAATAATATGTAGACTGAGAAACTCAAGTACAATCAGAGCTAAAGTAAATTAAATATGATTAAGTTGTAAAAATTCTTGTCTTAAGAGAGAAACTACATTAGGAAACATACATCTGAAAAAGTCAAGTCTGTGAAAGGCAGAAGGGGATTCAAAGGGATCCAAGAATGGAAACTCCATGAAGTGATGAGCATGGAGCTGAGTTCTATTTTTAGGGGAAAATAGAGATGTAAAAGAAGGGAAAGAATGTTAGCGCAAAGTCAAGAAAGACAAGAAGACTAAAGAAGCTTATAGAGAAAGGGCAAAGAGTTATTTCAATGGAAACAACTCTGGGGAGTTAAAACTGTCCCCTGAGAAAAAACAGCCTAGTTCAATATGGGCAAGATTCAGAGGAACTAAGAGGGGATTTCAAGGATAATGGTTTTGACCAGGGACTGAAAGATGGACGTGAGGTCCAAAAGGAAAGGATCTTACTTTTTGTGATCAAGTGAAACAACTATTAAAAACATGGAAAGCTAAAGTGAGTAACACAATTTCATACCTGCAACCTATCCTGTTTTTTCTATAATTCATACCCTCAAATGGTAAAAAATAATTTAAATGGTTTACTATGTATTTTATGCTAAGAAAAGACACAGTGGGAGTGTAGTAACAAAAAAGGATTGGGTAATAAAGACTGAAGAACCATAGACATGTAGAAGACCTCAGTACATAGACAGTAGAAATGGAAACTAACCAACCAGAAATGAATCTAACCAAGGAAACACCTCTCTTTCCTAAGCTATGTTTTATCAAAATTGGCTTAAAAAGTACCTTGCATATAAGTAGGCACTCAACAGATATTTGATTAAAAAATTAAAACTAGAAAAAAATGTGCAGGATGTCAAGGAGCTAAATGACCTTGAATGCAAATTAAATTCTCTAAGGTTCTTTGAGGATACTTTTTAGTACCTTGCATAAAAAATGAAAAATAAAAACATAAATTTCTTTTGAACAGTCATAAACTTAAATGATGATAAAGCTTATTTATTCAAAAATGCTGCAATCATGGGACTTCATAACTGTGTAAGGTCTATGCACATCTGTCAGAAATAATAAATTTAAAAATAATAAGTGAAATAAAGTGCTAAACATCATACCAGTCTAACCAAAAATTTAAGAACTGTAAACTGACTTCTTTCACCAATTAGCTGTTTCCCAAATACACCATAAAAACGCTAACAGTGACCTTTACAGTGTTGTGAATCTCTGAGGTCATTAGGTTTCGGGCTGCCACAATCACATCTTGGCATTTCTTGTTAGCAAAATGAGAATTGATATTCCGGGCATATTTCAACAAATCAGTAGTATCTCCTTTTAAAAATCTCATGTCCTTAAGAGCATTTTCAAATTCTTCAGTGGATTGTATCACCTAAGAGAAAGAAAGGAAAGAGACAGGTTAAGAAATGAAATAAAGAAGAATTTCATTTCAAAACAACAATGCAGAAGAAAGGAATGACCCAGAACAGAAAGAGAATATCTGAACTTATAGGCTTGGTCATATTAGAGCTTTTTTCCCCAGACTTGAACCAGTTGTGAACATTCTCAATTGAAATTTTTAATTAATTCCAAAGTTGCAAAGATCTTTAAAATGCCTATGTGCATTTTGGCAATCTAGAAAATAAAAAGAAGAAATCAATAGGTACTTCACAACTGTCAGACATTAAAAATGATCAGAATTTAAAAGGATTTAACTAATAACCCTATTACTAGGAAAATTCATGTCCAAAAGGGACAAGAAAAACCATGGAGGAAAAAATATCTTAAGAAATTTTTTTCTGCTCATAAATAGTGATTTAATTCACTTAAAGATCCTCTTAATTTGCAATAAACTATTAAAGAAAACATATCTATAGCAACTAACAGTCAACCTCAACCTTTTTGGCATCTCTGTTCTTACCTCTTCATATTGTTCTAACTTGCTGCTATTTGTTGGAATGGAATAAACCAAACAATCTTTAATAAGACACTCAGACATATCTTCCCAGATCATGTCGCCCACAATCTCTGCCAATACAATCTTAGATACTTTTTCATCTTCCAAATCATCACCAAGATGCAAGTCTAAATTCAAAGAAAAGGGTTTATCTTAATAAGCAAACTTCATGGCAAGAAATTATAATATTCCAAATTATTGTTTTTTCTTTTTATACCCTCTCCTCCAGTCTTCAAGTATCTTCCAAGTTAAGATGGTGGGAGGTGAAAGTAGAAGGAAACAGTTCACACAATTCTACCACCGTCTAGACATACTGTGATGGACAATGTATTTTCCACAATTGCTATTATTATTATTACCATATTTTTGTCACTCAGAGAAATCCATCTTTCAAACAGCATAACTAAAAATAAGACATTAGCCAACTACATCATAATCATCTACCACTGAACTGTAATTTGGTTCCACAAGTATATATGTGCTGCTATTTAAGTTGATACCCAGGTACTTGATGACATTTGCTCTCCAGTTGTTAAGATGATAAATTTTATTTACCCAAATATCCCTCATTTCCAGATCCATTTTAGCACCTCTGCCAAAGCTGTTGCTCTTCTACTCCCTAAATGGTTTCTTGATTTATCTTAGTTGAACACTACCAATAAGCACCACTTATTTGTTAATTTATCAAAAACCCAATATCAGATTTACTGAACAGGGTCCATTCACCCAATCTATTTATGACTCTATCCCAATAACTTTTTTAGTGGCTGTTTTCTAATATTTTTGCATTCTTATATGCATTATAGTGTTTATCTTTTAACTTACATTTGGGAGACAACTGGTTAAGTTATAACATAAAATCTTTGCAGCATTATTGGGATTCACAATAATGAGTGCATCTTCGAATTTCATGAGTTCCAGAGTATTTAGTAATATCTAAAAGAATAATCAATAAAATTTTTCAACTCTACCAAATATGGCCACTTATTAATTACACTTTTTCTTTTCTCTGTCTTCTTTCCCACATTTTCTTCATTCCCATTTTTATACTCATTCTACTAAGAGGCTCCTATGTATCTCTACTCAGAACTAAAAAAAAAAAAGTTGATCCAAGATCTATTGTTTCACTAGATGTCATATGTCATCTAAGACGGCAAATCAAGCTCTCATAATGTATGTTGTGATAATCAATCAACGAGGGTTTTTAAAACAATTTTCTATATGACAAGTGTTGTGCCAGAGATAATATAAAAATGACATTCTCTCATGGGAGAAAATATATACATGTGAAAAAGTACAAATTGAATATATTCAAAATGAATTTTGAGTAGTTTGGTGAGAGAGGGCACTAGCAGCTGGGGAAATCAGGAAGAGTACATGTAATAGGAAGTGTGTAACCCCAATCTTAAAAGAAACAAGGCCTTCTAAGAAAAGGAAAGAAAAGGGAATAGATTACAGGCATAGAGGGCAGTCACAGCAAAAGTAAAGAAACAGAATATGGGGTATCATGTATGAGACATGAAGTAGAAGGTCTATTTGACAGAACATTAGCATGCAGGAAAGAGACTACCAGTCTACTACAACCTTGATATCTCTGTTATCATTTAATACTGTTCTAACTAATGCCAGTGTTTGTTGGAATGAAATAAACCATTTAAAACCTTTAATACCAATAATACCTTTAATGAGACACTCGGACATCTACCCAAATCATGTCACTCATGGAAATAATAAATAATGAAGCAGAAAAAGCAGACTGAGGCCAGGTTGTTGGATTTTAAAATCCAAACAGAGAAATTTATATTTTATCCTAGAAGTAACAAGGAGTCAATGAAGTTTACTAAGTAGGGGAGTGATAAATCACTTTGGTAACTGCACAGAGGATGGCTTGAACTAGGAAGAGACTATAGGCAGGGTGGCCAAATAGGAAAGTATTGTAATAATCCAGGTGAGAGCTGATGATAAGATTTAATCACTCAATTCTATATTGCTACAACAAATATAGATAAGTCTTAGGCAAAAAAAAATCTTTGTTGGCCATGAATTAGACAATATATTTGGTTGAAATGATGTGAATAGGTCTATTCAGCACTGAGGCAAATCTCTCAGACAGAGATTTTCAGCCTTTTTTAACTTAAGAATACCAGATCCACACTAACAGGAGGAAAAATAACCTAAAACTCCTAATATTTCTCCCTTTCTACAGCAATTCTTCATTTTAGGGCAAAACATTAATTCATGCAAAATTGTGCATAAGAGAAAGAAAGAAGGATGTGTCAGTGTGGTATAGTAGCAGTATACTAGATCTGAAATCAGAGGATCAAATCCCAGTTCAAAACCCCACTTGCTACTCATGTGATCTTGAGTAGGTTATTTAAGCTAAGCATCGGTTTCTTCTGTAAAATGAAAGGGTTATGATCTTGTAATTTATTACATAATCTGAATAGGAAATTAGGGAGTCAGAGTTGGAAATAACCTTGGGAGTTAAATCTAACTTCTTATCCAATATCCAATGTTTGCTATAACATCTTTGGCACATGGCTATGTAGTCTCTAAATGTGTTAAGAAATAAGCAATTCATGATCTAATCCATATGGTATTGTAGGTGTTATATTGAATCTCTGGGAGCTTGAAGTTCACTCAATGATTGACAGATAAGTCAGTTGGATAGAATGTTCAGAGGCATGCAGGACTCAGGAGGGGGCAGTTGAGAACACTGAGAGAAGTTCTGGGTCTGCTCCTGTCCTGAGGCTAGAGATCAGTGTGGATCCTGGTCTTGGAGATAGAGAGTTGCAAACACTACTCTGCAAGCTCCTCCTGTGTTTTCCTGTACTGTTATCAACCTGTACTTGACCACCATCTCTGTGTCTACTGCCCCTAGATATTAGGAGTTTCACCATCTTAGTTATCTAGGCTTCCCAGGGCCCGGGAGGGATCGGAAGTGGGCAGGAGACGAAGAAGAGGGTGGAAGGGGTGGTTATATCTCAACTGTTAAGGCTTAAGATCTACAGAAGAAGAAGCTGAAGATTTCCCAGCAGTTTACCTACTTTGGTTTAGCCCTGGCCAGGCTGGACCAGAGGGAAGCTATCATTTGATTCTTCATTGCCTGCAGTTAGAGATTCATTAGTAGCAATTTAAGTAGGGTCTCCTAACGCCTCAATCCCTTACCATTATCCTTCTTATCAAATATATACAAAGTTTAAAGTACCTTCCTGAATTGGTTTCCAAAGCTTATTTGGGAAGAGAGACAAGCAGTCAGATTATCAACGTTATCCCAGCTGAAGACCCCAATTTAATATCAATTAACCCCAGGTGGGTCCTGAAGGGACAAACCACTTTGACCTGAAGGATCCTGCCTGGGCAACTGCTATAAAAGAGAAGTATCATCCTATCCTCTCTGTACATCATCTTCATATACATCAAATAGAGTTAGTGACCTCCTTTAATATAACATAGGACAGCTCTAGCTATTAGAAAGTTAAGAGAATCCTTAATGAACACTTATTTAGCACCTACCACATAATAAGATATGCACATAAAAGGGGCTGAAATCATAGCGTTAAGAGTGGGAAAGGGGTCTTAGGTTGCGAGCCCCTACAAAAAACATGGAATTGCCTCTACAACATTCATAACGAGTCATCATCCAGTAGAAGATATTCAATCACACTGCATTCATTTCCTCATAAGGAGGCCATTCCATTTTTAAACAAGATGATTTTCTTCATATTGTGTAGAAATCTATCTCTTAATGACTTCCATTTAACAGCTGAACTACCTGACACAACCAAACAAATCAAATTATTCTTCCACACTACAACTTTCTATAACATCTATGTTTACCCCTCACAACCCCATTTTTCAGCTTTCTTATATGTTGTTTTCCCCCATTAGACCATAAGCTCTTAAGGGCAGGGACTGTCCTTTTTATTTATTTATTTTTTAAATTTGTAGCCCCAGAACTCAGCATAGTGCCTGGTACAGTAGGTACTTATGTTTACTGACTACTGACTATGCTTAAGATGTTCTTTCCTTTCAAATTTAAAAATTACAAGAGTACAATGATCAGAAGATTTGAAGGAGGTGTGATACAGGAAGGCAAGAGTCCTATATTCCTAACCCTGGTAAGATTCTAAGGTGGCAAAGATAAACAAGAAGGTGACAAGAGAATGCATACTGATTACTTTTACCATTCTTCTAACCACAGTAGATGCCTTTCTTTTAATCCTACCCAGGCAACAGGAAAGCTCATTTTGCTTAAAGTAGCCTACTCTAAAGCAGGAGCTGCTCTTTAGAAGTAGAATAAAAGGTATGTGTGCCAAGTGGGGGTGAGTATACACAGGATATTAATTTTCTTGATTTTCTTCTCAAAATTGGGAGGGGGTGGTGGAGGAGGATGTACAAAGAAAACTACTCCCTCTTTATTGCAGCTACAGTACTTGGTCATTAACACTTTGATGTTACATACTTTTAGGTTTATATAATTTCACAATAGCATGAAACTTAAAACTGCAAGTACAAATATCTTCCTTGCCTTGCCATTATCTTGTTGCAGCTACTTATTGAAATTTTTATTATTGCCTTCATGCCAAAATTCAGTGGTTTTATAAGTTTTCCTTTAACTTTTGTGTGATTAATCCATCTTAATCACAGTAAAACTAGATATTTGTTTCACCCCCTGCATTTATATTTCCAATAACTTTCTCTTTTCTGAGTCCATATCTATCACAATGATGTATCCTTTCATTAGATGTATTCACCTGCATTCGTTCAGCTCTTCTCGTGAGGATCCTCTGGGACCTAGCACAGTATCCTATATAAGTAGTAATAATAACAAGAACAATTACAATTTCTATGAATCTCTGAAGCTTTTTGTAGTAAGCACTTAATAAATGTTTATTGAGTGAATTCATCCATTTAGAAATCCATTTACATATTGCTCCTAATGTTTTCAGTAATTTTCAACAGCTTATGGAACTATGTTTTAATACTGAAAATTTACAAAGAGTTTCAAAAAGTCATTGTGGAGCAAATATGGAATTCATCCTCATGTTTCACCATATCCAGTATTCTCTGGCTTTCTGTTTAATTCTATTATTTAGAATCAGTACCAGTAATGAGTGAGGATTAAATGATGTTCTTTGAACTATGATGGTAAACATTACTGAATCTATACCTCAACAAGATCAAAGTGGAAAAGGAACTATATGTACAAAAATGTTTAAAACAGCTCTTTTTGTGCTGGCAAAGAACTGGAGTTTGAGAGGGTACTCATCAACTGGAGAATAGCTCAACAAGTTTATGGCATATGAACATGATGGACTATTAATGTCCTTTAAGAAAAAAGGAAAGGGATAGTTTCAGAGAAATCTAGAAAACACTTATGAACTGATGAAGAGTGAGTTGAGTAGAACCAAGAAAACAATTTATATAACAATAACACTGTAAAGTCAATGAAGAGATGTGAGGGACACATGTATATATGAATAAACAGATACATCAGTATATATACACAAAATATATAAGAATATACAATATAAATAAAGATAATACAGAGGAGAAAGATACCAATACAAGGCCAGGGGTTGGAGGTGCAGAAAAGGCATCATGTGATGGAGCATCCTTTGGGAAGAACAAAAAGCCATTTTGTTGGACCACAGTATGAATAAGAAATAAAAAGAAATAAAGAAATAAAAATAATAAATAAAATAAATAAATAAATGAAGATCGGCCTGTAAAAGACTTTAGATGCCATAAAAAGATTATGTATTTGACTTTGAGATAACTGGGGTAAAGGAGGAGGATGCTGATGAATAAGCAGACTGTCACAGTCAGACTTACACTTTGCAAAAATCACTTTGGCAGCAGTTGTACAGAAGATGGAATGGAGAAAAGAGAAGCTTGGGGCAGGAAAACAATTAGGCAGATATTACAATAATTTAGGTGAGAAGTACTTAGGGCCTAAACTAGAAGTGTAGTGTGTGAGAAAAAAGGAGGCAAATGTTGTAGACATTTTTTTCAAATGGCAAAACTTGACAAATGACTGGCTATGTCGAATAAAAAAAAGTGAAGAGTCAAGATAACTCCATAATTGTTAACACAGGAGCCTGAAAAAAGGGTGAGTTTGGGCAGAAAAGATGATGAATTCTGTCTTGAACATGTTGTATTTGAAATGCTGATGGGATATCCAGTTAAAAATGTCTGATGGGCAGTAGGTGACACAGGACTGGAGGTCAGGAAAGACACTGGAACTGGATTTGGGAGTCATCTGCATAGGGATGATAGATGAACTCATGAAAACTTCTAGGAGTAAAGAGAAGAAGCAGCCCCAGGACTGAACCCTGGAATATACCCACAATTAGGAAATAGGATTGGGGTGACAATCCAGCAAAGAACAGTCAGACAAATTAGAATAAAACCAAGAAAAGGTAATAATGTCTCAAAAAAATTTGACCAAGGACAGAATCATCTGGGAAGAGGGTGGTTCATATTTTAAAAATAAGAAGCAGCTAGGTGGCCTAGCATATTGAAAGCCAAGCCTAGAGATGAGAAGTCCTGGGTTCAAATTTGACCTCGGACTTCCTGGATGTGTGACACTGGGTAGGTCATTTAACCCTTATTGCCTAGCCCTTCACTATTCTGCCTTGGAACCAATACATAGGACTAATTCTAAGATGGAAGGTAAGGATTTAAAAAAAAAAAAAAAAAGATAAATGGATGCTCTTCTCTTTTTAAAGACAGGGAGTCCTCACAAAGAGACTGCAATTTAAGAAAGTTGGCTTTTTTTTTTTTCTCTTTCATGCACTAGCAAAACTATAAGACAGATATTGTTTTCACAAGAACTAACAGTTTATTACTTCCAGAAAAGCAAATTCTAAGTATATCAGCTATCTTTTCATCCTTTTCAATCCACAGCTAAAAGTGTTTGATAACAAGACAACTTAGATAGAATTAAAAAAAAAAAAAAAAGACAAAAGGCAAGGAAGAAGGAAAGCAAAATCTCTCAAAGAAAGATATTTTTTGGCAGTATGGTGACCAGGACACACAAGTGGCAAATGTTTCAAGTATGCTACTGAATTATACCATGTAAAATCTGAGTTACAGACATAATTACAGTGTTAAACCAATGTTGCTGATATAAAACACAAGATAACAGATTGAATGACTTTCTGTGTTTCAAGCACACAGCTCTTGCTGTGATAGTGCTTTCCCTCACTGAAACACTCCATTTATTTATCCCATTCTTCATCACCATTATTATGGACACTTCATTTCCTATTTTCCCTGCAGTTAAAACAGGAATCTGACTATGATAAATTACTATGAGCCATAAAATCGTAAGTGCTCCTTAACAACTAAATATAATAGCAAAGGTATATTCCACATACTAATACCCCAACCATTGTGAATGTGTTATAATCAAAGCCTGCCACAATAACTACAAAATAATCTTCAGGAGCTAAAAGTCAAAAAACAAAGCTGGCACGATAAAAAGTAATTCAAGGCAATTCAACTTAGATAAATTGTAGGACCAAAACCTATGAACCAGAGTGAAAAGCTATCATAAAGAATTGCTTTCTCCATTTGGTCCCACCTCTTTTTCCCCCTATTTATTATCTGTCCTTCCCACTTCCCTCCCCTACAATTATGTAATAAACTAAAACCTCATAACAAATACACAGAATGCAGCAAATTCCCACATGACCATTTACAATATTTTTCTTTTTTTTTTAAAAAAAAAAAAAACCCTTACTTTCTGTCTTAGTAACAGTTCTAAGACAGAAGAATGGAAAGGGATAGGCAAATGAGGTTAAGTGACTTACACAAGGTCACACAGCTATAAAGTATCTAAGGCAGGGGCTGGTAGGTGGCTCAGTGGACAGATGGTCCCAGTTTTAAATTTGGCCTCAGACCCTGGACAAGTCACTTAATCCCCATTACCTAATCCTTACCACTCAGCTGTCTTGGAACCAAAACAAAGTACTGATTCTAAAAGGTAAAGGTTATTAAAAAAAAAAAAAAAGGAATGTATCTAAGGCCAGATTTGAACTCAGGTCCTCCCAATTCCAAGGCTGGCACACTGTGCCACCTACCAGCCCCTTAAATTTTTCTTATAAAACACTTCCTGCCTTTGTATTTCAAAGTGCCTTGCACAGAATGGGCATTTAATGTCTATTGATTGATAATGCTATTTCACCTAATTTCATGATTACCTAGAACTAATGAATGCCATTACTATAGATTATAACTGTACTGTAATATGTAAGATACTGATCACTGCTAGACTTGCTATTTTTGGTACTGATAAGTCTGTGATGCAGGAAGAGAAGCACAGGTTGTTCTACTCCAGAAGCACAATTGTTATGTTCTTCTCCATCACCCCTTCAACCCTCCCCATTCCTACACACATTCTCAGGCCCTCTGAATGGTCAGACTTCTAATATATATACAACTTTAGAAACAAGGAATCTTTAGAAACATTAATAGCTAGCATTCATGTAATGCTAGGTGCTACTGGGAAGGAGCACATAGGTGCTATTATCTCCACTGTACAGATGAGGAAACTCAGGCAAACAGGTTTTGTGATTTGCCCAGGGTCATAAAGCTGGTAAATGCTTGAGGCCAGGTTTGAATTCAGTTCTTCTTGACTCCTGGTCCAGTTCTCTATGTACTGTACCACCTGACTGACCCCAAGCATCACTGTTCCAAAGCAAAGACATAATGTTTCCAGGTTACATACCCAACAGGTGTTTCTGAAGAACTTCTAGCACCAGCCTGATCTTTGTAAAAACCTCAGGTGGAGATGAATGTTCCAAGTCTGTTGCCACAGACTCAAATCGAAAGACAACCATGTCTGGATGGGTATCAATAAGGGCATGGAGGGATGGATAGGAGACCAAGGGCCTAATGATGTATTTGAGTAGCAACTGACCTAAAAATAAATTACAAAAAAAGTTTTAAAAGTCACGAAAATTTTTAAATCACTAAAAGAGACTTATAAAAATTGTAATGTCTCCAAAGCCAGGTCTAAAATTATATAAAGACAAATACATACACTATGATTCCCTATTATTACAGGGAGCTATCTATTGGAGTTTCTTAGGCAATCTACTGATTTTTAAGAGCAATAATAATAATAGCTAGCATTTATACAGTTCTTGTGAAAAGCACTGTACATGTTATCTCCTTTGTTCCTCACAACCACTCTTTAAGGAAGGTGCCATTTTATAAAGAAACTGAGGCAGATAGGTTAAATGACTTGCCCAAAGTCACACAGCTAATAAGTGGCTAGATTTGAACTCAGGTCCTCCTAAGTCCAGATTCATGCCTCACTGTGGCATGGATTTGACCCTGGGTTCTCACAAAGGCTATACTAATAGAGTACAAGCTCTAGCAGGTCCAACATAAATGAGTACAGACCTCATGATGAACTGTCGAAGGGGAGCCCTAATTAGGTTCAAAGAAGCTCACCACCACACACTTACTGCCCCAACAGTGCACTAAACAGTCCACAAAAACATGGAAAACTAGCAGTCTGTATCAATAGAGGGAATACCCACACTAATACAATCACAGACCCTTCAAGTATTAAAGTAGAACTTTTTTTTCTTTCTTAAGCCCTTACCTTCCGTCTTAGTAACAACTCTGAAGATAGGAGGGTAAGGGCTAGGCAACTAGGGTGAAGTGATTTTCCTAAGATCACACAGCTAGGAAGTATCTGAGATCAGATTTGAACCCAGGTCCTCCCAACTCCAGGCCTGACACTCTATCTATTGAGCCACCTCACTGCCCCTGAAGTGTAACTTTTGATAATCAACTAAATCAATTTGCAGAAGCCAGTGACAAAAGACCTAGGTGGTTTCAATGAAAGAGATGATCACTTTAGGACAATTCTACCTTGATGAATCCCAGGACCAAATCCCACACTACATAGTACAGACCTCTCATAGAGAATCACTTTCAGTTTCCACCTTCTTCTTTCCTCTATTAAGGCTTTCTGAGATTTCATTCCCATGAAACAAAGTATCCAACTTACTGAAGGACTTAAGTTTGGTGTGCAGCTCGCCAATAAGAGCAAATGCCAAGAGTACAGAGCTGAGAGGGGGGCCCGGGGTCTCATCTTCTTTCTGGGATGGTTTGGTACACAAGTGAAGTTCTGTCTGCAAGGTAGATTCCAAGCTGCTAACTTCAAAGGAAAAAGCAAACCATCATTAACTGTCACATAAATGCAATCACCAAATACTTCTAAGTCTACACGCCCTAGAGAGAACTAAAATATATCCATAGGGTTCCTTTTTGATATATATGTAAATATGTCTGAGTTGCAGCATGAACCAGACAGAAAGGAGAACAATATAATGGAAAGTGTACTGAAGAAAGGTCAAAGACCTGATCCTAGCTCTAGTTCTAGCTGAATGACCAAGGCAAGGTATTCTGAATGATCTCTAAGCATCTTTCTACCAGCAAAACGCTGGTTCCAGGATCCTAAATTACAGACTCAGAGTACCACTACTGGAGATAATTTTTTGGTTCAGTACTGATCTGTCCAAGATATGGGGAAAGCCATGAAACAGAGCAAGAAATACAAAGGCAATCATTCTGTTCTTGGGAGACCAGGACGTTCCAATTTTTTGACATTTCAAACAGTGATTTTATGACATCACTTGAGAGCTGAAAGATGAACCTATGTATATAACACATGTTTAGAAATGTTATTCAATGAATGAAGAAAATAGAACTCTAAGCCTCAATTTTTTTTTATATCTCCTTTATTTTGCTCCCTATCATGACAACCTATAAAACAACCTGTGCTGGTATGATGTGTTACTAAAAATTCAAGCCAGCTCTCATCTCATCTTCTGATGAACCTACTCAGCAGACAAGACATAGAAATTTACCATGGCACTCTCTCTTCAAAATGTCTGATATAAACTAAATGGGAAACATTTTGGAGAAGTAATGATATGAAAAATAGTGAACTTTTCTCTAAAGAATGGTGACTTAATTTAACATAAATAATTTAGATCCAGGAAAAAAAACTCTTATGTAAAAGAGTTTTACATAAAAGCTCAAGTACTATTTAAAAAGTTGCAAACTGAAAACATTTCACAATTTGACTCCATACCAAATTACCTTTTTTTTTTCTCTTTTAACAAGCAATAAAGGCCTGGCACTATTACTTCCTACCTAATTCTGGATTCATGATTCTACATGAGACTCGGTTTCCTCATCTGTAAAATGTGTTGGACAAGATTGTTAAGGTCCCTTCCAACTCTAAATCCTACGATTTGCTATGACCCTCGTGCACAAACTATTATCAATCTCTGTTCCTAATATTTCTTTCATTAAATCAAAGGATAATCAACCTAGAACTAGAAGGGACCTTAGAAGTCATCTAGTCTAGTCCTGTCATTTTACAGATGAAGAAACTAAGGGCCAAGAAGACTGAGTGACTTGTCCAAGGTCATATAAGTTGTATCACAGGAATTCAAATCCCAGCTCTACTATTAAGTACCTGTAAGGCCTTGAGTATGAACTTAGACTTCCTGGGCCTCAATTTCCTTATCCGTAAAATGTGGTGGGTGCACTAGATGAAATCTAAGGACATCCAGTGATCCTATGGTCACTCCTGAGTAAGCACTTGCATATATTATTGTTCCCAGAAGGAATATCATTCCATCTCCACTCTGCCCATATCCTACCCATTCTTCAAAGGCCAGCTCAAGGTCAATTTTGTCCATGAGGCATTCCATTAACTAATCCAACCTATAATAATATTAATAGCAATTGATAATCACATGATACTTTTAAGGTTTTAAAGGCACTTTACATATATGGTCTCATTTGATCTCAGTGGTCTCTACCTTACCTTCTCTTCTGGTCCTCAGTGTTTTTACTCCTTATCTAGGCTCTTCAACTGCCTACTGAATTATCTCCCAAACTACACAATAAGCTCCTCATTGGTAAGGATCTTTTACTTGTGTAAAAGATTCACTTGGGTCTACTGTCTATACTGCCTAAACCAGGACCTCACACAGAGTTAGAGCTCACTAACACTTGCTGACTAATTTGTTGATTGGTATTCTCTTTGCATGGTCACTTAACCCTTTCTTATGGATCTGCCTAGTCTACTCAGTTCTACTGTAAGCCTCTTTTGAGGGGGAGGGAGAGACAGAGTGAGTAAAGGATGTAGGATTATAATTTCTTTCACACAATAACAACTCACATTACAGGATGTTTTAGAGTCCAAAACATTTTCACCTACCTTATCTCATCTGAACCTCACAATAACCCTGTCAAGTAGGCAGAGTTAAGGACAACATGTTTTATTCTGCAGAGAAGCATCCTGAAGCTGAGAGGGGATGGGAGTGGAAGAGGATTGATCTGCATATGGTCCAGCAAATGGCAGGTAGAGCTGGGACTATAACCCAGAGTGTCTGATTCTAATCTAGTATCTTCTAGCCTCACCCCCATCCATGTCAGGGGCTAAACACAAATCAAGTACTCAATAAAAAATTTGGATGGAGTAAATGTTTCTCTGCCTTTAATATAAAAAACAAAGAGTACATGTCCATGGCAAAATGGAAGCAAAACCAGATCCCAGAAGAAGAGTTTTACCTTTGGATGGAGGAAGCTTCCACACAGCCAGTTTCTGCCACTCTTCCCCAAGGTGGTAGAGTATGTTCTGCTTCTGGATTGTGAGCTCCACACTGAGGGATTTGAAAATCTGTAATTCAAAGCCTTTCCTGGATTTTAACAACTTCAAACAGTTCTGTGCCTGGTGGTGAAATGGACACTGTTTGTTAATAGATAGTTTGGCCTCAGAGAAGGTAACACATTCTTTCTATGTTGACAGAACAAAGCAAAATAAAAAGAACATTACTGTCCATTTTCTGGAGAAACCCTTTAGTACCTTTTTCAGCTGTTGAGCAGCAGCAACATACTTTTTCTCCGATAAGGCACAATTATATTCTTCAATGGCAGTAGAAAACTGAAAAAAGATAAGACTTATATGAGTATCTAAGCATTTAGCCCCTTTTGGCTTTATAGGATAAAGAATGCAAAACGCCAAAAAGGCTCCCTCAACAATGAGGTTTATTAAATGAATGAATACCTCTATTCCCCTACAAAATTCAGTCCAAACATACTGACCTCTTGAAGTTGTTTAAGCATGCTCAGGATAACTGTGTCTCTTTCTAACTGCTGCTTCAGTTGTGTAAATTCTGCAATGGACACATGAAGGTCTTGTTGTACCTAATTAGCATATCAAAAATACATTTCCTTTTATAATGCGCCATCACCAGTAAAACAATGCATATGAAATATTTAATCAATTTATAATGAAAACTTTATTAATGTATTAATGTTGATACTTTTGATAAGGTAGATATAGGAAAATGTGTTTCAATAACATTACCTGAATTGTGCTAGGATTACAGAAGAGTTGCCATTTGATTAAAAACTCATTTAATCAGTAAATCTAATGCTGATATTTTATCGTGGTATGGTGGTGAGTCTGAGCTCTTATAGGTTTTGCCAGCTAAGCAGAAGCAATTACCCAACTAGCAAACTAGAAAGCCTACAAGAAGCCCAATAGAAGTCCATAAGTTAGAGAATTTACCCAACTATTTAATCACTAGAAATGTGGCCAAGAGATGATTACTACTTTTGGCCACAAAAATTTAAAAAATTGTCTATTAAAGTATGGAAGATGGGTTAATTGCATTGATAAAGAAAATACATCAGTGAATTCACAGACCTTCTGAAGCACTAATAAAGGTTTATTGAATAGGGTATTATTAAGTCAATTTTTTTAAACCTTTGCCTTCTGCATTAGTATCAATTCTAAAACAGAAGAGTGGCAAAGACTAAACAAATGGAATCAAGTGACTTGCTCAGGCATACAGTTAGGAAATGTCTGAAGCCACATTTGAACCTAGGTCCTCTTGACTCTAGGCCTGGTGCTCTATCTCTTGTGCTACCCCTTGTTAAGTCAATTTTCTAATTAGCTGAGTTATCCAAAAAAAATTTCATTTCACATATTATTAAAAACCTTTCTAAAATGTATCTGTCTCATTTCTTGCTATGAAAAACAGAGAATAACTAATCCCTTAAAGAATTAAAAATTCTCTAGTATCATGAGGTCATAATTCTGATCATTGATGATTTTTATATAATAAATTTTTATATAATAAATTTTATATAATAAATGCAGAATTACAGAATATTAGAACTTGAAGAGGACCTCAGAAGTCATTTAATCCAAGCCCTACTTGAAGCACAAATCCCTCTGATAGCCCTGACAAGTGGTTATCTAACTTCCTCTTACCCACTTTCAGAGAAGAAGAAATCACTATTCTGGAAGACAGACCATTCCATTTTGGGCAACTCTATCAAGAAGTTCCACCTCACATTAAGCCCAAACTCATTTTTTTTAAACCCTTAACTTCTATGCATTGGCTCCTTGGTGGAAGAATGGTAAGGGTGGGCAATGGGGGTCAAGTGACTTGCCCAGGGTCACACAGCCCAAACTCATTTTTAAGCAGTTCCCACCACTGGCCCTAGATCTTCTCTCTTGCTTTCAAGTAAAAAAAATTTTTTTTCTTCTTTTATAAAAGGTAACCTTTCAAAAACATGAAGAGAGATATCATGCCTCTCTACCCCTAACTTCCAATAAATCTCTTCTTCCCCAGCTACTTCAATGGATCCCCTTATAACATCATTTTGAGCTCCATCTCATGCTGACTGCCCTCATCTACTACTCACTTTCCAATTTATCATTATACTTTCAAAAATGTGGTGTACCTGCTTTGACAGAGAAGACTCAAGATAAAAAAAACATATTTTTAGACACAATGTGAGATCATTTTGCTTCACTATGAATATTTGTTTCAAGGGCTTTGTGTTTGTTTGGTTTTGCAAAAAAGAGTGGCAGGAGGAAAAGGATAGTAAAGGGGAAAAACAGAAAGATCATTAAGGCATGTTTTTTTTTAAACCTTTAAATTTTTTTTTTCAATTGCATGTAGAAACAATTTTTTTTAAACCCTTAACTTCTGTGTATTGGCTCCTAGGTGGAAGAGTGGTAAGGGTGGGCAATGGGGGGTCAAGTGACTTGCCCAGGGTCACACAGCTGGGAAGTGTCTGAGGCCGGATTTGAACCTAGGACCTCCCTCCCATCTCCAGGCCTGATTCTCAATCCACTGAGCTACCCAGCTGCCCCCTGTAGAAACAATTTTTAACAATTGTTATCTGACATTTTGCAGTTCAGATTCTCTCCTTCCTTTCCTTCCCCCCTCCCTGAGGCAGTAAACAGTTTGATACAGATTATACCAGTTCTGTCATGCAATACATATCTCCATATTCCTCAAGGCATGTTTTTTTTAAAAAAATGAAAAGATGAAAACAAAAATGCAGATAAGCAGGCCAATTTTGAAAAATACAGGATGAATGTATTATATACTTAAAAGAAAATGCAAGCTACACATAAGAGATATGCAGCTTCACATACATTCCTTTCTCTATTCTGGTATATAAATGGAAATATCCACTTTATTTGAGATTTGCTAAGTTCAGAATAAAAATAAAATGTGTTTTTAAACAAATAGTAAACATGCACTTGGAACAATATTGGTAAAGTGGTCTGGACAGCATCACATTATACAGAGAGGGACTATAACCTTCCTCACTCAGGATACTATGCTTTTATTAATCTAATATGACATTAATTTCATCTAGCCTCATCTCTCCAATCTGATATTTGTTCAGCTCATTTTTTTAGAGCAGGTAAGTAGCACAATGGATAGAATGCTGGGCCCAGAGTTAGAAAGGTCCAAGTTCAAATCCAGCCTTCAAGGAGATACTTCCTAGCTATATGACCCCAGGCAAGTCACTTAATCACAAGTGCCTGGCCCTTACTGCTCTTCGGCTTTGGAACCAATAATGAATTCTAAGAGAGAAGAAAGTTTGTTCTTTTAAATCCTTACCTTCCATCTTAGAATCTATACTATATATTGTTTCCAAGGCAGAAGAATGGTAAGAGATAGAGAATAGGAGTTATGTGACTTGCCCAGGGTCACACAACAAGGGAGTATCTGAGGTCACACTTGAACCTAGGACCACCTCTCTCTAAGCCCTGGCTCTCTATATACTGAGACATCTAGCTGCCCACCCAGAAGAGAATTTTTAAAATAATTTAGTATTAGACAAGAGAAAGGAACTTGGGTGTAGCTGTCCAGGTGTCAACAAATTAGGATGGAAGAAACAACTTGTAGTTGAAGACCTTCCCAGGGAATTTGTCACAGTCTTCCAGCAGAGCTACTGGATACATCAAAAAAGGGCTGTAGACTTTACTTATAGCAGGTATGGAGAATAGAGATACAATTTAATCTACTAATTAAAACTCAAAACTTAGCTGGGCCTTCTTCCTAGGAGAGAAAAGTAAAGGAGCTCAAGAAATACCTGTCATCTATTCTTTGGACTCTCAAGGAGAATGATTTTTTTCTAATGAAATAAGGACATCAATATCAAAATGGAAAAGGGATTCTAACCTGTATCAGGAGGATGGAAGTTGGGAAAATGTCACACAGTGAGAGAAAGGAGTGCTGAACACTTGGAGCTAAGTAATAGCAATAGGGCTCTTTCTGAGGGGGAAGACCCCTGAAATATGTGAGGAGAAAGCAGCTCTTTGTCTTCTGAGGAATGATAATATGGATCCCCAGGTGAGATCAAGTGAGAGATAATCCAGAAAGGGTCAGAAGAAAAACAAATGAGTTATGATAGTTGGATACTTCCTACTGAGGGCTAGAAAGGCAAGCTATTTGTCAAGCTATTTACAAGAAAAGGGCCTCTTATCTTCCCAGGGCATCTAAGGTGTGACAAAGAACCTCCCAAGACTTGTCAAACAAGATGATTACTTCTGGGAATTCACTAGGGCAAAAATGATACTATATCATAAGGAATCTAGAAAGCATTGCTAAAGATTATGAAGTCTGGGACAAGAAATTGAAGACCTTAGGGGCACAGGTAATGCTTTATGTCACTCCTAACAACTGAAGACAAAAGCTACAAATAAGAAATGCTGTAAAAATAGCATCAGGGGTATGAAAGCACAGAAGGGAAAGTTGTCAAAGAACATTAAGGTCAAAAAAGAGTACAGGGAAGAAATGCTGGGGAAAGAGTAGGTCAAGGAGGGGCAGGACTAGGGAAAGAAGAGCTCAAGGAAGAGATAGGATTACTACTTAGAGTGGAGAGATCATCCAGTGATCATGGATGAAAAGTGAAGGCAAGACCGACCAACTCTTTGCTTCTGTTTTTTCTTCCAAGGTGAATGTTTGGATTGGAAATTACCTTTATGTTCTAAAAGAGAATGGAAAACTCTGCTGCCCCCTAACCTCAACACAATCCCTCTGCACAGACTCTCCACCAGGCCTGGGTTCCTCTCCTTTCTTTCATTTCTGAATTCTGAGCTTTCAAGAATCAACTCAGGTACCAACCACCTCATTCACAAAGTTTCACTCAGTCTTCTAATTGTGAGTGTTTTCTCCCTCCTCAGGTCATCTTACTCTTAGTTTATGTATTTGCACTCTGTCTCTCGCTCAGGGATACAAGCTTCTTAAGGGAAAGGGCTATTTTTCCTTCTGTTTCTGTTTTCCCAGTCAGGCTCAGCACCTTGTAAAGCAAAGACTTTTAATAAATGTTTGCTAACTTTATAGTGATAAAATACTTAGTTGCCCTTGAAAAGTTCAAGCCTCCAATCCCAGAAAAACCACTTCCTAAGGTACTAAGAAAAAATGGCAAATGTGATTGCTTAGTCTCTGCCAATAGTCTCTGAAAGATGAAAATAAAAGCAATATCAAATAATGGGAGGAAGACTAATAAATATTTTCAAAAAGAAGAGAGAACAGAATCTGCAAAGTAGAGGCAAATAAAGCTGATTTTGATTCCTGCTGAAATTCCTGGTAAAAAAATAAAGAGTAAATAATACTATTAAAAGATATCATTAGTGAACAACAAACAAACAAAAAACACCCCAAGTACTCATCACAAAGATTTAGCACAGCTTCATCAAGAACAGGTCATGATGGACTAGTCTCATTTCTTTTTGAAAAGGGTTGCTCAACTAGTTGATCAGGGGAATACTTTAAATACTGTTTACCTAGATGTAAGCATGGCATTTCATAAAGTATTTCATGCTAATCTTTTTGACAAAAAAGGGAGTCATCAGCCAGACAATAGTATAGCTTATTGGATTCAGAACCCACTGGTTATGTCCCTAAAGTTTTCCTTTTCTTACCCGAGATTTCATAAGGTCCTAATTGAACTGACCCTCAAAAGACCCAAACCTTTATCCTTAATGACTCAAAGTTAACCTGGAAGGAGGCCTCTAGAGGAGTATCCCAGGGATCTTTGCTGGACCCTGTCAAGCACTTAACATTTATCAATTCTTTTCATAAAGACCCAAGTGGGTATGTCTGTCAAATTTGCATAAAACATTAAGTTGAGACGGATAGCAAACATGTTGGATGGGAGAATTAGAATTCCAAAAGATCTTGATATGTTAGGACATGGGGCCAAGTCTAATAGAATGAAATGTAAATGGAATGAATATAAAATCTTACTCTGGGGTGGGGTTTGATAGGGGAGAGAGAGAGAGAGAGAGATGTAAAGGTTAAAATTCATGCTTAGACAATGATTATATGAAATTATGTGATCGCCAGTATTTACTATATCTTGAGTCAGAAATTTATTTACAAATATTTACAAATAGAGAGGAAACAATAAAGAGGAAAAATGTAAGGGGGATAGAGGAAGCTGTCTATCCTATCAACCTAAATGTTTTGTTCCAGGTCTGCTTAATCCAGACAGAGATTAATTAGCTCTCAACTAGGAAGGCTGGTAGTGAGTAACCACACGGCCTCCTAACAAGATGGAAGCTAGTCTCTCCAGAAGCTAGGAAAGGGATCAGGCTTTTACTCACCCAACAAAGTAATACAAGAGTCAGAGTCCAAGTAGAAGTCGAGCTCAGAGCCCACAATCCAAGCCATAGTCTACAATGAAACTCCCTCAAAGACTAAGACTATCTCCAGAAGACAATCTCTTCAGACTATCTTCTCAAAGACAATCTGCCCTGCAGGAGTTCGGGGCTTGCTTTTTATGGTGACTTCTTGTCCCTTCCCCTTTTCACAAGGGCCAATCACAGCTTCCAAACTGTCCAGGGAGCAGTGTTGTAGGAACCACTTCTCACCTTCTAGAGAAGTGAATACTCATCAAAAGATTTCACAGATTCCTGGCTGATTGAGGTATGAATTCTCATTTCCTGGCTGATTGAGTTGAAAAGGTGGAGAGCTCCTCCACCTAGTGCTAATTAGGGTATTTAAGCTTTTGTTGATTCAATTCAAAAGTAGACAAAGGAGCTTTAATCCTGTCTTCACAATCTGGTGAGGTACTAAGTAGAGGTACTTAAGTTATGGTTAACCAAAGTGTTAAGTCAAAATAGACAAAGGAAATAAAAGATTCCCTTTCACAAGTAAACTCAGAGAGAACAAAGAATTCCCTTTGTGTGTGTGTGTGAGAGAGAGAGAGAGAGAGAGAGAGAGAGAGAGAGAGAGAGACAGAGACAGAGACAGAGACAGAGACAGAGACAGAGACAGAGAGAGAGAAAAACTCCACTAGTACAAAATCCCCATGGCTACACAGCAGTTTGCCTGAAAAATACTTGGAGTTTTGATGAACTATAAGTTTGTTATCCCCCAAGAATATGCTATGGAAGCCATGGGCTACATTAAAAGAGGAAGAATATCCAGGACAAAAGTGGTGACAGTCTTGCTATATTCTGCCCTGGTCAGATGACATCTAGAAGATTGACTAATAAGCTAAAGATTATTCAGAAGGAGGTGAAGGTCCTAAAAATCAAAAAAATATAAGCATTAGTTGAAAGGAAATAGGGTTGTTAAGCATGAAGGAGATAAACCCTATGGGGGAACATGACAACTGTATTAAAGCATCAGACAGGATCAGGCTTGTTTTGCTTGAAATGAGTGGGCAGAACTAGGAATAATGGATGAATGTATAAAGATGATTGTGGCCAGATCTAAGGAAAAACTTGCTAACTCTCAGAACTTTCCAAAAGTAAAGTGGGAAGTCTTGAAAAATAGTGGGCACTTTCTCACAGGAGAACTTCTAGCAAATGCTGACCACTTGCTGGATACACTGTTGTAGAGCTTCTTGTTCAAAAAAGACTTTGCCTGAGGTCCCTTCCAATTTGGAGAGCTGTGCTTTTATGAATCAGTACTGACCACAAAACACATAATATCATAGGAGGGATTACTTATTTAGTTTCTTGTTCTTTGCCTATTTCTTCTCAAGGCTAGAGTTAATTTATGTAAAAGTGTTTAAAAAAAAAAAAAAAAGCAGGGGCAGCTAGGTGGCTCAGTGTATAGAAAGTCAGATGGAGAGATAGGAGGTCCTGGGTACAAATATGGCCTCAGAACCTTCCTAGCTGTGTGATTTTAGGCAAGTCACTTAATCCTCATTGCCTAGCCTTTACCACACTTCTGCCTTGGAACCAATATTTGGTATCAATTCTAAGACAAGTTACGGGTTTTTAAAAAACAACAAGAGAAAAGCACCATATAAAAGCAAAATGTTATTTATTCCATTTTCAAACTTACTTTGAGAATGCATCAGGAAAAGCACTTTTGTCCTTAAATGAAGGAAGAAATATTTAAGTGTAATGGGGAGATTAAACATTAGCACCTAGGTTTACCTATATTCATCTGTCTGTCTTTTCCTTGTGAGATATGGATGGGTCCCAGTTTATTATTGTTCCCCATTCCCAATATTATCTTTTTTCATAAGCACCTACTATGTGCCAGGCACTAGCTAAGTGTTTTATAATTATATCATCTCAGTTCGTGATACTGAGACCATGGGAGCTAGGTGCTATTTTTATCCCTATTTATAAAGTTGAGGAAACTGAGGTAGATCAACAAGACTTGCCCAGAAGACTTGTTGCACAGCTCAGAAGTGTCCAAAATTGATCTGAATTCAACTTCCTGACTAAAGTATTGGCCTGAGCCCACTATCCACTATACTACCTAACTCTTTAAGAGAAAGAAATAATACCAAGCTTTTCCTTGTCTCCATGCATTGCTTGAGAGCAGGTGATGTATTTTTTTTTACATATCACTGAAGGATTTTTAGCAGGGTATCCTGAAGGAGAAAGAAGTAACATATGGCAAGCAAGTCAGATGACCACCACCACCTTGGCAGTCATCTCCCCTCACAATCTAAGCAGTTGTTCAAGCCCCATCATCATCCTGGATGATCATCTTAGAAAGATGAAGCCTGGCCACTGTTCCTACAGGTGCTAAAGCCATAGCTACTGAAGACCCAGAAAAGAAAGGTTTTGCCACCAAAATCTTTGGTATGAACAAATGGTTCAACAGCAGAAATTGATAAAATTTTATTGGTAGAAATGATATTAAAGAAGGGGCATTAACATCTACTTTTGATGTCTTACCCAAGTGACTTCCATATGTCTCCTCCATTAGAATGTGAGCTCCTTGAGAGCAGGTGATGTCTAACTTTTCTATTTGCATTTCCAACAATGAACCTTTAGTAAGCATTTAATAAATGCTTTCAATTCATTCATTCATTTTTTCACTTTGGATAAGGGTTTCACAGAATGGCCAGAGAAATTTGGAGTCAGAAGGGATTATTTGGTGCAAATTTTTCATGTTACAGATGAAGAAACTGAGGCATGGAGTGACCAGAGTTGGGTCAATTATATTGTTTCAATAAACTTTATATGAGAATAAGTAATTTGCCTTCCCAAAATTACCAAGTGTCTGGTTGGTGCACTTACTGGCCTTACCTCACTTTCTACCCTGGATTTCAGCAGGTCAATGTCATCACACAGTTCATCCACCTGAGTTACCAAGTCCTGGGCACTTTGCATGCTAGGCAAGAATTCATTGTACTTCTTATTGATCATACTGCAGACTTCACCCTGCAATTCAAAATGAGATCACCGTAGATTATTGAGGAGTTAGGATTTCTCTAAGAATTACCTTCCACCAGGGTCTCTCTCATCCTGGAGACTGCCAGACAATCAATTATGCCTTTCTCTTTCAGGTCAACGTCTCCCAAACCTAAACTTTCAGGGATAAACAGGAAAGAAGGAATCACTGGAGCTTAGCACTGCCTAAAAGGGTCACTGGCTCCTAATGTTGCCCAGAACTTATCTAAGCATTTGGGGAAGGGGCAAAAAAAGGAGTTAAAAAAAGAATCATATCAAAATATCCTCATTTTGAATTAAACACACTCAGATAAAAATAAATTTCCAATTATGCTTGTATTCATGGAAAAGGGGATAGACAAACAATGGTTTTTCTTTCCAAAAGCACAAATATACTCTTTATTCAACATCTTTAATCCATCACCTTTTGGTCAGTATATAGTAGCATAGATCTTCTTTGCATGTATTCTGGAATAGTAGTTAATCATTAAAATTATCAGTTTTGACATCTTTCAAAGTTCTAAGTCTCTAGCAATATTATTATCAATTATTACCTTGTTATTTTTCAGGTCACTCTGCAATTCAGATGATTTGAGTTTTCAATGAAATTGCCTATCTTTGATAGTATATTTATAAATACTATCCCAATTTATATATATTTATATATACGTATATATATACTATCCCAATTTATATATATATAAATATATCCCAATTATATACCAATTTTTCTTCAGCTATTACACTATAGTTAGAGATCACATTTGAGTTTCCAGGTCATAACAAAAGAAGCTGTTAAAAATATTTTTGTACAGTTGGAATCTTTTCTTCTTACTTTGACTTAAGGGAATATACACATACATCCTAGTGATGTCACTGGGTCAAGAGGTATTACTTTTGGGGCTTCATGCCTTCACCAAAACTGAATTGATTTAAGTGTTTATAACTATTAGTGAATTTAGGCACATATGATTTATGGTTTTAGATTTTAATTTTTAACATTCATTTTCTTCCACTCTGACCTTCCTTCCTTCCTCCTTCTTCAGACTCATAAAACTAATACATAGACAAGGAAAATAAATTCCCCAAAATTTTGTCATTTCCATTAATGTGATGAAACATGATGTACTAGAAGAATGATGATTGTAAGGGTTGCAGACAAACATGTGAAGGACAGTATAAACTAATGAAAAACAAAGGAATCAAAACCAGAACACCTTACAAATAACAATATGGTAATAAAAGATTTAAGAATCCAGAATTCTACAATACACTATCTGCAAGAAAAACATTTAAAGTAGGGAGACACCCAAAGGTAAAGGTAAAGGATTGAAGGAGAATCTGTTATGTTTCAGTCAAAATTTAAAAATACAGAGTAGGGGCAGCTAGGTGGTTCAGTGGATTGAGAGCCAGATCTAGAGATGGCAGGTTCTAGATCCAAATCTGGCCTCAGATACCTCCTAGCTGTGTAATCCTGAGCAAGTCACTTAACCCCCATTGCCTAACCTTTACCACTCTTCTGCTTTGGAAACAATACACAATATTTATTCTAAGAAGGAATGTAAGAGTTTTTATAAAAACAAAAATTTTATTTTTATTTAAAAAGCAGAGGAAATAACTTATGATCTCAAAGCAAAAGTGATCTAATTTTAAAAAGATAAGATTACATCTTAATAAAAGGAACCACAAATGATGATGTAACATCATTATTAAACATTGTAAGAGTATAAAACTAGATATTTAAGGTATGGTCACCAGAAATCGATTAACTCAATTTCAAAATAAAATAGACCCAAGTCAGGATGACTTTTTTTTTATTTGTTGTCATTGTTTTGTTTTGTTTTGTTTTGTTTTCAGAATGACTTTATGATGATTTATTTACAATTAAGAAGGTTAAAGGTAGGGAAATTGAGAGAGAGAGAAACCCTAGCCCAGACCAGAGGCCCAGACCAGGTAAGAATTTAGAGGCCCCAGTAGAGGGGCACAGAGGTTAATTAAACAAGGCTTCTAGCCACAAGGCCTTTTACCATTAGAGAGGCAAGAAAGGCCTCCTTAAGACTAGAGCATCCAGAAATGCCAAGGGAAGAGAAAGAAAGTCAGCCTAACTTACCCAAGTGACAATTCAAAGGGAAGCAGTCTGAGGTCTCAACAGAGATCCTTCAACACCAAGTTCAAAGCACCAACTGCCTCCACAGGAAGTTACCATCATATTTAAAAGATAGCATCTTTCATCACTTCCTGCATCCACCTCCAATTTCAAGTGGACAAATGGCAGCCTCAATACTGTTTTGGACAGCCCAAAGGGCAGTCCCTTTTTTTTGATCTGTTACTTATTATCACGTGTGGGTAACAGACCTTCCCCTCCCCACTTAATTCTAAGTTGGGTGGGGTGACATTATTTCTGATGGCTAGAGTCTAAACAATGAACGAGAATTAGCTAATTCCATTTACACAACATATATGCACCAAATAGTATAGCATCCAAAAATTTTTTTTTTCCAAACCCTTACCTTCTGTTTTAGAATCATTGATTCTAAGGCAGAAGAGTGGTAAGGGCTAAGCAATGGGGTCAAGTGACTTGCCCAGGGTCACACAGCTAGGAAGTGTCTGTGGCCAAATTTAAACCCAGGACCTCCCATCTCTGGGCCTGGCTCTCAATCCACTGAGCCACCTAGCTGCCCCCAAGCATCCAAATTCTTAAAGGAGAAGTTACACGAGTTACAAAAGGAAATAGACAAAATAAATAAATAAATAAATTATGCTGGTAGGGGACATTAACCTTCCCCTCTCAGACTTAGATAAATCAAACCAAAATAAGAAAGAAATTAAGGAGAGGAATAGAATTTTAGAAAATTGGATTTAACAGACCTCTGAAGAAAACTGAATAGGAATAGAAAGGAATATACCTTTTTCTCAGCAGCACATGGCATCTTCACAATGTTTACATACTAAGACATAAAAGCCTCACAACTAAATGCAGAAAAGCAAAAATATCAAATGCCTCCCATAATGCTACAAAACTTATTCAGCAAAAGGCTGGAGGGAAAAAAAAGACTAAAAAGTAATTGGAAACTAAATAACTTTATCCTAAAGAATGAGTGGATCAAAGAACAAATCATAGAAACAATTAACAATTTCATTAAAGAGAATGACAATAAGAATCCAACAATACCAAAACTTATAGGATACAGGCAAAAGCAATACTTAAAAGAAAATTTATATTTCTAAATTCTTAAATCAATAAAATAGATTAAGAGCAGACCAACAAATTGTGCCGGACGCCATCAAAGCTGTGAGGTTAGCACGGCTACTCACAAGCTCTGACAATCCAGCATGGCAGGTTGTCAGGAGGATGGAAATTCCACACTCAGTTTACCCCATGTGATTCTTTTTACAGTGACATTCACTTGCATTGAAATTATTGCAATAAATATCCTTATCCAGCTCAAAGGAGACACAGAAAAACAATACGGGTTCATGGCAAGAACAATCACAGCCATAGACTACCCACTATCCAAAAATAAACCCCTGTACAACCCCCTAGATTATAGAAATTTCCCCTAGAATCAGCCTAGCAAAAAACCAGCAATTAGTGAGTTAATGCAAGTTTCTAAAGTTCCCAGCAAGAAAATACCTGGCCTGAGTTTGTTCCCAAACTCCTACAGACCATAGAAACAGTGAAACACAAGGAAATTAAGGCAATGACAAACTAGCACAGAATCACCCTACCAGAACTGTATTCTTAGTGATCCTATAACAGAAAAAACACCATGGGAACAAAACATTGGACCAGACTGATATTATTGTATCTTATTGGATGTAATCAACTACCATAACTATCTCCTTGACTGATGATGGGAATGAATAGTATAATGTAACTATATACATAATATAATTAGTTAAAATATAATTAAATATTATGCTTAGCTAGAAACTGATGTACTAGTACCTTAACCATGGCTGAAAAGAATAAGTTCAAACTGAGCCACCCTGTAATGAATAATTTTTGACAAGCTGCTTCTTTGTTTAACCACAGTAAGATATTTGGTAAATGTCAATCTTGTGATGTTTCAAAAGTTAATATGTGATTTTGAATGTATGGGAAGAAAAAAAACCTGTATGAGATCATAAAGAAAAGAGGGTATAAAAATTAAAATCAGCAGATGGCAAGAGAGAGAGAAGGAACAGCCTCTGCAATTTTGACTTGTACTCTGGCTCATTTTCATTTCATTCTTCACCACACCATCCTACCTCCAGAGACCCAACCAAGCAAAGAGTGGGCTCTTCGCAAAATTGGGCATGCAACTAAAAAGAAACCAGAAAAATAACACATTTAAAATATTCAGTTAAACTAATTCCAAATTAGAAATCCTGAAACTCAAAGAAGAAATTAATGAAATTGAAAGTAAGAAAATCACTGAACTAATAAATCAAAAAAGGAGCTGGTTTTACAGGGGGAGAGGGGGAATACACAAAAGATAAAACATTAATTGACTTGATTAAAAAGAAGAAATCCAAATTACCAGTATCAAAAATGAAAAGGGTGAATTTACACCAATGAAGAGGCTATTAAAGCAATTAGTACAAGTTATTTTGCCCAATTATATGCAAATAAATATGACAATCTATGTGAAATATAGAATATTTTTAAATATGAATTGTGTAGATTAACAAAAGAGGAATTTGAATACTTAAATAACCATATCTCAGAAAAAGAAATTGAACAAGCAATCAATGAATTCCCTAAGTAAAAAAGCTCCAGGGCCAAAATGGATTCACAAGTGAATTCTACCAAACATTTAAAGAACAATTAAATCTAATACTATACAAATTATTTAGAAAAATAGCTGAGGAAGGAATTCTAAAAAAATATGGTGTGATACCTAAACCAGGAAATGAAAAAACAGAGAAAGAAAACTATAAATCATTCTCCCTAATGAATATTGATGCAAAAAATTTAAACAAAATACTAGCAAAGCTAATATATCACAAGAATCATACACAATGACTAAATAGGTTTTATATCAAGAATGCAAGGATGATTCAATGTTAAGAAAACCATCAACACAACTGACCATATCAATAACAAAACCAAGAGAAACCATTCTCAATAGATGCAAAAAAAAGCTTTTGACAAAATACAGCATCCATTCCTATTTAAAAACACTAAAGAATACTGGAATAATTGGAACATTCCTCAAAATGATAAATAGCATCTATCTAAAACTATCAACAAGCTTTATCTGTAATGAGCAGTAATATCAGGAGTGAAGCAAGGATGCCTGTTATCACTACTACTCTTCAATATTGTACTAAAAATGCTAGCTAACCCAGTAAGAGAAGAAACTGAATGATAGAATAGGTAATGAGGAAATAAAGCTATCACTCTCCACAAAGAATCAACCAAAAACTTATCAAAACAATTAACAACGTTGTCAAAGTTGCAAGATACAAAATAAACACAGATAAATCATCAGCATTTCTCTATAATACCAATAAAGTTTAACAGCAAGGGATTGAAAGAGAAATCCCAATTAAAACAATTGTAGACAATATAAAATACCTGGGAGACTACCTGATAAGACAAATACAAAAATTGCATGATCACAATTACAAAAGAACTCATTATTTAACAAAAACTGTTAGGAAAACTAGAAAAAAGTATTACAGAAACTAGGGACAGACAATACTTCATGCAATATACCAAAGCAAAATCAAAATAGACACATAGACAGATTTAGAAATAAAGGGGGACACCATAAAGAAATTAGGGGAGTATAGAATGGTTTACCTGTCAGATCTATATAGAGAGGAAGAATTTATGTCCAAACAAGCTATAGGGAATATTACAAGATGCAAAATAGATAAAATGGACTACATTAAATTAAAAAGATTTTTGCACAAATAAAACCAATGCAACCCAGGTTAGAAGGGAAACAAAAAACTGGGGGAAAAAAAAATTTTATACCAAGTGTCTCAAAAAAAGGCTTCATTTCTCAAATATATAAGAATTCAAAGTATTCCCCAATTCACAAATGGTCAAAGGATATGAAATTAAAACTATCTTAAGTCATCAGAAAAAAATGCTCCAAATCACCATGAATTAGAGAAATGCAAAGTAAAACAACTCTGAGGTATTACCTCACAACTATCAGACTGGTTAATATGACAAAAAAGAAAAACGACAAATGTTGGAGAGGATATCAGAGAGACACTAATATATTGTTGATTGAACTACGAACTGATACAATCATTTTGGAGAGCAATGTGGAACCATGTCCAAAGGGCCATGACCCAATGATACCGCTACTTGGTTTGTATCCCAACAAGATCAAAGATAAGGGAAAACAGTAGTGAAAGACTTACTTGTACAAAAATACTCATAACAGCTCTTTTTGTGGAAGCAAAGAATTAGAAACTGAAGGGTTGTCCATCAATTGGAGAATGGCTGAAGAAGTTGTGATATATGATTGTAATATAATACTACTGTAGCATAAGATATGATGAACAAGACCATCATTAAAAAAAATCTGAAAAGACATATAAAATGACACAAAGTGAACAGAACAAGGAGAACCTTGTACATATTACAGTAATGACAAATCATAATTAACTGAGAATGACTTGACTATTATCAGCAATGCAAGGATCCAGGACAACCCCAAGGGACTCATTACAGAAAAGGTTATCCACTAACATTGAAGTACCTGAGAGAGACTGGATGGAGATTGAAGCATGCCATTCTTCACTTTATTTCCTCCATGAATTTTTCTCTAGTATAAATGATATATGTATTCTGTCATAACATGAACTTAGAAATATGCATTGTATGACAACACTTGTACGACATGTCATATTACCTGCCATCTTGGGGACATTGGAAAGAAGAACAGAACATGGATCAGAAAAATTTCAGAAAATGATTATTAAAATTGTTAAAAAATTAAATAGTAATAATAATAAAGACTTAGGAACACGATAAATACAATGAACAACTTTATTTCCAGAGGAAAAATAATGAAATAAGCAGCCCACATAGAGAAAGAGATGAAAGATTCAGAGTGCAGAATGAAACACAGAATTTTTTAACATGGACAATGCAGGAATATTTTTTCTCAGTACACATATTTGTAAATTCTCTGCAATATTTGTGATTATCATTTTTAATTACTTTTTCCAATCTGAAAATCTTTCCAATTATTAGTAATTTGAATTAGTGATTACAGAGGTGGAACATATTTTCTTCATTAGGTTGTTAAAAACTTGAATATCTTCCTTTAGAAGTTTATTAAGGAGGGGCAGCTGGGTAGCTCAGTGGAGTGAGAGTCAGGCCTAGAGACAGGAGGTCCTAGGTTCAAACCCGGCCTCAGACACTTCCCAGCTGTGTGACCCTGGGCAGGTCACTTGACCCCCATTGCCCACCCTTACCAATCTTCCACCTATGAGACAATACACCGAAGTACAAGGGTTTAAAAAAAATTTAAAAAAAAAAAGAAGTTTATTAAGGATTGGCTCTTTTATATAAATCTGTATCTATTCTTTATATATTTTGGATATGAAACCTCTATTAGAGAAACTTACTGCAAATAATTTCCCCTCAACTGCTTCCCTTTATATGTTTGCTACCTTGGATTCTTCATGTGCTGCAAATTCTCCATCTTATTTTGTATGATTTTCTCCACTATGGTGATGCACTCTTCCCCTCTTCATAATTTACAAAATGAATATTCACCAAAGTTCTTCTGATTTCTTTGAGATGACCTTTCATATCCCAGTCATGTATTCATTTGGAGCTAATCCTGGTCTACACAGATGTTGGATTATATCTGGTTTCTACCAGACTGTTTGCCAGTTTCCCAAGGATTTTATAATGATTAGTAAAATCTAGCCCCAACAACTGAGGTCTTTGGATTTGTCCACCACAAAGTTACCAGACTCATTTGTATATTACACATGTGTATTACATATGTAATCTGTACAAGTTCTTTATTCTTCAGTACAAAATAGTTTTAGTGACTATCTCTCTCTGCTATAGTTTCAGATTTGGTCCTTATAGGTCTCCTGACTTCAATCTGGAAGAGGCTTTAGAAACAGAAATATGAATGTACTTTGATGAGAATGCAGATTATGTGTCAAAAGGGAACACAGAGGCCAAAAAGTCCAATCTCTGCATTTTAGAGATGAGTAAATTGCAGAATAGAGGTTGTGCTTCACAATTATACAGCTAGTGTGCATCTGAAGATTTTGAACCCATTTTGCCAACTCTAAACTCAGTTCCATATCCATTGCAATATATTGCTTTTACCTACACTGTTCTGAACTGAACTGAACAGAACTGAATTCGATTTAAATAAAAAGCAAAGTGATTAAATTATTAAACCTTTTAGCCCTGACTGCTCTGAGACATGATCTGGGGAAAATAATAATAGCTACTATTTAAATAGTGATTTAATACAGCCAAAGCATTTTACAAATATTGCCTCATCTTATCCTTTTGCTGACCGTGGGAGATAGGTGCTATTACTAGCCCACTACACAGACAAAGAAACTCTGGTAGGATTAGGTTAAGTGGTTTGCCCAGAGTCACACAGGTAGAAATTATCAGTGACTAAATTTGGACTTGGGTCTTTTGGATTCAGGGCAGCCCTCTATCTACTATGCCACCCAGCTGCCTAAAGAAATCATTACAAAAGTAAACATTCAACAATTACCAAAATATACCAAGAATTGAGCAAGCTAACATCATGAAATAAAGATAGTACCCATCAATGAGACGATCACTGAAGAAATGATGGTATTCGAATACCATGAAATACTTACAGAAGAATAATAAGTAAACTTAGGATGTTAGAGAGATTTGATCCATTTTTAGCACTTTGTGCACAGAAAGAAATTTGTGATGTCTAATAAGATTTGTACTAAAGGAAGAGGCCTTCCATCAGTTTTATCAAGGAATATTTTCCCTGTATATCCAAGTCTGAGTTCTAAGTAAAGGTCTTCCCACAATTATTGCTTTTTATAAGGCTTCTTTCCAGTATGAATATTGCAAGGTCTAGTAACTTCCGTCTTCCTGAAAAGACAGGTACTGACTGAGCACATTCAGAAATCTTCTTTCGTCTATGAATCCTCTGATGTAAAGAGATGATTTTTAGCTAAAGATTTTCTTAAATAGAATTCAAATAAGGCTTGTTCTGAAGATGCATTTTCTGATGTCTAATAAGCTCTGTACTCTATTTGAATGTCTTTCCACATTAAATAATGGGATATGACTTCTTTCATGTGAACTCTCTGATAGAAAATAAGGGATGACTTTAAGTAGAACAATTTTTCACATTCTGGGTATTAATGTTTTTCCTCCAGTATGGCTTCTCTGATGTTCAATAAGGGAAGAATATATATTAAGTTTTACTACATTCCAGGCACTCAATAAGATTTCTCTCCAGTGTGGATTCTCTGATGACGAATAAAATGGGAGTTGTGTGAAAGCTTTTCCACACTGATTACATTCATAAGGTTCCTCTCCAGTGTGGCTTCTCTCATGTGCAAGACAGGATTCATTTACAAAAGTCTTTTCACATTGATTACATTCATAAAGATTCACTCCAGTGTGGATTCTCTGATGCTCAGCAAGAGTGGAATTGCATCTAAAAGCCTTTCCACATTGATTACATTCTTCCGGTTTCTCTCCAATGTGGGTGCTCTGATGTTTATGAAGATTGGAACGCCACTCAGACACTTCCCAGCTATGTGACCCTGGGCAAGTCACTTAACCCCCATTGCCCATCCTTACCACTCTTCCACCTATGAGCCAATACACAGAAGTTAAGGGTTTAAAAAAAAAAAAAAAGATTGGAACGCCATCTGAAAGCTTTTCCATACTGATTACATTTATAAAGTTTCTCAGCACTATGGATTGGAAGGGTATCTGAAAGCTTTTCCACATTGAATGCATTCATAAGGTTTCTCTCCAGTGTGGATTCTCTCATGTATAACAAGACTGGCCCTATGTGTGAAAACCCTTTCACAATGATTACATTCATAAGATTTCTCTTCAGTGTTGACTCTCTGATGTTTCACAGAGGAAGAGTATACACTAAAAACTCTACCACATTCATGACACTCATAAGGTTTCTCTTCACTACATTTTTTTTATATTTAGCAATTCTGAAACCCATTCTGAAAGCTTTTCTTCATTGAATTCACAATGCTTCTCTGCAATGTGGATTCTTTCACATATAGCAAGCCTAGCCCTATATTCACTATACTGAGAAAAGCTGTTCCATGGAAGTCATTTTCAGATTTGCACTTGTCTCCTTCACATCAAACCTGACCTCTGCATTTGGACAGGAGTTCCTCAGCCCTTCTTGTTCAAAATGACAAATCCAAAATTCTCTGGGAACTAGAAGCTCTAGAGAGAGCAAGTTCTGAGCATTCTCCAGCATAACGTTTTTATGCAACTTTTTCCGAGCACAGTCTAACAGACCCCACTCCTACTGGATGAAATCTACGGTTACATCTTTGAATGTCACCAACTCCTGGGTTAGGAGTCTGCTATTCCCAGGGACCATTCCCTCTGGTTCCAGGCTCCCTGTTTGGGCTAGACCTTGGTCCTCTGCAGACTGCACTAGAGAGGAAGAAGGATCCTGGAGAGGGAGAGGTCTTTCCCTTCTCTTCCTAGGCAGGAGGCTGGTCAACATGAATTTCCAGACAAATAATGTTAATAATAGCTTATGTTTGACACTTAGAAAGTGCTTGCCTCACAACACTCCATTGGATAAATACTAAGAGTATTTATTCCTATTTTACAGATAAAGAAAATAAGATTCAGAAGAGTAAAAGGTATAGCTCAATGAAAAATACCAGATAAAAGAGATGGTATAGAAGCAGTTCCTAAAGCTCAAATCATCATTCCCAACTGTCTATTTCCTAGCAAATTTTAAAAACTTGCAGATATAATTGCTAGACTACTATTAAGGATGTTTTAAAAAAAAACTGTGAGAAAACAAAAGGAGAGGGGCCATAAAACTGGATAGTTTCCACAAAAATTTAAAAAAAAAAATTTTAAGAGAGTAGAATCTGCACACCACACCCTACTGAATGTAACTTCAATTCCAGGCAAAATTCCAGAATCCAACACCAAAGGGATTGTTTCCAAGCATGTAGAAAATGACATGATGCATCAAGATGAACTTATCAAGAATACGTCATACTTGACTAACCTCATTTCCTTCTTTTGACAAGGTTACTAGTCTAAAAGATGAATGGAATGCAGTAAACCAAGTATATCCAGATTTGAGCATAGTAATTAACAAAAGTTCTCTGTATACTTCTATAAGAGATGGAAAGATGTGGGCTAGGAGACTGGGTAATAATAATTAGTAGACTTGGAGCTATTTGAACAACTGGGCCCAGGGTGGTAACTGATAGATCAAGGTCAACTTGAAGGTGTAATGTCCCTAGATCTATTCTGTTCAGTAATTTTTACCAACAACTTGGACAAAAATATGGATGTCATACTTAACAGCTATCCAAATGATGACAGGTTGGGAGGATAACTAATATGCTAATAATAGATTTGAGATGCAAAAAGATCTCAAAAAGCTAGAACTGGAACAAATGTAATAAAATGAAATACAAAAAGGAAGTATGTAAAGTATTATACCAGTTCAAAAACCAACTGTGTAAGAGAGATGTGACTAGACAACAGGTATGTTTTTTAGTTTTTAAAGTTTTCTCCTTGAAAAGATGGTATTTTACAATACAAATAAAAATATTCTGAAAATGCAAATAATTTCATTTATAAAACATAATTTAAAATATTCCAAGAGGAAGTACATAGTTATGAGGTTATTTTTTTAATAAATTGTTCATGCTTTTATGTAACTTAAAATATTATTCTAAGGAACAGGAAAAAAATGCAAAAAAATATAGTTTGTTAGATAAAAATTACAAAGGCCCAAGGACAATTAATAGCCAGTTTTAATGCTCATTCAAAAACAATAAACTTTCACAGTCCTAATCAATGAAAAAAAACTTTTAAGATGGTTGTGTGACAATAAAGAACTATCATGCCCAGTTAATTTCATATTACAAAGACACATATTCGTGTTGTTGTTGTTGAGTTGTGTCCAACTATTTATAACCTCATTTGGAATTCTCTTAGCAAAGATACTGGAATGGTTTGCCATTTCCTTCTCTAGCTCATTTTAAAGATAAGGAAATTAAAGCAAACAGGGTTAAGTGACTTGCTCAGAGTCACACAGCTAATAAGTATCTGAGGCTGAATTTGAACTCACTTTCCTCTTGATTTCAGGCTCAGTGCTCCATCTATTATACTACCTACCTGCCAAATCACTAGAGATCATAAAAAAGGAGGTAATATTTGTAAATCAATTAACCTAGTGCCTGGCACATAGGAAAAGCTAAAGAAATACTTATTCCTCTCCCCCTCAACAAGTGGCAACTGGACAACTGCTTCTGGGTGACATTCTAGATAGGAATTCCTACTTCCTCTCCAATTCTGAGAGTCTATGTTCCCATGAGGTCAAGTCTTTCTGACTTTTAGTCTTCTTCAATTCAATAAATATTTATTTAGCACCTATTATGAGCAAATTACTTTGCCAGACACTAGGGATAAAAAGACAAAAACAAAAAGACCTTCCCCTTAAGTAACATAAATTTTACCAAGGGAGAAACAATACATACACAAACACATACAATATGAGGAAAACTAAGGGTAAGCAGAAAATAATTAGAGTGAACAGGAAAAGCTTCACAACTAATAGTGTACAGAATACTAAAATTTTAAATGGACCAAGACTGAAGATAAATGCTAAAGACAACAAAAAAAGACTTCTTAAGTTATATATTTAAGGCAGGAGAAAAATCAAAGAAAGGTAGAAAGTAAGTTTAGCAAATGGAATGATAAGACAACTATTCAACTCTTACTTTATTTGTTTTCTTGATCAAGAAGAATAAGCTAGGTGGCTCAGTAGATAGACAGCCAGGCCTGGAGACAGCAGGTCCTTGGGTTCAAATCTGAATTCAGACATTACCTAGCTATGTGACCCTGGGCAAATTGCTTAACCCCAACTTCTCAGCCCTTAGAAATCTTCTGCCTTGAAACAGATCCTTCGTATTGATTCTAAGACAGAAGGTAAGGGTTTTTAAAAAAAGAAGAAGAATCTTTCAAGTGAGACAGAAATTGTAAATAGGGAATTAAACTCCACCACATGCAAAGAGATAGTAAGAAGGTATCACAGCTATTTTGAAACAATAAGCCCAGGCAAGCCATATGGTAAGGTACATAGGGTATTATCAAAAGAAATGGTAAATATATTGATGTGACCTGTCGATTTTTAAAAATATCAGTGCAAACAGTAGAGGTACCAGAGGGTTATGTATGATTAAATGTGCCATTTTTTTTAAAGGCAGAAAGGATAGATTCTTCTAAAAATAGACTGGTGAACCTGACTTCAATTCCTAACAAAACTCTTGAAATATATTATTAAGGGGGTGACTAGTATGAATTTACAATGGGAAACAGTGATCATTAAGAGCTTCCTTAAGTATGTCATGCTAAACTAACCTTATTTTCTTAACTAGGTTACAAGACTAGTAGGTAGATAACAGGTATAGACATAGCAAAGATGCCTATATATAGGTACATCCTAACAAAATGGAGAGATATATGGTCTAGTTGATAGTATAGTTTGGTGAATTCAAAATTGGTGAAATAACTGGAAAAGTTATTAAAGGATCAATATTAACTTAGAAGGAAGTCTCTAGTAGAACTTAAATAGGATCTGTCTTATTCAATGTTTTTATTAATAACTTGGATGAAAGCACAGTTGATGACAACAAAGCTGGGAAAAATAACTAATACAATGGATGAAGACAGTGAGACTCAAAAATTCCCAGCACACTAGAATGACAGGCCAGATCTAATAAAATTAAACTTAAGGGAGAGGCAGGCAGTGTGCTACAGTGAACAGAGATCTGGCCCCTAAGGCAGAAAGAAATGGGACAAAATTCCACCTCTGTCACTTACTGGTTGTATGACTAAGCAAGTCCCTTAACTTCTCAGCACTCCAGACAACTCCTTTCGACTAGAAGTTGCTGAAAAAAGTATCTAACTGGTAGAGGAGTTTCCCTGTACCAGCGAAATCATAGGTCCAATAAAACAGCGATAAGGTAAAGTTCAACATTTTGATTAAAAAACAAAAAAACACAAGCTTCCTGAGTACAAGATGGGAGAGGCATGGCTAGCCCTAAGAAAAACATCTGGGGATTTAAGTGGTCCCTAAGCTCAGTTTGAGTGGGCACTGCAGCATGACCGCCACCCAAAAGTTAATACAAATTTAGGCTGCCTAAAAAAAAAAAAAAAAAAAAAATTTCAGTGTCCAGATTGAGAAAGATGACCTTTCTGTTAAATAATGCCCTAGTCAAACCAAATCTGGAGGATTAGTAAAGGTTTGGGGAAAGGAAACCAGAATAGTGAGGGGACTGGAAGAAAAGGCCATGCCATACAAAGATTTGTTTAAAGAATGGGGGTTGTTTAGCCTAAAAAAAAAGAGAAAAGAGAGGGAAGTTATGATTGCTATCTCCAAGTATCTGAAAAGTGGGGTCGAAGGGGGGGGGTGAGATTTATCCCACCTAGATTCAGAAAGCAAAATTAGAATAAGTGAGAAGGTGCAAAGAAGTATATTTTATCTGAACATAAGGAAAATGTGTTTTTTGAAACCTCCAGTCAAACATTTATTAAGAGCCTATTATGTGCCAAGCACTGTGCTAAACTCCCGGGACACAAAAAGAAGCGAAAGATAGTCCCTGCCCTCAGGTGATTTACAATCCGACGGAGAAGACATTAAGCAAACAAATAAACATAAAGCAAGCGTTATACAGAATAAACATGGTCAGTACTAAATAAATGCTTGTTAGCTGGACTTGACCTTCGCTAGGTTCCCCCTCCCCAACTACCTATTCCCGGCCTCACCTTTACCATTCCCTCTTCCCCACCCATTACCCCGCCTTACCGGCACTTTTCCTCCAGCCCTCCCATCCCCGAGTTCCGTCAGTCTTCACCCCGCCCGGTTCTCACCTTGATCTCCTCCACCCTCCTGGTCAAGCGGCCTATCCGGGTGCCCAGATCCTCCTTTTCCAGGCGTCCCGAATGCGCCAGAACTTCTGTCACGAAGGAAGACATCGTCTCACCTGGACGCCTGACTACAGTCCCCAGGACAGAAACAGCGACCGCCACCACCTCCCGCGCCAGCGCAACAGTCCAGGTCCCGCCGCTTGGTAGCCACGCACAGCCTGCTGGGAAAGTGAGTCTCCCTCTCTCCAAGCGCGCTGCGCCTAGGTACGATAATGCACTACAACTCCCGAGAAGCAACTGGCCACGGGACTCTTTTGGGACTCCACGGTGTCCTGTTGCAGTCAAATAGAAGAGGGACGCGTTGCGTTTGCTGGTCAAACTTTTTTAAATCTTTGAGCGGTTACCGCTGCCCTTTTCGTAATTTTTCAATGAATCGCGATTTAGCTAATTCCACACCCAAATGCAATTGTTTCCTAAAACCTCAAGCAAACTATCTACCTTGAAGACCCAATACCTCTTCGATTTTCATTAAATATTCATTATTTCACAAAATCAGAGAGTTGAAAAGTTCCTCAAAAGTTTAGTTCAACTCATTACTAATCATCTCTTTGACAGTTGACAGCATTCTTGAGTAATGGTCATCTAGACTCTTCTTTAAAGGCTTCAATAATGAGAAACACTGCCTGTTGAAGGTTCAGCCCAATCTTCTTATACTTTACTGCTCTTCATGACCTCCACATTGGACAAAGGTCTTCTTTCTGTTCTTCCCAACTCCATACCATTTCCCCGGCAGTGATTCATGCCTCGGGGGCTCTCCCTCCTCACCTGAACCTACTGGCTTCCTTAAGGCTCAGCTAAAATGCTTCAGCAAGGGGCCCCTGATTCAGGAGAGGAATCAGGAATCCCAACTCAGAACAAATAAACTAGAGGAGTCAGGACTCCTGACTCAGATCGGAGGAGTCAGGGTCTAATTAAGTCAGATCTTTGACTCAGAATAAAGTAGCCAGTGGAATCAGAGTCTATAAATTGTGTCTGTAATTGGTCGGGACCAGGCGATGCAAACTTCGGGACAAGGCAGGTATTGTGATAAGAGCCCTTTATAGCATAGGGGTTTTTAAAAGTTAAAAACCACAAAGAGAAAGGGGAAAGAGAGTACACAGACCTACCTTATGGAGTTAAGTACAGAAATGTTTATGGAGCTGAGCAGGGACCAACATGATTAATTGGAAGTTTGGTAATTGGAGGCTAGCAGAACCCCTTCTTTTCCTATGGGATTAAGGAGAGTGCATTGTTGGAGTCCAGGTGCCAGACAACAGCCCAGACTTTAGGATAGCAAACCAGATATTCTTGAAGGATAGCTAAAGACAACAGGCCCAACATCTCCCTTTCTTTCTCACAGTCCTTTAGGCAAAAACAGAACAATAATGAGCAGAAGAGCTGGACTTCTAAAGTTTATCCATTGCAAACCAGCTGGATTCTGAACTAAGTTCAGAAACACAGAACCAAGATTTAAGCAGTTGTTGGAAGCAGGCTAGAGTAAAATTTTGGTCCTTGGCTAAGGCCTGGAGGGCAACTGATAGAGTCTGAATGCAGACCAAAATATATTTCATTCTTCTTTTTTTGTTGTTGTTTGAAATCTCTTCCTCAAAATGACTAATATGGGGAAATGTTTTATATGTTCACATTTGTAAAATCTCTAGCAGATTACTTATTATGTCCGGGAGAGGAGAAAAGTAGGAGAGGGAAGTGAGGAAGGATAGGAAGGAGAGAGAAAATTTGGAACTTAAAAAAATTTTTAAATGATGTAGGTTGCACATATATTGCCATCTAATAGATATTTCCTTTTTAGTACAAAGTATATAATATTACCTGCCTCTTTGAGAAGGGAAGAGTGGGAGAGGGAAAAAAAAAGAATGAGGAACTAATGTGAGAATTTATTTCTCTTGGATAAGTATATTTATTATAGTTGATTACATATTTATAACAAATCACACATATTACATTGTTACATATTTTATTTTATATCTAAAAATAAAAATAAGTAATAAAAATGTTTTTAATTTATTTTACATGTAAATGAGGAAAGACAAAATATGATTTAAAATTTTTTAAATAAATAAAAATAAAAGTAGTTCTACTAAAAGTGGCAGAATTAAGTTCATTTTTACATTCTCTTTTAAGCCAATGATTGTTGGCATATTGTCTCCTCTATTAGAATATGAGGCCTTAGAGGGCAAGAAACTTATTTTTAATTTTCTTTGTATGCCCTTGTATGCTCAGCATTTAGCATAATGCAGTTGGTAGGTTCTTATTAAATAAGTGCCGATGGCTAGGACCTTGCCAACTCTACTAGGGTCTTGAGTTGATTAGACATACAGGTGTTAAGTGAATTGGGGGTATTTATTCAGCACTCTCACAAAATATCCTACCTTCTGAGTTACTCTAAGGGACTATTTGAGTGCTTTATGTTTCAGTATTGCTTCCTCAATCCTTATGAGTCCCTTGTGTCTTATTCATGTTCTGTAGTAAATAAAATAAGACTGAATCCATGCCCAATTTTAAGATGATATCAACAACTGTGAAATGGGGATTCCTTTGGGCCCAATAAAAAAAGAGGGGAGAGTGAAAAAAGAGACAGCTGGGAAAGGGAAAATATGGGTGTGAAGGATTGGGGCATAATAGATACAGAAAGCAGCTTCTGCCTCGGCAGCCTAGTACTATTAACTCTGTGATTTTTATAATCCATATCCTACCATAAATTCACCATAGGGAGTCTGCTCAATATGCTGAAGACCTTCTTCAAGTTCCACTGACATTGAGAGAATATCAACAGAGCAAACAGGCAGACTGTCCATTGATTATCCTTCACTTTAATCAAGCTTCAAACCCATCTTTCTTAAACACGCACTTTGATGGAATCTATAACACTGTTTCTCCTTGTAACTTCTCATTTGTAATGTGTTGCCCATGCACCTTTTTATTAACTCTTGTATGATTCAGATTTAAAGACTATAGTGTTTTGTGACTTACCATCACAAAACATCACAAATAGAATCATCCTCCAAAATAGTGGCAATCACTTTTGGAGAGAATATATCTCCTTATTTTATATCTGGCTCAGCATTAATAATCAGAGGGTTGTAATACAAAGTTATTTTGTTTCTACATATTTCTTTCTTCTTTTAAAACCCTTGACTTCTGTCTCAGAATCAATACTAAGTGTCTATTCCAAGGTAGAAGAGTGGTAAGAGCTAGGCAGTGGGGTTAAATGCCTTGCCCAGAGTCATATAAGTAGAAAATGTCTGAGGTCAGATTTGAACCCAAGGACCTTCTATCTCTAAGCCCTGGCTTTCTATCTACTGAGGCACCTAGCTGCCCCCATTTCTACATCTTTCAAAGAATCTTATATAATATTAGCATGGCTGTGTAGAGGAGACCACTTGTTGAAGGAGAACCTTTGAGAGCATTTTACCAAATAAAAATTTTCAAACATCAACAAATAATAAACATAGTGGGATTTTATATTCCCTATACTCTTCAGTCAGTGCATAACTATAACGATATAGTCTGCTATGAAACTCTGTTTAGAAGAAGGCCTTGAATTCATGTCAATGAGGATCAGATGTGTAAGAGCCTGAGATGACGAAGGAGAGAAGAAATAGGGCAGGTAGAAGAGGAAACAAACATCTTTGACTTGGTCCCAGAGGGCAGTAATAGCAGCAACTGGTGGAATTACTAAAGAAGCAATTTAATCTTAGTGGAAGGGAAAACTTTCTAACAATTGGAACAATCCAAAAAGGCAACAGGCTGCCTTGGGAGATAGTATGTTGCCCCTCTTTGGAGGCCTTTAAGCAAAAGCTAGATGACTGCTGGTTGGGTATGGTGATGCCTGTCCTAATACAGGTTTAAATTATACAGCCTCAGAGGTATCTTCTCACTCTGAGGTTCTGCTCTTCAACAATGGGTGGCCGATTGAAGGACTTAATGATTTGAATTGGTTAAACATCCTTAAAAACTCACCATAGTCTGGGTAGATACATGTTCTTGAAAAGCCAGGCCTAGCTTTATATGCCTTTCTCTTTCCTACCCCTGAATGGCTCACTGCCTTTACTTGGTCCATCATGGAATATATCTTCATATCAAGTCATGGCATAGAGGGAAAAGAGCTAGAATTGGAATGAGACAACTGGAATTTTAATCCCAATTCTATCACTTACTAAACCTGTATGACTTTTTTTTTAAACCCTTACCTTGTCTTGGAGTCAATACTGTGTATTGGCTCCAAGGCAGAAGAGTGGTAAGGGTAGGCAATGAGGGTCAAATGACTTGCCCAGGGTCACACAGCTGGGAAGTGTCTGAGGCCAGATTTGAACCTAGGACCTCCCATCTCTAGGCCTGGCTCTCAATCCACTGAGCCACCCAGATGCCCCTAACTGTGTGACTTTTTAAAAGTCATTTCATCTGTCTGAGGATCATTTTTTTCAGATATAAAATGAAAGAGGTGGACTAAATTGCCCCTATGGTCCCTTCCAGCTCTGAAATTATTGTAATTTTTTTTGTTTAATATAAGGTTTGCTTTGTACTAAAATAGGCTCTGATGCTTATAAAGCAGCACCTCTAAATAACCAGGAGAGGGAGCTAGAATCTGTTACCTAAAACTGATTAATTTCCTGAGCCCAGAAAACAGGAACTTCCCAGTAAAACCATCTAAGCAGATGGGCTAAACCAGGTTGAGGGTAACAATAGGCCTCAGACTGTTAGGCAGATATCTACCCCCAAGCATGTGAAAGACTTCCCCTGGCAGACTGGACAGATGAGAATAATTTGGTCATGGCTGGAGCATCCACTGTAGAGCACTTGGAGCTTTTTCAGACATCAAAATGCCAAGATCATCCACTGCATTGTCAGTCATGACAGTTGTCCTGCCTTTTGTCTTGCCAATGGACTTAGATGACTCTGGAAGAGAGAATGAGGCTGAAGATTTTGTGCAGCTCTGCCTTAATTCACACACAAGTCAAGATATCGCTTATAATGTCATTAGCTCTCTTGAAAAACAAAGGATCAATAACGTCTCTCCTGGACAAGATAGGGAAGATCTAGTCTCCAAAATAATAATAACAATTGTTGTTGTTGTTGTTGTTGTTGTTACTACTAATAATAATAATAAAAAGAAACATCAAAAAAGAGTAATTTCAGAGTAACTTACAAAGACTTATATGAAATTAGTTCATATAAGACTAGAGTAGATGGGCAGAGCCAGAAGAACAACTTAATAATAAACAAAGACTGACCAATGCAATGACCAGCAATGATCCTAGAGCAGTGATGGGCAAACTATGGCCTGCAGGCCAGATGCAGCCCCCTGAAATGTTCTATCCAGCCTCCTGAAATTATTCCTAATCTGACAAATACGATGAGTAGGATACAATACAATGAAACTTCAAAAGAGTTGCCTTAGAAACAGACTGACAGATGAGCATTTCCTTTCCTTTGGCCCCCTCTTTAAAAAGTTTGCTTATCACTGTCCTAGAGGATCAATGATAAAGCATGTTGGCTGCCTCCTGGCATGGTAGGGGACGCAGAACACAAAATAAAACATTTTTTTAAGGATGTAATTCATATGGCAATTTGTTTTGTTTGACTATGGATATTTGTTATAAAGATTTTGCTTTTCTTTCTTTTTAGTGGAGAGAAGGAATAGTGGGAAAGAGAGAAAACAGATTTTTTTGTTCATTGAAAAAGATTAAATTTCATTTTTAAAAGCATCAGTTGACATCTAAGGTCTACTAAGATTTTAGATCAATAATCCTAACTAATAGCATTTTCTTTTTCCAGAATGGTCATCTTAAAAAAAAAGCCACTTTACCCCAGAATATCTTTTAAATACATACTTACTTAAAATCTGCTCTCACAGAGGCCCAGAATCACCTAATTAGAAGGGACCTCTGAGACTACCTGACCCAGATAAGTAGCATGTCCTTCAGGCTTTACTTGGAAACCAAGAATTTCTTGATACAAGTCATTCCCTCTGTGGGTTTAAATGTTGGGTACTTTTTTTCATATATTAGTCTGAAATCTGCTATGCCCTCCATTCATTTCTTCCAGTTTTGTCCTATACACTCAAACACAAAACTGGTCCCTCCTTCCCAATAGTCCTTCAGATATTCAGATAGGCATTAGGTCTCTTCTCTTCTCCAGGTTAAACATTCTCGCTTCCTTTAGCTGATCCTAGTTCCAATAATCATCCTAGTTGCTCTGTTCTTGTCATTGTCCTTAAAATATAATAACTAGAACTTGAACATGGTCAGAGTACAGTGGGACTATCAGTCCCGTTAGTCCTAGATATGATGTCCTTCTTAAAGTAGCCTAACATCCACAATCTACCACAGTGCCTCATTCATGATTAAGTGCTTGATAAATGTCTATTGTTCAGTCATTTCAGTTGTGTCTCACTCTTCATGATCCCATGTGAGGTTTTCTTGGCAAAGATATTGAAGTAGTTTGCCATTTCCTTCTCCAGCTCATTTTATAAATGAGGAAATTGAGACAGAGTTAAATGTCTTGCCCTGGGGCACATAGCTAATAAGTGTCTCAGGCCAGATTTGAACTCAGAAGATGTCTTCCTGACTCCAGGCCCAGCATTCTATCCACTATGCCATCTCACTGCCCCAATAAATGTTTTCTGTTTTGAATTGATAAATTTAGCTATCACGTTACACTGGAGACATACTGAACTTCCAGTACATTTAACCATGCTGGGTTTTTTTTTCCTTTTTTTTTTTTTAATGTTTTATCTTCTTTATTTTATTTTAATAAAAAATTTCCACAATATGTTTTCCAAATTTATAAGATTCATGTTGTCTCCCTTCCTCCCTCCCTCCCCTCTCTCGGAGTTGACAAGCAATTCAGTCTTGGTTATACGTGTATATCACACAAAACATATTTCCATATTGCTCATTTTATAAATGAATAATCTTATAAAATCAAAACCCCAAATCATATACCTGAATTAACAAGTGATAAATCATATGTTTTCATCTGCTTTTCTATGTCAACAGTTCTTTCTCTCGATGTGGATAGCATTCTCTTTCATAAGTCCCTCAGAATTGTCCTAGATTATTGCCTTGCTTAGTTGCAAAGTATCACATTTCATCATTCCACAATATTTCAGTTACTATGTATAATGTTTCACTCTGCATCAGTTCATGTAGGTTTTTCCAACTCTTTCTGAAATCATCCTTCATCATTTCTTATAGTACAATATTATTCTATCACTATCCTATACCACATTTTATTCAGCAAGTCCCCAATTGAGGGACATCCCTTTAGTTTCCAATTCTTTGCTATAAACTTGTTACAAAAAGCACAGCTATAAATATTTTTGTACAAGCAGGTCTGTTCCAATTTTTTTTATCTCTTTAGATACAAACCTAGTAGTGGTATTACTAGATCAAAAGGTATACATTCTTTTAATGTCCTTTGGGTATAATTCCATTGGTTTCTTTACCTAAAAACTGCCTATTCATATCCTTTGAGCCTTTATCTCTTGGGGAATTACTTGGATTCTTATAAATTTGACATAGTTCTTTATATATTTGAGAAATTAGGCCTTTATCTGAGAAATTTGCTATGGAAAAATTTTCCCAGTTGGTTGTTTCCCTTCTGATCTTGGTTACATTGGTTTTGTTTGTAAAAACAAAACAAAACAAAACAAAACCAAAAATCCCAACTTTTTAATTTAATATAATAGAAATTATTCATTTTATATCCTATAAGACTCTCTATCTCTTGTGTGGTCATAAATCCTTCCCTTCTCTAGAATAGGTGAACTAGTCTACATCCCCCTACTTTACTTATCACTCTTTATGTTTAAATCATATGCCCATTTTTACTTTATCTTGCTATAGGGTGTGAGATATTGATCTAAACCTAATTTTTGCTATATTGTTTTCCAATTTTCCCAGAAGTTTTTGCCAAATATTGAGTTCTTGTCCCAAAAGCTGGGATCTTTGGGTTTAGCAAACAATAGATTGCTAAGGTCATTTATCTCTAGTCTATTCCACTGATCTACTCTTCTATTTCTTAGCCAGTACTAGATTGTTTTGATGATTACTGCTTCATAGTATAGTTTAAGATTTCATACCATCCTTCACATGTTTTTTTCATTAGTTCCCTTGATATTCTTGATCTTTTATTCTTCCAGATGAAGTTTGTTATTATTTTTCTAGTTCTATAAAATAGTTTTTGATAGTTTGATAGCTATGACACTGAATAAATTAATTTAGGTAGGATTGTCATTTTTATTATTTATTTATATTATTTATTATTATGCATTATTTATTATGTTATCTCAGCCTACCCATGAGCAATTAAAGTTTTCCAGTTGTTTAGATCTTATTATATTTGTGTGAAAAGTGTTTTGTAATTATGTTTATATAATTCCTATGTTTGTCTTGGCAAATAGATTCTCAAATATTTTATATTGTCTAGAGTGATTTTAGTTAGTTTGTTTTTTTTTTAAACCCTTAACTTCTGTGTATTGGCTCCTTGGTGGAAGAGTGGTAAGGGTGGGCAATGGGGGTCAAGTGACTTGCCCAGGGTCACACAGCTGGGAAGTGTCTGAGGTCAGATTTGAACCTAGGACCTCCCATCTCTAGGCCTGGCTCTCAATCCACTGAGCTACCCAGCTACCCCTGTCTAGAGTGATTTTATATTTTTTTTTTGCTTTTTTTTAAACATTTATTAATATTCATTTTTAACCTGTTTACATACTTTATGCCCCTACTTTCCCCTTCACACCCCCCCCCCCGATCTCCCCCCACCAATGGCCAACGCACATTTCCACTGGTTGTAACGTGTCCTTGTTCAGGGCCTATTTCCATATCGTTGTTAGTTGCATTGGTGTGGTAGTTTCTAGTCCACATCCCCAATCATGTCCGCCTCAGCCCCTGCATTAAAGCAATTATTTATCTTCTATGTTTCCTCTCCTGCAGTCCTTCCTCTGAATGTGGGTAGCATCTTTACCATAAATCCCTCAGAGCTGTCTTGTGTCATTGCATTGTTGCTGGTACAGAAGTCCATTACATTCCATTTTACCACAGTATATCAGTCTCTGTGTACAATGTTCTTCTGGCTCTGCTCCTTT
>NC_058132.1:196473078-196496198 GCF_016433145.1 Gracilinanus agilis
CTATGGTCTCTATGGTTTTTAGGTTTCGATCCTTGGTCTCTGACAATCCCCATTGCATATAATGCTTATTGATGGTTTTAGGTATATACTGTTTATTATTTTTAGGAAGGGTCCTTCTATTCCTAAACTTTTCAATGTTTTCAATAGGAATGGATGCTGTATTTTGTCAAAGGCTTTTTCAGCATCTATTGACATAATCATGTGATTTTTGTTTGTTATACTGTTGATATGGTCAATTATGTGGATGGTTTTCCTAATGTTAAACCATCCTTGCATTCCTCGAATAAATCCCACCTGATCATGGTGGATGATCTTCTCAATTACTTGCTGGAGTCTCTTTGCTAATATTCTATTTAAGATTTTTGCATCTATGTTCATTAGGGAGATTGGTCTATAGTTTTCTTTCTCTGTTTTTGGTCTACCTGGCTTTGGAATCAATACCATATTTGTGTCATAAAAGGAATTTGGTAGGACTCCTTCTTTGCTTATCATATCAAATAATTTGTATAGTATTGGAATTAGTTGCTCTTTGAATGTCTGATAGAATTCACTTGTGAATCCATCAGGTCCTGGTGATTTTTTCTTAGGGAGTTCTTTGATGGCTTGTTCAATTTCTATTTCTGATATGGGATAATTTAGGTATTCTATTTCTTCTGCTGTTAATCTAGGCAATTTATATTTTTGTAGATATTTATCCATATCTCCTAAATTGTTATATTTGTTGCCATATAATTGGGTGAAATAGTTTTTAATGATTGCCTTAATTTCCCCTTCATTAGAGGCGAGGTCTCCCTTTTCATCTTTAATACTGTCAATTTGGTTTTCTTCTTTCCTTTTTCTTATTAGATTGACCAGTACTTTGTCTATTTTATCTATTTTTTCAAAATACCAGCTTCTAGTCTTATTTATTAATTCAATAGTTCTTTTACTTTCAATTTTATTAATTTCTCCCTTAATTTTTAGTATTTCTAATTTAGTTTTCATCTGAGCGTTTTTAATTTGTTCTCTTTCTAATTTTTTGAGTTGCATACCCAATTCATTAATCTCTGCCCTCCTTAATTTGTTGATATATGCATTCAAGGATATAAATTTCCCCCTGAGTACTGCCTTGGCTGCATCCCACAGAGTTTGGTAGGATGTCTCATCATTGTCATTCTCTTCAATGAAATTGTTGATTGTTTCTATGATTTCTTCTTTGACAATTTGGTTTTGGAGAATCATATTGTTTAATTTCCAATTGGTTTTTTATTTGCCTGTCCAGGTGCCATTACTAATTATTATTTTTATTGCATTATGATCTGAAAAGGTTACATTTATTATATCTGCTCTTTTGCATTTGTTTGCAATGATTCTATGCCCCATTACATGGTCAATCTTTGTAAATGTACCATGTGCGGCTGAGAAGAAGGTGTATTCCTTTTTGTCCCTATTTATTTTTCTCCACATATCAATTAAATCTAATTTTTCTAGGACTTCATTCACCTCTCTTACCTCTTTCTTATTTATTTTTTCGTTTGATTTATCTAGATCTGAAAGAGGAATATTTAGATCTCCCACTATTATGCTTTTACTATCTATTTCCTTATTGAGCTCTGCCATTTTCTCATTTATGAATTTGGATGCTATACCACTTGGTGCATATATATTGAGCAGTGTTATTTCCTCATTGTTTATATTGCCTTTAATCAGGATGTAATGACCTTCCCTGTCTTTTTTAATCATATCTATTTTTACTTTGGCTTTGTCAGAAATCATAATAGCCACTCCTGCCTTCTTTTTTTCATTTGACACCCAAAAGATTTTGCTCAAGCCCTTAATCTTAAACTTGTGTGTGTCTACCCGCCTCATATGTGTTTCTTGTAGACAACATATGGTAGGATTTTGGTTTCTGATCCACTCTGCTATTTGCTTACATTTTATGAGCGAGTTCATCCCATTCACATTCAGAGTTACAATTATCAGTTGTGCATTCACTGACATTTTTGTATCCTCCCCTAGACCCACCCCTTCTTCTTACACTATTTTCATTTAAACCAGTGGTTTGCTTTGAGCTGGTATCCCTTATCCCCTCCCTTGATTGACTTACCTTTCTGCTCCCTCCCTTGTTATTCTCCTCTTTTTGTTTTTTAAAGGCCTAATGAATTCCCTCCCCCTTCTTCTCCCCTCCCTTTTTTGACCTCCCCAATCCCCTGCTCCCTTTTGTTTGTCCCTTCTGACTTTCTCAGTAGGGTTAGATAGAGTTTTTTATCCAAATGGATAATAAAGCTACTCTTCCCCCTCTGGGTTGATTACACTGAGAGTAAGGTTTGATTATTCCCTCTTAATGCTCTCTTCCTCTCCTTCTTATAATAGTATTTATCCCCTCCCCTTCCCATGTCCTCTTTGTGTGTAATAGAATATCCTATTTTTCTTATTTACTCAGATTTTTCTTGGTGTCCCCTACTATTCCCCATCCTCTTTCCCACCCCCCATGTCATCTTAGACCATTTAGTATCCTATCCTCTCCCTATGAATTATTCTTCTGGTTGCCATAATAGTGAATATTTTAATAGTGAATAGAGTTGACTACAGAGAATTATACATAGCATTTCTCCACATAGTAATACAGATAATTAGATCTTATTTAAGCCCTTAAAGAGTCAAATTTTAAAAATTACAAGTTTTCTTTCTTTTCCCTCTGTTTCTTATTTACCTTTTCATGTCTCTCTTGATTTTTGTGATTGGGTATCAAACTTTCCATTTAGTCCTGGTCTCTTTTGTGCAAAAACTTGGAAATCTTCAATTTTGTTGAATGTCCATACTTTCCCCTGGAAGTATATAGTCAGTTTCGATGGGTAGTTGATCTGTGGCTGAAGGCCCATCTCTCTTGCTTTTCTGAATATCGTGTTCCAAGCCTTGCGGTCTTTTAGCGTGGAGGCTGCCAGATCCTGTGTGATCCTGATTGGTGCTCCTTGATATTTGAAATGTCTCTTTCTGGCTTCTTGTAAGATTTTTTTTCTTTTACTTGAAAGCTCTTGGATTTTGCTATTATATTCCTTGGTGTTGACTTTTCTGTGTCCAGTGTAGAGGGTGATCTATGGATCCTTTCAATGTCTATATTGCCCTCTTGTTGTAGAACTTCAGGGCAATTTTGCTGAATAATTTCTTTAAGTATGGAGTCCAAGTTTCTATTAATTTCTGCCTTTTCTGGAAGACCAATGATTCTCAAATTGTCTCTTCTCAACCGGTTTTCTTGGTCTGTCACTTTCTCATTAAGATATTTCATGTTTCCTTCTATTTTATTAGTCTTTTGACTTTGTTTTATTTGTTCTTGGTGTCTTGAGAGATCATTGTGTTCTAATTTTTTAATTCTAGCCTTTAAGGACTGGTTTTCGGCTATAATCTTTTGGTTTTCAGCTATAATCTTTTGGTTTTCCTTTTCAATCTGGTCATTTCTGGTGTTCAATTTGCTTATCAGTTCATTTGATTTCTGAGCCTCACTTTCCAATTGCAAAATTCTGCCTTTTAAGCTGTTATTTTCTTGCCAGATCTCTTCCATCTTCTTCAACATCTCATTTTTGAACTCTGTCTAGAGTGATTTTAAAAGGAGTTTCTCTGGGACAGCTGGGTGGCTCAGTGGATTGAGAGCCAGGCCTAGAGATGGAAGAGAGATGGAAGAGAGATGGAAGATCATAGGTTCAAATCTGGCCTCAGACACTTCCTAGCTGTTTGACCCTGGGCAAGTCACTTAATCTCCATTGCCTAGCCCTTATGGTTTTTCTGCCTTAGAACCAATACACATAATTGATTTTAAGATGTGTAAAAGGGAATTCTAGGTTATCTTTGAGTTCATACTTGTGAAAAGGGAATCCTTTGTTCTCTTTGCCTAGTTGGAGTTAACACTTTGGTTGGCAATAACTTTGAATCTACACAAGCTTGAACTAGGTGGGAGATGCTTGAAAACCACTTAGTGAATTCATACCCTACCTAGTGCTAGGTGAGAAGCCAACAAGATACTTGGAGAGTTCCACTCTTTTTTTTTAGCTCAAACAGTCAGAAACTTGTTCACACCCTCAGAAAGTATGAACCTTTTTGATGAGCATTCACACCTCCAGAAGGTGCAAACTAGTTTCCATGAAGACCACCCCCTAGACAGTGCTAGACAATTTGAAAGCTGTGATTGTCCCCTGTGAAAAGGGGCAGGGACAGGAAACCATCATAAAAGCCATGAAGGCAGTCTGGTGAAGAGAAGGCTAACAGAAGGCTGATGAAAAGCTGGTGAAGGCTTCTGGAGAAGGAGACCTTTTGGAGAAGACAGTCTTCTGGCTGAGTCTTCTAGCTTTCCTGGTTCGTAGAGGAGTGCTGGCTGGGACGCTGAGACCTTGGTGAGACTGCTTTCAATATCTTATTTGGAATTCCATGTGGTGAGTTTAAAGACTGAATCTTCTTGAACTTCTCTTAAGGAACTTCCCTTTAATAGAGACTCTGTGAATGAAGCTTTGCCTCATTCACCTCCCAGCCTCTGGCCCGATGACTCCTGGTTGAGGGTTAATTAGATTTACCTAGGGGATCTTAGCAATTTACCTACTGTGTTAGATTCCTATTTCCTTATTTCTTCTACCTCTTCTCAATTGTAAATAAATTCCAATAAAAGTCAATTTTGACTCGAGGTTATTTCTTAATTGGGGAAGTTTCCCCTGAAGACCACTTTTAATATATTCGACCAAAAAATCCTTTTCCCCACTTATAGACAGAAAGTAAGGGTTGAAATAAATAAATAAACAAATAAATAAATAAATAAATGAACAAACAAACGAATGAATGAATGAATGAATGAATAAACTGCTGAGTTTTGTTGGAAATATATAGAATTGATGATTTATATGACTTTATTTTGTATCCTGCAACTTTGCTATTGTTAGTCATTATTTTAACTAGTTTTTTAGTTGATTTTCTAGAATTCTCCAACATCGTATATCTGCAAGTAGTGATAGTTTTGTTTCTTTATTGCCTACTTTTAATTCATTGCATTTCTTTTTCTTCTCTAGTTGCTAAAGTTGGCATTTCTAGTACAATATTAAATAATAGTGGTGATAATGGGCATCCTTGCTTCACTCCTGATTTTATTGGGAAGGCTTCTGAAATCCCTATTGCAGATGGTACTTGCTGATGGTTTTAAATAAATATTACTTATTATTTTAAGGAAAGGTCCTTTTTTCATATACTTTCTAGTGTTTTCAATAGGAATGGATGTTGTATTTTGTAAAAGGCTTTTTCTGCATCTATTCAGATAATATGTGATTGCTTTTAGTTTAGGCACGTGATTCGTTTTTGTAGATACAAGCAACAAATTGATTTTTCAAAACCCAATAATCAAAGAGAAAACAGAAAAACATTTTATAATTCAAAGTGGGCTAGAAATAATGAATCAAATAGATATAATCAAGAAAAACATACGGATACTTGCTGCAATCACACATGCAAAAAGTACAGTCAAACACCTTCATTAGATGATATGGAGAGATATATACAAATGGGCATGAAACCGAAAAAATCATTATGAATCGAGATTTCTAATTTAAAACCTATCAATCAGTGTAATTTGGGTGTGGCAGAGTCTAAGAGAATTGAGGGAAGCAAAATGAGAAATCGAGGCAAAATAGAAAAGGTGTCTAAAGTAATCACACAGAGGATACACATAGGTCTGTGGTAGATAATGAGCAATGGGAAGACATAATGCAAATGTGCAAAGAAATCTTTGGCATTAAGGAGGATGATTATATAAGGGATCAGCTTTCTCATTCCATATCACACACATTGGGTGGGAAGCATGAATAAAACCATTGCAAAGAATCACATCAAGAAAATTTGCAAATGGGTTTAGAATTAGATGCAACAGTTCTTTCCCATGCAATTGCTTTAGACACAAGGTCACAGTTAGAGGTTAAAGAGCAAAAAAGTCTAGAGGTTGGCAAGAACTTGATTTTAAAGAAACGATCCACTGATTTAAAAGATGATAGCAGCTGTGTAGGAAAGTCAAAATCCACCTTTCTCAACCCCTTAGCTACAAAATTTCACCCTAAACTTTGGGGAAGAGATAGGGAACAGTTGCCTTCTTCTACAATCAGTGTGGCTGAACATAACATCGAGACTGTTACTGTGATTGATAAAAATAAAAATCATCTAATGTCAGTCACAAAAACAGTAGGGCAAAATAGGGAACAACAGTCAGCTTTTGAATCAGTAATTGAACCTGAAGTGTTGAAGGGAACACAATCTAACTATCATATAATCCCGGAGACTACTGAAGGAGAGATTGCTGATTTGAGGCTTGACAATTCTTTAAAGAGCAGAGTGGAAGATAGAACAAATCAAACTTCCATTTCTGAAGCCCTTAATGAAAGCCAACATGGAATTTGCAATAGTGACAATGACTTACAAGCTCTCAATGAGAGTATGCTCTTTAAGCCTGCTTTCTGTAATCTGGATTCTAAACTGAACTTGCCTAATGGTGCTATAGGAAGTTTGGGTTTAGAGACAAAAGACCATACGCAACAAAGAATCAATGACAAGTGTACACAAAATACTGAGGATTCTTTATTACCCTTAGTGCCAGTGAAGTCCAATGACAGTGGAGGACGCTTAGTTACTTTAGAAATCGGGGGAGTACACTATGAGGGATTACTGGACACAGGGGCAACTTGTTCCGTACTACGAGAACCACCTGAAGGATGTCAATTTCAAGGCAGTTTAAGAGTAAGAGGAGCTTCTGGGGTAACACAACAAGTCCCAAAGCTAAAAGTTAAAATGTTAAAATTTGGACCTCTGACTCTTGAACACACCTTCCTATTGATGCCATTATGTCCTTCAAACCTCGTGGGAAGAGATCTTCTATGCAAATTGGCTGCAACCATCCAATGTCAACCGGATGGACAAATTTATTTACACATACCTAAGAGATCTCTGAAACACCATCCCATTTTATTTTTAGACACATGTAGTGAGGAACCATCATACCAATCAACTGATAACATCTATGAGGTTCCAGATGATATTCCAGATTATGTGTGGGCTAAAAATTCAAATGGGGTGGGCAGGATATTGTCAGCGGAACCAGTAAAGATAGAGGTGAAAGAAGGCTTACCTCCAAGAATTCCTCAGTTCAGACTTAGTCAAGAAGTGATAGAAGGAGTGAAACCCATCATACAGAGTTTATTGGAGCAAGAGATATTAAAATATGGATTTTCACAATACAATACACCAATCATGCCAATAAAGAAAGCAAAATTATCTCCTGATGGAAAGACTCAATGGCATTTAGTTCAAGATCTAAGAGCAATAAATGACCATGTGCAAAAGACCTATGCCGTGGTACCAAGTCCATCGCAAATCATTGCAGCAATTCCACCTGAAGCTGCTTGGTTTACTGTTCTGGACTTGAGCTCTGTGTACTTCTCTGTTCCCTTGCACAGAGACAGCCAGAAGCTGTTCGCTTTCTCTTGGGAAGGAAAATCTGTCTTCTGGACGCGTTTGCCCCAGGGATTTGCAGATTCAGCTTCACTCTTTTGCCAAATTCTGCAGAGAGACCTTGAGTCGATAACATTCCTTGACAGCAAAATGGTACATTATGTTGATGACATCCTGCTAATGTCACCATCTGCTGAAGTCTGTTACACTGATAGCGTACACTTGATCAAAGAGCTAGGCAAAAGGGGCCATAAAATTTCCAAATCAAAACTTCAATTCATGAAGGAAAAAGTAAATTATTTATGATTCATCCTAGAGAAAGGCTCCAGAAGAATTTCCAAAAAGAGAACACAAGATATACAAAATTTGAGTTTGCCTAAGACCAAAAAGCAACTCAGGGCAATCATAGGAATACCGAGCTTCTGTAGAAACTGGATTCCAGGTTATGCTTACATCGCAAGACCTCTGATAGAGCTAACCAAGAAGGAAGTTCCAGAACCCTTAAAGCTGAATAAAGAACATATCCATGCATTAGAGAAATTGAAATCACTTACTCTATCAGCTCCAGCCCTAGGTATCCCTGATCATGACAAACCATTCCTACTATATGTGCATGAAGACAAAGGGATAGCCTCCAGTGTTCTCACACAAACATTTGGAAATAGACTTAGACCAGTTGCTTACTACAGCTCTAAGTTAGATTCAGTGATTTGTGGTATGCCTAGTTGTTTAAAAGCCATAGCTGCTGTAGCCATCATGATTAGAAAATCTTCATCCTTGGTATTAGGGAGAACTGAAAGTATTTTCCCAACACCAAGTGGAGTCTACTTTAAGAAACACCAACTTACAGGCATTCACTTCTCAGAGATTAGCAAGATACCAAGCGATTCTGTTGGCTAGTGAAAATATAACTTTTCACCAGTGCAGAAACATAAATCCTGCTACTCTGATTCCAGATTTACCTCTGGAAGGAGAAAGTCTACACATCTGTGAAGATGCACTTAACATCATGCATAAAACAAGACCTGATTTAGATGATAAGCCAATGAAAGACCCTGATATTACCTTATTCATAGATGGATCATCATATGTAGTAGACAATCAGAGATATACCGGAGCAGCCGTAGTGATAGGCTCTGAAACCTTTTGGTACTCATCGTTACCATCTACCATGAGTGCTCAAGGAGCAGAATTAATGGGCCTAATCTATGCTCTAAAAATTGCAGAAAATCTAAAAGCTAACATTTTTACCGATTCTCATTATGCTTTCTCGAGCATCCATCATTCTGCCATAATTTGGAAAAATCGAGGTTTCATTATATCAAATGGCAAACAAATAGCGTATGGCAATTTAATTAATCAGTTGTTGGATGCAATCCAATTACCAGCCCAAGTGTCAGTCATCCATTGCAAAGCTCATACAAAAACCCAAGGACCAATCGAATTAGGGAACAAACGAGCCGACGTGACTGCCAGATATGCAGCAAGATATGGACCTCTGACAATTCTGAACTTATCTTTGGTGGAGGAAGAAGATCTAAAAAATGCATACTCCCCAAAGGAAGTGAAGGATTGGAAGAAACATCACGGTGCATACCTTGTTAATGGAGTTTGGTTAGGAGCAAATGGAAAACCAATGTTACCTAAATCCTTATATTACACCTTTTGCAATGCACTACACCAGAAAGGGCATTATGGAAATCTGGGCATGGCAGATTCTATAAAAAGGTATTGGAATGCAAGGGGCATATATGAAGTTGCTATGAGAATTTCACAGAGGTGCAAAATTTGTATGCATTACAACCAGACAATCACAAAAGTTCATAGTCTGGGAGGAAAACCTTTAGCTTACACACCATTTGAATGCTTACAAATTGATTACATCACAATGCCAAGGAGTAATGGTTATAGATATGCTTTAGTAATAGTGGATAGATTAACTAAATGGACAGAAGCTTTTCCAGCAAAACGTAACACCTCAGCTTTTGTTGTGAAAATCCTACTAAGAGAATTAATACCTAGATTCTCTACCATTACATATTGCATCAGATTCTGGGTCCCATTTCGCAAATAAGATTCTAGCTACAGTTTATGAAACATTAGGAATTAAGAGACATCTTCACTCAATATTTAGGCCGCAATCCAGTGGGCAGATTGAACGAGTGAATAAAAGTCTAAAAAATCTTGTAGCAAAATTATGTGTAGAATCTCATATGAAATGGCCTGATGCATTGCCATTAGCACTATTCCACCTAAGAAGCCAACCCAACAGCATCACACATATTTCACCATTTGAAATGCTATATGGACATCCACCATTCCATGGCAAAGCACCTCAAAGCATTCACAAATTATCACACCTAGGTATGGAATGCAAGCTATATGAATATATCAAATTGCTCAAGCAACGATTAAATCAACTTCACAAATTAGGCTTGATACATCAAAGAGTACCTTTTGATTTTGACCTATACAACTTCCAACCCGGAGATTATGTTTACACCAGAAACTTCGCTAGGAAGACTGTGTTAGAACCCAAATGGCTTGGACCTTTCCAAATAATATTAACAACTCCAAGTGCAATCAAAATTGAAGGAAAAGATCCGTGGTTCCATGTCACCCATGTCAAGCCAGCTAAAGACATGTCCCTACAACAACGACCACAAGACCCAGAAACTATGCAAAACAAAGATCAATTAGCACCAACTGAACAATCAAGCAAGTCCTCAGTAAATCCAAAATCTATTCATAAGACCATAGAAACAGAGCAGCAAACAGAACAACAATCAGAGCATGAATCAGAAGCAGAAGTAGACCAAGAACCAGTAAACAATCAGATTTTACACCCAAATGATTATCCCAATCTCAATCACTTAGAAGAATCATCTGTAAATAATTATGACAATGGAAGAGAATCAATGAAGGAAAAAGACACATTTGATTTGCAATCAATACCAGATCTAGAAACTGATGACGACGAATGAATGAAAGCACAAAGACTTAATCACGAACTTTTATTTTTTGGTTACCTATAATAATCATCTTTATTAAAATCATAAAAGAAAAGAAGAAGAGAAAATAATCATATATGATAGACATTTAAAAATTTGTTCCTGACACAAGTCAGAAGGTGACAAGCGCTGGTGCATCAAGCAACACAAGTCAGAAGTTGACAAGCGCGGGTGCATCGAACATCTCACTTGTTGCTGACTATGCAGATCTTCACGAGGACAGCAAACCTGAGAACTACAAAGACATCCGTGACCAAATACATCTATCGTAAAGAGGACATCCACACTGTGAAGAGGAACATTGAATCAGCGTGGGACACATGTATTTGGAAAAGAGATAACTTACACCCAACAGAATTCTCACTGCACACAACACTAGATTCCATCCAAGCAGTACATGCTAATTGCAAAAGAATTCAGGTGGAGTAAGTATGTAACACGTCATTACACGGATAAGTCAATAGACAACACATAAAACATTTTCCTGACTTCACATTTACATGTGAAACATAAACTTTCACTTAAGAGAGAAGGGTATATCTGCCTTAGTAAAAGAAAGTCTCTTACTATGGTACAGACACCGTTCTACTCAAATCACCTGACATGTCATGTACATATGTAATTTTGATTACTAACCATTAGCAATAAGTTTTACCAACACACAGGGACAGTTTAGTTAGTTTAGTAAGTTAGTACAGGGACAGATCTTTCTATAATTTTCTTTGTAAATATTGTACATAACAAAGGTCTATGGTTTAACCAATAGACTTTCAAAAGATATAGGCTTACTTATTATTACTAACATTTCTAACATAGGCATAAGTGTACTAACCTATTCATACACTAACTTTAGCAAGAGAACTACAATTTAGAAGCATATTTGGAAAAAATTTGCAAAACTTTTCTTAGTTAATATTATCTGAGTAGTTCATAAAATTAGGTAATGCATAGATAGGATTCATTACTTTGTTCTTGTTAGCAAAAATTAGCCTTAAGAATATGTGTGAATGTTTAAAATGTAATTTGTCTTCCTTTCTGTTCAAAATTTTTTTGAAAAAATGGAATCCCCATTCCTCTCCTATACTTTTACCTTATCCCGTCTTAGTTTTAGCTTATTTAGTTGTAGCATAGTTTAGGAGATAGCAACCTTTTATTATTTTGCAAACTTAGGGATAAGAGCTTAGTAAGAATTTAGCTTAGTATAAGAGTAGTAATCCCTTAGACTTTAGTAACTATTAAAATGGTGCTAGTTGCACATTTTGAAAAGAAAAGGGGCATTTGTAGTATACAGAATTGGGGTGATATAGTTTTTCTAGCTTTGGCTGAGTTCCAAAAGCTGTTAGGGGTTTGAAATCTTGAGAAAAGCAGTTGGCTGGATCTTCCATGGAGGGAGGTTGTCAATCAGCCAAGCTGCCTTGATTACCTAGCTTTAATATTGAAATTTAGCCTAGCTTTGACATATTTACTTAAGAAATTATTATTTTAGATAAACCCTTTACATCTTCCTTTCCTAATACCATCCCTACCTTCCCTCCCTTACCTTATATGTCTATGGAGTTAATAAGGAGAGTAATTAGAGAGGAGTTAAATCTGTGAAGGGTTACCTAATTGACAGCATTAGTTATAGTTAGTCAGTCATCATTTATTCCCTTTAGATAGCAATAGCACTTTGTAAAGCTGAGTTTAAAGACAGGTCCTTACTCAGACTCCATCTTTGTTTCCCTTCCCCCACCTGAGGTTCCTGAGACAACTGATAGGGTTTTCCTTTGATCCACCTTCCTAACAAACATCCTTCAAAGAAAATAAACCCTTTTGTTTTTCAACAGCCCTATTGGTATAATTTGTCTGTTAGTTATCAAGAGGGAAGAAGAGGGAAAGAAACAACATACTCTGGGCTTAGAGGGAAGCTGGGCATCCATCTTGAAGGAAGATGTTACTTCAAAACAAGTCCCTTCCTGTGAAATTAACTAAAGCCTGTTTGTTAATTTCAGTCTAGTCTATTTCCCTCAGCTTGTGTTTGAGTCTAAGTCCCAGTCTGTAAGCCTGCTGTGTTTGTCTGTTTAGTTTAATTTCTCTTCTCCCTGAAGATCTCTGTTTCCCTTCTGTGTTATACTCCTGACTTAAGTCCTATTATACCCTGAATCTCCTTTAGTCCCAGCCTACCTGTAACCGAGATTACCCACTTAGCAAGTCTCCAACATCCTCCTTTCAATTCCCTTATACCACACACCTTCCTCAATTACCCACACTACATCATTGATATGGTCAATTATGCTGATGGTTTTTTTTATTTTTTTTAAACCCTTAACTTCTGTGTATTGACTTATAGGTGGAAGAGTCATAAGGGTAGGCAATGGGGGTCAAGTGACTTGCCCAGGGTCACACAGCTGGGAAGTGTCTGAGGCCAGGTTTGAACCTAGGACCTCCCGTCTCTAGGTCTGGCTCTCAATCCACTGAGCTACCCAGCTGCCCCTGCTGATGGTTTTGCTAAATTAAACCAGCCTTGCATTCATGGTATAAATCCCACCTGGTCATAGTGAATCATCTTTTTGATATATTGCTGTAGTCTTTTTGCTAGTATTCTATTTAAAATTTTTGCATCTATGTTCATTAAGGAGATTGGTCTATCGTTTTCTTTCTCTGGCTTCTTCCTGTCTTAAATATCAGCACCCTATTAATGTCATAAAAAGAATTTGATAGGACTCCTTCTTTGCTTCTTTTGCCAAATAGTTTGTATAGAATTGGGATTAATTGTTCTTTGAATGTTTGATAGAATTCACTTTTGAATCCATCTGGCCCTGGGGACTTTTTCTTGGGGAGTTCATTGATGGCTTATTCAATTTCTTTATCTGAGATGGGATTATTTAAGTATTTTGTTTCTTCTTTTGTTAATCTAGGCAATTTATATTTTTGTAAATATTCATCCATTTCACCTAGATCATGAGATTTATTTTCATGTAATTGGGTGAAACAGCTCCTAATAATTACTTTGATTTTAGAGGTGAAATAACTATTCATTTTTGATACTGATAATTTAATCTCTTCTTTCTTTTTAAAAATAAATCATCCAATATTCTATTTATTTTATTTGTTCTTTTTTTTCTTCACAAAACCAGTTCCTAGTCTTATTTCAATAGTTCTTTTACTTTCAATTTTATTAATTTCTCCTTTGATTTTTAGGATATCCAATTTGTTGTGAAAAAGTTGCATTCATTATCTTTGCTTTTCTGCTTTTGGTTGTGAAATATTTATGGCCCAGCACATGGTCAGTCTTTGTATGTGTAATATATGCTGCTGAAAAGAAGTTATATTCCTTTCTATTCCAATTGCAATTCTCTCCAGATATCTATTAACTCTAACTTTTCTAAAATTTCATTCACTTCTCTTACTTCTTTCTTATTTATTTTTTGGTTCATTTCTGATAGGGGAAGGTTGAGGTCCCCTACTATTTTCTCCTGAAGCTCCTTTAGTTTCTCCTTTAAAAATCTGGATGTTATATCATTTGGTGTGTATATGTTGAGTACTGTAATAATTAAAATTAAATTATGAGGCTTTTAGTAGCTTTATTACATCAAAGTAGAGATAGCAACAATAGGGAAATATAGGAAAGAGGTAGAGATTTGCGTAGCCTACCACCCTATGTGCCATTCTGATGGAATCCAGCTCACCACCAAAAGGGTTTCAGTCTCCAGCCAGAAGTCCATGAGAGTCTTTTCATCAAGAGTCACCAGTCAATTTTGCTTTTTAACCTGTTATTTTTTGTATTTTTCTTTTTGTATTACTTTCATTTCTTTTCCCCATTTTTCTTCCCATTTTTCTTCAGGCTGTCTTATTTTATTTTTTAATTCCTTTTGAGTTCTTCTAAAGCTTGAGACCAATTCCCATTTTTTTTTAAAGTTTTGCATGTGGTTGCTTGGATCTCACCATCTGTTGATTCCATTCTTTACTCTTTGTCCCTATAGAAAATTTTGAGGATTAAGTGTTTCTTTTGCTGTTTGCTCATTTTTCCAGCCTTTTTTTTTTTTAACCTGTGGACCAGGAATTCTGGAAGCTGCTAATTGATTCTGTTTCCTCTGCTATTAGCTTGCAGATATCAGCACTGTGAGCTATTTTTCCTGGAGGCTAGGTCTTCACTGCAGCTCAGGATTGAAAGGGCCCAGCACTGTGGTAGACTATGAACTTCCAGACCTCACTGCTGATTAGGGCCAGGGCCTGGGACATCAAGGGGTTCTGTGGTTCTCTTTTGTTGGTGTAGCCTGCATAAAGGGATCCTGAAATTAGCCTATGCTCAGACATGAAACATGGTGCAGGAGGTGGGGGATAGTCAGCCAGCATTCCTCTGTGTGTCATTTTGCTTCCAGTTCCCCCTTATCCCATGAAAATTAACTCTTTCTGCCTAAATTTCAAGTTGTGTTCAGGGGGAGAGCTCCCTCACTGTATCTTGCTGTTGGTTTTTGACTCCTGTCATTTTGAGGCACTTTTTTTTTTAATTTGGAAAATTTAATTAATTGATTAATTTTGAATATTTTACCATGATTACAAGATTCATGTTCTTTCCCTCTTCTCCCTCTCCCCTCCTCCCATAGCAGACTCAGAATTCCACTGGGTTTTACATGTGTCATTGATCAAGACCTATTTCCATATTATTGATATTTGCACTAGGATGATTGCTTAGATTCTACAACCCCAATCATATTCCCATCAACCCATATGATCAAGCAGTTGTTTTTATTCTGTGTTTCTCTACTCCCACAGTTCTTCCTCTGAATGTGGATAGTGTTCTTTCTCATAAGTCCCTCAAAAATGTTTTGGATCATTGCATTGCTGCTAGTAGAGAAGTCCATTACATTCGATTGTACCACAGTGTATCTGTCTCTGTGTATAATGTTCATTTTGAAACACTTTTTAAAGATTAGTTTGGAAGGATTGTCAGAGTTGTTTTGGCTTTTGCTGTTACTAAGCCACCTTTTTGGCTTCACCACCCAGTATTTTTCTTTTTAAAAAAATACATATTTTTTTATGTATTTTGATTTTCCAGATTTAGATGACAAAAGAAGTGAGACTAGCCTTCCATTTCCTGCTGCACAAGTCTCTCTCTCTCTTTTTTTAAGTAGGCAGCCATTCATGCTCTTTTTTTTTTTCATTTTTATTTAATTAATTAATTTAGAATATTTTTCCATGGTTTCATGATTCATGTTCTTTCCCTTCTCTCCCCTATCCCAGAGCTGACAAGCAATTCCACTGGGTTTTATATGTATCATTGTTCAAAACCTATTTCCATATTATTAATATTTGCAATAGAGTGATCATTTAAAGTCAACATCCTCATTCATATCCTCATGTGATCAATCATATGTTTTTCTTCTGTATTTCTACTCCCACAGTTCTTTCTCTGGATATGGATAGCATTCTTTCTCATAAGTCCCTCAGAATTGTCCTAGATCATTGCATTGCTACTAGTAGAGAAGTCCATTACATTCAATTGTGCCACAGTGTATCAGGCTCTACGTACAATGTTTTTCTGGTTCTGCTCCTTTCACTCTGCATCAATTCCTGGAGGTCTTTCCAGTTCACATGGAATTCCTCCAGTTCATTATTCCTTTTAGCACGATAGTATTCTATCATCATCAGATACCACAATTTGTTCAGCCATTCCCTAATCAATAGACACCCCCTTATTTCCCAGTTTTTTGCCACCACAAAGAGTACAACTATAAATATTTTTGTACAAGCCTTTTTCATTATTATCTCTTTGGAGCACAAACCCAGCAATGGTATGGCTGGATCAAAGGGCAGGCAGTCTTTTAAAGTGCATTTCTAAGTGATCATCCTAATATAAATATTAACAATGTGGAAATAAATCTTGATCAATGATACTTGTAAAACCCAGTAGAATTGCTCTTTGGCTATGGGAGGAGAGTGGAAGGAGGGGAGGGAAAGAACATGAATCATGTAACCATGGCAAAATATTTTAAATTAATTAATTACTTAAAGCTTGCCAGATCAAAACAAACAAACAAACAAATAAATAAATAGAATAGAATAGAATAGAATAGAATAAAGTGCATGAGTCTCTTGAGTGAAGGCAGCAAGAGGTCTGGCAGACTTCCAGGCCAATATGACTTCCTCCTTCTGATCACCAATCTTAGGTGAGAAGAGCAGCAATAACTTCCTCTAACCTCAACTGCATGCCTTCCATCTTCTGCTTATGCATGTTCCCTAAGGGAAGAATGTTAGAGACCTGAACTAATTCAAGACCTGCTATTAGCCAGATTTTCCACAGAGATTTTAGAAAGCCTACATGTCTAGGAAGAGAAACCTTCCCTTTGACTTTCCTTCTTCTGCTGTGCCTAAAGCTTGAAGGAAGAAGAGGAAAGTTGATGAGGAACTAGACTTCTCCCTCTTCCTGTGCAGGTTCAACTTCCATCTCTTGCTGCCATCTCCTGACCAACCTCAAGCCAAAGAGGAGTGGTACTTTCCCTACTTAATGATGAACATTCTCAGACCTGCTCATACTATATACATTCCAATAATTCTGAATGTTTGTTGGTCAGACTCCAGACTTCAGTCCCTATCTCCTATCTCTCAATTCCTTATTCCTACTCCCTTCAATCATCCCTACCCAAAGTTCCAACAAAATGAATGGGCACTCACCTTCTCCACTGTCCCCTTTGGGATACCTCTTTTATAGACTTCCTTTCTTCCTAAATCTTTTCCTCTCTCATTCTTCCCATCTTCTGGCAATCATTGAAATTTTGATCCCTGTTGATGAGTGTCCTTCTGACTTTCCCATCCTTTCCAGTATTGGGTGAACCTCCACCCATTCCCCTTGGCCCATTGGTCAAGGTGGTAGAGTTGGAAAAACTTTTTTGCTGCCTATTGTGACTTCCATATCCCCTTCTGATTCCATCACTCAGGAACCTCTCCTCCACATCTACCACTTAATTAAAACCATGGTGGCTATAGTCAACAGGCCTCCAAATCACTTCCCTTCCTCCTGCAATAAGTTCAGTACATAGCTCACAATTTTTCCTCTCCTCTGCAATTCCTGCCCTCTTACTAGAGGACTTCAACATACATAGACTTTCCCTCAAACACCTTAGTCAATAAGCTCCTTAACATATTCATTTCTCATAATCTACCCCTCTATCTCATTTCAGTCACACACAAAGACAATTATAACCTTGATCTTGCCAACACCTACAAAAGCACTTTCATGTTAAAAAGTTCTGAAACCCCCTTATCTGACAATTAATTTATTGGCTTCCCACTTTCTCCTCTATCTTCTCTTAAATAATCCTATTCTTTGTTCACATTATGACCTCCAAACCCTTGACCCCTCATTTCTCTCTTAGCTTATCTCCCCTGCACTAGTCACTGTCCTCTTTTTGCTACTGCTTCCCTATGTAAACCAGTTTAACAATATACTGTCTTCATCTCTTTAGTCCCTAGCCCTTATATTTCTGCCCCTGCCAAGTCTTAGTCTTGGATGATTCCCACCACCAACCATCTTCACTTCTACATACATGCTGTTGATCAAAAGCAGAGAAAATTACACAACAATTCATACTGGGATCCACCATAAGTTTATATTATGTATCTTCAACTGAGCCTTCATGGTTGCTAGGCGAAACTTCTATCCCTCTCATCTACTTACTATTCCAATCTCTACAGCAAGTCTTCTAGACCTTTTAATACCAACTCAGTTCTTCCCTGCCTTTCCTTACTCCCACCTTCTCAGCTAAGAACCTTCCCTTATATATATTTTTTAATTAAAGCCATTTGCCATGAATTCTCTCTTCTCCTCTCTTCCTAATCTTCTATCACTCAGATTCCTTCTTTCACCATGTCCTTATTTACCCTCACCTCCCACAAATGGTCTTACTTCTTACAAAGGTCAACCCCACTACCTATATAAGTAATTCCATTCCATCCCATTTCCTCCAACAGATTGTTCCCTCTATCATCTCGATCTTTTATCCTTAATCTTTTTGTCTACTAGCTCCTTCCTTTATGCCTACAAACATGTCCATGTTTCCCCCATCATCAAAACACCATTACTTAACCCTTCCGTTCCTATCATTCTACATTTCTTCTGCTCTTTCTGGCTAAACTCCTTGAAAAGGCCATCTACAATAAGTAACTTCACTTTTTCTTCTCATATTCTCTTCTTAACCCTTACAATTTGGCTTGCAACATCATTCCACTGAAACTCCTCTCTCCAAAGCTACTAGTGATCTCATAGTTGTCTTTTCTCAATCCCCATTTTTATTTCACAATATCCACTTTGCATCCCTTCATGTTAATCTTTCTGTGTTTCTCTGATTCATCATCTTCACTGTTTCTTATGTTGCAACAACATTCTGTGATATTCATGGACCACAACTTGTTTAGTCAATGATATCTCCTTTGTTTCCAGATTTTTACAACTACAAAAAGTGTTGCTATATTCTGTTATATGAGACTTTTCTTTTCATCTTTGACATTTTGGGGATATATACATAGCAGTGAGTTGTCCTCTGGCTCTTTTTCCCTTGATCTCTTTTCTAATCCCATTTCTATATCTTCCAAGATCCAGAAAAATATTTTTGTATTGTTGTTTTTATGAAATTTTCTTAAATTAGGAAGCTTCAAGAACATCCTCCCAACTCAAAGAGCTTAATAGGTAGGGGCAACTAAATAGTACAGGGTAAACAATGCCAGGTCTAAAATCAGGAGGATCTGAATTAAAATCTGGCCTCAGACACTCCCTCCTTAGCCTTTACCAATCTCCTGCCTGGGAGCCAATATACAATCTTGATTCTAAGACAGAAGACAACTGTTTGTTTGTTTTTTTAATTAACAAAACAAAAAAAGCTTCAATGGTTTTTGTTACTTCAAGGATAGAAATAAACTTTTCAGCCTAGCATTTGAAGCACTTCAGGATCCACCTCTCATCTACATCTTGTCTTATTTCATATTACTCATATAATATACTACAGAGTATTCACATACTTCCCAGTGGGATTACCATTATTCCCATTCCCTTCTCCACAGTAGTCAAACCAGCCTTGAGTTGTTTCCCATGGCAGCATCCTATCTCCCAACTCTGTGCTAAGTTGACAAGTAGTTGGTTTCCCTTGTGATGAATTTCCTCATTTCCACTTCACAGAACACCTAGTTTTCTTTTTTCTCTTTTCTTTTTCTCTTTTTTTAAAAAAAAAAAACCTTTCACCTTCTATCTTAGAATCACTACTACTAAGTATTGGTTCTAAGAAGAGTGGTATGGGCTAGGCAAGTGGAGTTAAATTACTTGCCTAAGGTCACACAGCTAGGAAATTTTTGAGGTTAGATTTGAACCCAGGACCACCTCCTGTCTCTAGGCCTAACTATTCATTGAACCACCTTGTTGCTCTTGCCTAGTTTTCTTTAAAATGCAACTCATTTGCTAGGTTCTATATACAGAGTCCTTTCCTGATCTCCCCAGGTATTATTAACTGTCTCCATCTTATAATTATTTTGTTTATACTTACTTGTATATATGTTGTATACTACTAGTACTACTACTACTACCTACTACTACCTACTACTACTACTATTACTATTACAACTAATAATAATAGTGAGCATCATATAGTGCTTTAAGGTTTTTAAAGCACTTCACAAATATTATCTCATTTGATCCTCACAACTACCCTGGGAGATGGACACTATTATTATTCCTGTTTTATAGACTAGGAAACTGAGGCAGGCTGAGAGGAAGTAACTTGCCCATGGTTACATAGCTAGGAAGTACCTGAGGCAGAATTTAAACTTGGATCTTCCTGGCTCTAGGTACAGTATTCTAGATGCCCAAATGTTAGCTTGAAACCACAGACTATTTTATTTTTGTCCTAATGCCTAGCACAGTGAACTTGCACATCACTGGTGTTTAATAAAAATATTTATTGAATTGATTAACCTCTGTTACCCATTTTTTAAAAAACCTCTACCTTCTGTCTTAGAATCAATAATATATATCAATTCCAAGGCAGAAGAATAGTAAGGGCTAGGTTAAGTGAGTTGTCCAGGTTCACATAGCTAGGAGGTATCTGAATTCAGATTTTTACATTTCATTTTTATTTTTTTGATTAATTATGAAAAATTATCCATGGCTACATGATTCATATTCTTTCCATCCCTTCCTCCCAGCCCCCTCCCATAGCCAAAGTGCAATTCCACTGGGTTTTACGTGTGTCATTGATCAAGACCTATTTCCATGTTATTGATATTTGCACTAGAGTGATTATTTAGAGCAGTGATTCCCAAAGTGGGCACTATAGCCCCCTTGTGGGTGCGGCAGTGATCCAGGAGAGCGGTGATGGCCACAGGTGCATTTATCTTTCCTATTAATTGCTATTAAAATTTTTAAAAAAATTTAATTTCCAGGGGGCTAAGTAATATTTTTTCTGGAAAGGGGGTGGTAGGCCAAAAAAGTTTGGGAACCACTGATTTAGAGTCTACATCATGTCCCCATCAACCCATGTGGCCAAGCAATTGTTTTTTTTCTGTGTTTCCCTCAGTTCTTCCTCTAGATATGGATGGTGTTCTTTCTTGTAAGTCCCTCAGAAAATTTTTGGATCATTGCATTGCTGCTAGTAGTGTTATGTTTATATGCTGGGAAATGGTGGATGCCACCTTGAATGACAGGGGAGGCAGTTGGAAGGCATAGAATGTTCCCAGATGCCGTGAGCCAGAGGCAAGTGTCGGTTGGCCTGGCAGTATAAATTCCCCTGACAGCCACTTGAAGGGGTCTTTGGCCTTTGGTCTTTTGGTCTTTGGGCTCTTTAGATCTTTAGGTCTCTGGATCTTTCTAGCTCTTTAGATCTCTGAGTCTCAGGGTGGTGAAGGGAGGCTGGGAGGTCTATGAAGAAGACGGTAGGAAGAACCTGAATATTTCCTGAGGACTGTGAGAGCTAGTGCATCACCAAGCACTGATAGTGAAAAGCTGAGAGAATAACATCACCAACATAGCTGCATCAACAGCAGTCCTATTCTCTGGCTTGGCTGTGGCCAGGCTGGGCCAGAAGGGTAGTGGAGAACAAAGTTCCAGCTTCTACTAGATCAATAGCTTCCAGTCCTGATTGTCAACTAGTTATAGATATTAGATTGACAGGGTCTCCAATCCTCATTCCTTATCCTGTTTATCCTTTCCCTGATTATAGATTATAGCTAAAGAGTGTTTAACAAGTACCTTCCTGAGTGGTCTTTCTATCACAATCTTTGGGAAGGGAGTCAATGCAGTCAGATTTCAAACGTGATCTAAAGCAAATCAAAAGCCCTATAATAATTTATCCAACCTAAGGTTGGACCTGAAAGGGGTACCCATCCACCTAACCTTTCGGGGTCCTCCCTGGGCAACTGTTAGAGAAAAGGGAAATTGTAACAACTATCAAAGGTGATCGGGGTGGGTGTTCCTCCAGCATCTGCAACTAGGAATACATATAGATACACTCACATCACTGTATACCTAATATCTCCCTAGGACCTTTTTGTTATAACAGTAGAGAAGTCCATTACATTTGATTGTGCCACAGTGTATTTGTCTCTATGTATAATGTTCTCCTGGTTCTGCTCCTTTCACTCTGCATCAATTCCTGGAGGTCATTCTAGTTCACATGGAATTCCTCCAGTTCATTATTTATTTTAGCACAATAGTATTCCATCACCAACAGATACCACAATTTGCTTAGTCATTCCCCGATCAAAGGGTATCCCTTCATTTTCCAATTTTTTGCCACCACAAAGAGCATGACTATAAATATTTTTGTACAAGTCTTTCCCCCTATTATCTCTTTGGGGTCCAAACCCAGCATTGGTATGCCTGGATCAAATGGTAGGCAGTCTTTTAAAGCTCTTTGGGCATAGTTGCAAATTGCCTTCCAGAATGGTTGGATCAATCCACCAGCAATGCACAAATGTCCCTATTTTCCACATTTCCTTCAACATTTATTACTTTCTTTTGCTATTATGTTAGCCAATCTGTTTGGTGGGAGGTGGTACATCAGAGTTGTTTTGATTTGCATTTCTCTAATCATAAGAGATTTAGCACACTTTTCATATGCTTATTGATAGTTTTGATTTCTTTATCTGAGAATTACCTATTCATGTCCCTTGCTCATTTATCAATTTGGGAATGGCTTGATTTTTTGTACAATTGATTTAGCTCCTTATATATTTGAGTAATTAGACCTTTGTCAGAAGTTTTCGTTATAAAGATCCCCCCCCCTCCAATTTGTTGCTTCCCTTTTAATTTTGGTTGTATTATTTTTCTTTCTACAAAAACTTTTTAATTTAATGTAATCAAAATTATTTATTTTACATTTTGTCCTTTTTTTAAATTTTTTTTTAAACCCTTAACTTCGGTGAATTGTCTCATAGGTGGAAGAGTGGTAAGGGTGGGCAATGGGGGTCAAGTGACTTGCCCAGGGTCATACAGCTGGGAAGTGGCTGAGGCCGGATTTGAACCTAGGACCTCCTGTCTCTAGGCCTGACTCTTAATCCACTGAGCTACCCAGCTGCCCCCATTTTGTACTTTTTTATAACTCTTATTTGGTCTTGGAATCTCTCCTTTCCCAAAGATTTGACAGGTATACTATTCTGTGTTCACCTAATTTACTTATAGTTTCCTTCTTTTTTTTTTTT
>NC_058132.1:196500528-196573899 GCF_016433145.1 Gracilinanus agilis
TCTAACTCTTGCTTGGTTTTAAAATCTTTCCTTTCCCAGAGATCTGACAAGTATACTATTCTGTGTTCACCTAATTTACTTATAGTTTCCTTCTTTATATTCAAGTCATTCACCCATTCTGAATTTATCTTTGTGTAGGCTGTGAGATGTTGCTCTAAACCTAATATCTCCCATATTGTTTTCCAATTTTCCCAGCAGTTTTTGTCAAATAGTGGATTTTTGTCCCAAAAATTGGGCTCTTTGGGTTTATCATACACTGTCTTGCTGACTTCACTTACCCCAAGTCTATTCCAGTGATCCACCCTTCTGTCTCTTAGCCAGTACCATATTGTTTTGATGACCACTCCTTTATAATTTATTATAATTATATATATGTAATATATATAATTATATATATTATAGTTTATATCTGGTACTGCTAGGCCAACTTCCTTCATATTTTTCATTATTTCCCTTGATATTTTTGATCTTTTGTTCTTCCAAATGAACTTTGTTATAGTTTTTTCTAATTCTGTAAAAAAGTTTCTTGGTAGTTTGATAGGTATGGCACTAAATAGGTAAATTAATTTGGGTAGAATGGTCATTTTTATTATGTTAGCTCGTCCTACCCATGAGCAATCAATGTTTTTCCAATTGTTTAGATCTAGTTTTAATTGTTTGGAAAATGTTTTGTAGTTGTGTTCATATAATTCCTGTGTTTGTTTTGGTAGATAGATTCCTAAGTATTTTTTATTGTCTAGGGTGATTTTAAATGGTGTTTCTCTCTCTACCTCTTGCTGCTGTGATGTGTTGGAAATATATAGAAATGCTGATGATTTATGTGCATTTATTTTGTATCCTGCCACTTTGCTAAAGTTGTTGATTATTTCCACTAGCTTTTTAGTTGATTCTTTAGGATTTTTAAGTAGACCATCATATCATCTGCAAAGAGTGATAGCTTGGTCTCCTCATTGCCTATTTTAATCCCTTATTTTCTTTTTCTTCTCTAATTGCTACTGTTAGTGTTTCTAGTACAATGTTTAATAATAGAGGTGATAATGGGCATTCTTGTTTCACTCCTGATCTTATTGGAAGGTTTCTAATTTATCCCCATTGTATATAATGCTTGTTGATGGTTTTAGGCATATACTGTTTATTATTTTTAGGAAGGGTCCTTCTATTCCTATACTTTCTAGTGTTTTCAATAGGAATGTATGTTATATTTTGTCAAAGGCTTTTTCAGCATCTATTGAGATAATCATGTGATTTTTGTTTGTTAGCATATTGATATAGTCAATTATGTGGATGGTTTTTCCTAATGTTGAACCATCCTTGCATTCCTGGTATAAACCCCACCTTATCATGGTGGATAACCATCATGATCACTTGCTGAAGTCTTTTTGCTAGTATTCTATTTAAGATTTTTGCATCTATGTTCATTAAGGAGATTGGTCTATAGTTTTCTTTCTCTGTTTTTGAAATCAATACCATATTACTGTCATAAAAGGAATTTGGTAGAACTCCTTCTTTGATTATTAAGTCAAATAATTTTTTTAGTATTGGGATTATGTATTCTTTGAATGTTTGATAGAATTCACTTGTGAATTCATCAGGCCATGGCGATTTTTTCTTAGGGAGTTCTTTGATGGCTTGTTCAATTTCTTTTTATGATATTGGCTTATTTAAGAATTCTATTTCTTCTGCTGTTAATCTAGGCAATTTATATTTTTGTAAATATTCATCCATATCACTTAGATTGTTATATTTATTGCCATATAATTGGACAAAATATTTATTAGTGATTGCCTTAATTTCCTCTTCATTAGAGGTGAGGTCTCCCTTTTTATCTTTGATACTGTTAATTTGGTTTTCTTCTTTCCTTTTTTTAATTAGATTTACCAGCACTTTGTCTATTTTATCTGTTTTTTCAAAATACCAGCTTCTAGTCTTATTTAGTAATTCAATAGTTCTTTTACTTTTGATTTTATTTAATTTCTCCTTTGATTTTTAGTATTTCTAATTTTGTTTGCATCTGGGGGTTTTTAATTTGTTCAGTTTCTAGTTTTTTAAGTTGCATGCCCAATTTATTGACCTCTGCCCTCTCTAATTTGCTAATATATGCACTCAATGATATAAATTTCCTCCTCAGTACTGCTTTAGCCATATCCCAGAGGTTTTGGGTAAGAAGTCTCATTGTTGTCACTCTCTTCAATGAAATTATTAATGGTTTCTATGATTTGTTCTTTAACTAACTTATTTTGCAGAATCATATTATTCAATTTCCAAATAGTTTTTGGTTTGCCTCTCCATGTATCCTTACTAATAACTATTTTTATTGCATTACAATCTGATACAGTTGCATTTATTATTTCTGTTTTTTTGCATTTGTTTGCCATGTTTCTATGGCCTAGTACATGGTCAATCTTTGTGAATGTTCCATGTGCTGCTGAAAAGAAAGTGTATTCCTTTTTGTCCCTATTTATTTTTCTCCATATATCTATTAACTCTAATTTTTCTAAGATTTCATTTACCTCTCTCATCTCTTTATTTATTTTTTGGTTTGATTTATCTAAATGTGATAGGGGAAGATTCAGGTCTCCTACTAGTGTAGTCTTATCTATTTCCTCCTTGAGTTCTGCCAGTTTCTCCTTTAGAAATTTAGATGGTATATGATTTGGTGCATACATGTTGAGTACTGATAATTTCTTCATTGTTTATATTGCCTTTTATCAGGATGTCTTACCTTCCCTATGTCTTTTAACCAGATCTATTTTTACTTTGGCTTTGTCTGAAATCATGATTGCAGCTCCTGCCTTCTTTTTCTAAGTTGAAGCCCGATAGATTTTACTCCAGCCTTTTATTTTTACTCTATGTATATCTACCTGTCTCATGTGTGTTTCTTAAAAATAACATATGGTAGGATTTTGGTTTCTAATCCACTCTGCTATTTGCTTCTGTTTTATGGGAGAGTTCATCTCATTCACATTCAGAGTTATAATTATCAACTGTGTATTCCCAGACATTTTGATTCCCTCTCCTTGTCCTGCCCTTTCTTCTTGCACTATTTGCTTTTATACCAGTGTTTTGTTTTTAATCAGTTCTCCTAATCCCCTTCCTTATTGTACTACTTCCCTTTCTCCCTCCCTCCCTTCTTATTCCCATCTTATTGTTCTTTAGGGTCTTTTTAAGTTATGCTCCCTCCCCACAGTCTCCCTCCCTAGTATTGCTTCCCTCCACACCAGTCCATTTGTTATCCTTCTACTTTTCGATAGGGTGAGAATCAATTCTCTGCCCCAATGGATCTGATTGTTCTTCCCTGTTTAAGTTAATTTCAATGCACTTAAGAATCAAGTATTTCCTTTCTCCAACCTCTTTACCCTTCCATTGTATTGGTCTTCTACCTTGTTTGCCCCATGCACTTCTTTATGAAATATAAATTTACTCCATTTTGCCTATTTTCCCATTTCTCTTAATATTGTCTCCTTTTTTTACATATAGTTTTATATATATACACACACATATATCTTGACATCTCATTCTATAAAGTTTGTCCCTATTCTCTCTAAGTATACTTCTTCTACCTATCCTGTTGATAATAATTTTAAAGAATTACCAATATCTTATTTTCTTATAGGGATATAAGTTAATTCAACTTATTGGGTCCCTTAAAGAAAAGGGTTTTTTGGGTTGTTTCCCTTTCCCCCCCTCTTAATTATCTCATGGTGATTCTCTTGAGTTCTGTGTTTGGGCAGCAAACTCTCTGCTTAAGTCTGGTTTTTTCTTTTTGAATTCTTGGAAGTCTTCAATTTTGTTGAATGACCATACCTTTTAAGTTGGGTTTAGCTGGAGGATCCCCCAGCTCTGGTCTGTTGTCAGTTTTGGTTTTCTATTCCCTGGGAGCCCTTTGTCTTTGATTGGTGGTGAAGGGCTTTATGGAGGTCTGGAGCCTTGCTGCTTTTACACCACCATCTTCCCAGAATTCCTCAGTTTCCTTCTTTATATTCAAGTCATTCACCCATTCTGAATTTATCTTGGTGTCGGGTGTGATTTGTTGATCTAAACCTAATCTCTCTCGTACTGTTTTCCAATTTTCCCAGCAGTTTTTGTCAAATAGCTAATTTTTGTCCCAAAAGCTAGGATCTTTGGGTTGATCATACACTGTCTTGCTGAGGTTATTTACCCCAAGTCTATTCCACTGATCCTCCCTTCTGTCTCTTTGCCAGTACCATATTATTTTGATGACCGCTGCTTTATAGTACAGTTTAAGATTTGGTACTGCTAGGCCCCCATCCCTGAAATCAGATTTGAATCCAGGACCTTCTGTCTCTATGACTGGCTTTCTATCTACTGAGCCACCTCGCTGTCCTCAGAAAATCTTTAAAGTTCATACAAGACCTAAGTCTTTATGATCATAGATATTAGAGCCATTAATATAACTGAATTAATCTGCTTTTCTCTTTAATTCTTCCGTTTCCCTAATTAAGCCAATGCATTTGTCTTTATCTTCTTGTACCTCAGTTTATAGAGGGAAAAAAAACTGAGTGAAGATCAATGTATGAGTCAGAAGAATACCACTTTACGTGCTATCTATAATCATGTGACAGTGGAATAGCATTTATGAAACACTGTGCCAGGGACTGAGCTAAGTTCTGAGGACACAAAGAAAGGAGGGGAGGGAAAAATAGACCCTCTTCTCAAGGATTTCAAAAGACTAATCAATTCAGGAATCAACTATGACTTCAGAGAACTGATGGTGAAGTATGTGTTCCCTCTCAGTAGAGAGGTAGTGAATTATAGGTTCAGAATGAGGCATTTATTTTTTTTTATTTTTATTTTTTTAGTATAGGGTTTTGGATTTTATTTTATCTATGTATTTATTTATTTAAACCTTTACCTTCCATCTTAGAGTCAATACTGTGTATTGGCTCCAAGGTAGAGAGTGGTAAGGGCTAGGCAATGGAGGCTAAGTGACTTTCCCAGGGTCACACAGCTAGGAAGAGTCTGAGGCCAGATTTGAACCTAGGACCTCCTGTCTCTAGGCCTGGCTTTCAATCCACTGAACCACCCAGCTGCCCCTGAGGCATTTCTTTTCTTTTCTTTTTTTTTTAAACCCTTGTACTTCGGTGTATTGTCTCATAGGTGGAAGAGTGGTAAGGGTGGGCAATGGGGGTCAAGTGACTTGCCCAGGGTCACACAGCTGGAAGTGGCTGAGGCCGGGTTTGAACCTAGGACCTCCTGTCTCTAGGCCTGACTCTCACTCCACTGAGCTACCCAGCTGCCCCCTGAGGCATTTATTTTCAATGGACAATGTGTTGATTTATTTTACTAGACTGAACTTTGATATATGGTACAATTTTCTTCCGTGGTGGGGTGGAGATGTTGGAAAGAGATAATGCTTTTTAAAAAAAAAAAGTATCTATAAAACCCATCAGGTCAAACTAACTTTTTTTTAGCATCAAATTCCAGATTTTTACTTATACTTGTCTCAGAGATGGAGGATATTTTTGCTGGATCACTGATGGGAAGGTACAGGGGTTGGAGGAATTTCTCCTGCCTCAGTGGCTGCTTCTTTGCCTGAGCAGCAGCAGCCAACAGGAACAGAAATGGGAAGTGATAGAATGGGGCGGGAGGGGTAAGTACTTCACCACCCTCAAATAGATGCCCCAACAAGAGACAAGAATTTAGGTGGGGAGAATTTAGTTGTGGGTATATCAGGGATTTTTATTTTTAATTATTTGAATAGGGAGGGAAGAGGTTTTAACCTTTAAAAATTCAATGCATACCCAGTGCTATCTATCCTTTGCCATTTGGCTTCTTTCCGTTTTGTGGGATTCCCTCCTCCTCTCACCCCCCAACCTGTTCTCATAACCTTGGGCACGCCTATTAGCCCCAAAGCTGCCAGGCTTATGCCACCTGCCTCTGCTGCTTCCTGGAAGGCTGAGACCAGGCAGTTCACCAAGTGTTAATGAGCACAGCTTCTTTCTGCTCTGCTCTGGCCCCTGGGGAGCCCTGCCCTGCTGGCCAGCACAGAGAAATCCCAAAGATCAGTACTCTCTCCTCCCTCCTTCCCTCCCTCCCTTCTGGGGGTGAGTGACCATGGCCTGGAATTTTAATGGAAAAATACAACTAGGGGCACTGCTTCTCTCTCTCCTTGGATGGATCTGCTCTTGTGTCACTACAGCTGTTCCTCTGTGGAAGAATCTCAACTTGGAATTGAACGAAATGGAGAACTGGAGCATGGGACTCTGGGAGGTCTGTGTTATCCAGGAGGAAGGGGCCATAGTATGCAAGACCTTTGAATCCTTCTTAGCTCTGCCCCAGGAGTTCCGAGCATCCAGGATACTCATGGTGGCCTCCAATGGGCTGGGGTTCCTAAGTCTTCTCCTCTCCAGCCTTGGTTCTGATTGCTTCCAGCTCCAGGGAGTCAGCTGGAGGCTGAAGAAGTGGCTGAGATTCTTCGCCGGGGTGCTAATGGAGGTGGCGGCAGCCTCAACTCTTTTCCCTGTTTCTTGGGTAGCCTACAGCACAGTCCAGGATTTCTGGGATGAACATATCCCTGAAATTGTGCCTCGGTGGGAGTTTGGAGAAGCCCTCTTTCTGGGCTGGGTTGCTGGAGTTTTTCTAGCAGTTGGTGGACTGCTCTTGATCTGCTCAGCCTGGATGGCAAAGGATGAACCACTTTCACCTCCTAATGCCTGTCCATTAGCCCTTCCAACGGGGAGTCCAGCTGAGATTCCAGAGAGGTTCTGCCACCCACCTTCAAGACACAGAGATCTGGTAATTTAGGGCTGGATCTTATTAGAGAGAACCTGCTAGCATAAAGAATGCAAGAATTAAAACTCTTTTTTTATCCCTGTCTCCCCATTACTACTGATTGGTTTGACCTTGATTCTGGGGGTGGTGGGAATAGTAGTGGTGGTGATGGTGGTAGTGTTCATGTGCTTCTCATTTACTAAGGATTAACTCTTTTGGATTCTGTAGAAAACAAAACTAAATCAGATACTTCAGACAATCTGGAAGTTATATATTGCCCCCAATAACTTGATGTGCTTGAAGAAAAACTACCCTAACCCCTAAAGTTGGAAATGGTACAGGGGAAAAAATGCTGGGTTTGCATTCAGATTTGCTCCAAGATCCGAGTCAAATCCCAACTCTGCCTTTTTTTTTTAATTACCTGTGTGACCTTGGATAAGTCAACTTGTCTGGGCCTCAGCTTTCTCTCTTGTAAAACGAAGGTGTTGAACTAAATGAGCTCTAAGATTCCTTCTAGCTTTAAATTAATGATTTTTTGCTCTTGACTTGAAACATGTACAATTTGAAGTGGCGACCCAAGTATTTCTTTGTTGCTTCAACATTTAAGAAGAAAAATCTCAAGTCTGTTACATTTTGAGCCCACCTCTGGTATTAAAAAACCAGCTGAGACTATCTTCAATAGAACTGTGTCCAACCTTGCCAGCAAGAACCTAGGAACCTCCTAAATGATGTCAATAGTTTCCCAATGAGGTCTATTTGAAGCAAACAGCCATAATGTAGATATGGGGGAGATCTTTAATAGAGGGAACCATCTGCTCCTTAGAAATATAACTTGGTGATCATCTCAAAATCTGTGGGCTATAGCTTCTTATTATAGAATACATTTCCCCCCTACTAAATAAACAGCCTCCTACATCTATGAAAAAACCCTTTTTCCTAAAATGTTCTCAACAGGGGGGACTCCAGCACCCTCTCTCTTGGGCTGTAGCAGGACATGCCCCTACTACTAATTTCTCCACAATCTCAATGGGGTATATTCAGAGGGCTGCAGAGACTTGCTGCATTCAGCCCCATTGGGAACTGTGAGCTCTAGGAAGCTGATAAAATCAAAGTCTGAAATCACCCTTTACCCGGCAATAACCCCTTAACAGATCTCTAGGATTAGAGAAATACAGCAGGATGGATTACATACAGCAAAAAAAAAAAAAAAAAAAAAAAAAAAAAGCAGCAAAAAACAACTAAGGGAAAATAAGTACTTGGAAACAGCAGCAAAAGACAACCTTTGGAAAAAACCCGATTAGTGTTGGGTCCTAAACAAGGTCTTTGTTGCCTGGTGGTTCACCTGTTCCTGCTGTGGGCCTTTCAATCCTCATCCTAATCCCATATTTGCAGCATCACCACCACCCTGCCTCCCTAACCCCCAGCAGCTGAGATTTGTTCTATCACAAACATGAGATCACAGCTTAATCTCAGTAAAGAGAAGTGAATACCAAAGACTTGTTAAGCAAACATTCTGTTTTCCTTATGTCATGCATCACAGGGAACACAAGGGAGAGAAAACAGAGCATTTCCAAAACTGCATCCCTTCTCCAAAAATGATGAGTTCTTCTACTCTGGGTGCTGCATGACTTCAAAGCAAAGAGATTTATAAGTTCAGATGCAGTTGATGCTGTTTTTAACCCACCTGCAGTTGAAAAGATGTAGAGAAATGATAAGGAAACAGCTCCTTGGGCCTTTAAAACCAAATCTGTGTTTGCTCTTGTAGATCTAGGACAAATACTTTGTGATTAAAAGTTTCTTTTCTGTGGTGAAGGGGCTACTGTCTTTTTGTGTGTGTAAAAATGGGAGAAATAGGAACATATCATTAAGGAAAAGGGAACAAAATCAACATATATTTATTTCAACTCAAAAAACAAAACAAAACTATGTGTCAGGCATCATGCTAGGTGCTGGAAGAAAATTATATTTGTCAAGAGGACTGAGGGAGCTCACCTTAGAAATACAGAACAAAAGCAATCATAGAAGCATCAGCCAATGGTATTGGAAAAAGTGCTTGCCCTAGATCCTGAGTTCACATTCCTGCTTGGACATCAATTATCTATGTGAGCCTGGACAACTCACTTAACCTCTCTGGGTTCTGAATTTCCTTTAACTGTAAAACTGAGGGAATTGGATTAGATGACTCTTCCAGCTCTAATGCTATGAACTTATGACTTGTTAAGATCCCATCCAACTATATATTAATGATTCATTATCCTAAATTGTAATTTAATGGAAACTTTGAAATATCTGATTAATAGGATAGAATTAAGAGGAAGGAAGGATGGAAGGAAATTCTGTGATGTGAACTGTGACTATTCAAAGAAGAGAGAATTCTAAAGCCTGCACAAAAGTTTAATCTATGTATAACAATGTGCCAAGTTAATCTACCTAATGTACAATTTAGCTGCCAATGGACAGAATGTTCCTCTTACAAGATACACCACCTCCCAACTCTTAAGAGTTATTCCTGGTTGTCCCTCCATGCCCAGAACTCCCTCTCTCCTCATTACTAATCTCTTGTCTTCTCTGATTTTCTTAGAATTTCAACTTTTTCAAGAACTCTTTTTCAATTCTACATAATTGTTATATTTTCCCTCTAAGACTTCTTTCGATTTATCCTATATATATTTTCTTTTTTTTTTGTAGTCTCCAGGATAATTTAATCAGGGGTAATATAGCCTACATTTGTCTGGATTCCTATCAATACAAAGATTGCTTTAATGTTTTTAGCTGCAGCATAATGCTATTGACTTGCCCCAATCCTTTCTTGGACTTGAAAGTCTAAAACTAGGTAAGAAACAGATCTGATATGCCCCAAGGTCTTTCCAACTCTTTCCCTTTCACTACAGCTTTTTCTCTCCCAGCTTTGTATTGTGACATTTGAGTGTTTTGGTAAATGCTTAACTACCCCCCCACAAATTTGCATGGCATACTTTTTAAGTTTAATCTAAATTAACATTTTCTAAAATCACTTTAAGTCAACATGTGCTAGTTTTCAAAGTGTGAATGCTCACACTGAAAAGCTTGAGATAGAGTGGGTTGGCTTCAGCATATTCTTGCTAGTGTCAATAGTCACAATCTTTTTTGGGCCTCTGTTAGCCTATCTATAAAAGTGTGGGGGTTAAAGTAGATCTATGATACTGCAAGGTCATGAAGTACAGGGTCTGAGGCTTTCCTTACCCATCATAAGTTTCTACTTGACACACAAAGTACTAGAACCAAGCTGTAGGCCCTCTGAAAATGCAGACTAAAGTAAGCTTAAGCTTGCCACTGGATAGATGCCAGTGGGAATCACAAACCTGTTCTGTAATGGAAAGACTGAGATTCACAAAGTACCTTTTAGGACCTTTAGTTAGTAAAGATAATGGTTTTTATAGTCCAGGGAACACCTTATACCAGTGACTCCCAAAATTTTTTGTTCCCGAACCCATTCCAAAGACAAAACAAAAAATATGTTGTAAACTTCGAAGGTAACTTCTACCCCTACTTTAAAACATTTTTTTAAATTTAAAATTCCAAATTCTCCCTCTCTTCTCCCCAACTCCCCACCCATCTAGGCGGCAAGAAATGATGCCCATTATATACATGTCATACAAAACATATTTCCCCATTATCCATGTCAGGAGAGGGACAAGAAAAATGAAGTGAAAAAAATCACACTCAATTTGCACTTAGTTTCCTCTTTTTTCTCTTTGGAGGTAGATAACATTTTTCATCACGAGTCTTTGGGGAATGACATGAATCATTACTTTGATCAGAGAGTGTAAAGTCTTTCTCAATTGATCATCTTATAGTATTGCTATTACTGGGCACAATATTCTCCTGGTTCTGGTCTCTACTTTTAAGTCATCTTCCCAGATTTTTCTGAAACCATTTCCTTTGTAACAGCACATAGTATTCCATCAAAATTATATGCCACAGGGTGCAGCTGGGTAGCTCAATGGATTGAGAGCCAGGCCTAGAGACGGGAGGTCCTAGGTTCAAATCCGGACTCAGACACTTCCCAGTTGTGTGACCCTGGGCAAGTCACTTGACCCCCATTGCCTACCCTTACCACTCTTCCACCTATAAGTCAATACACAGAAGTTAAGGGTTTAAAATAAAATAAAAAAAAATTATATACCACAACTTGTATAGACATTCCCCAATTAATGGGCATTCCCTCAATTTCAAATTCTTTTCTACCACAGAGTTGCTATAAATATTTTCCTTTTTCTATGATCTCTAATAGGGGTATTGTGCAATCAAAGGGTACACACAGTTTTATAGCCTTTGGACCTAGTTCAAAATTGTTCTACAAAATGGTTGGATTAATTTACAACTCTACTCACAGTATATTTGTGTACCTATTTTTCTACATCTCCTCCAGTTTTGTAATTTTCCTTTTCTGCTTTCAGGGTAACTTCATTTACTGTTCATATCTTTTGTATCTATTCATTAAAAATGTGATAACTTTTATCCAAAAAAATATCAAGTCAAATTTTACTCATAAATGTTGTTCCAAAATAGAAAATTTTATTCTACCAAAATTATGGAAACTCTAAATATGAAATATAAAATATTAATATCTTATGGAGGATATTTTATAAGAATTAAAATAAGCAACCCAGAAAGACCTCAAATGCATACTATTACCTATAATACTTCATATTAAATTCCTTTATTTTACAAATTTTGTTGAATATAAAGAACTTTCTTTTAATGAAATAAGTTACAACTTGAAAGATATTTAACATAACATAATCATATATAAACTTAATTTCAATGTTGGACTTTATTTGAACAACGGACTGCAATATTTGGTTTAACCATAGCCACAGCCTTAAATCTGGTTCTACACGGAATTAATTTCTCTATTTTGATTTAAAACAATAAAGTAAAAATGTTCACTCAAAATGTAGCAGAAAATGGCAAAATTTTACAAACTCACTTGCTGAGAAGGAAATATACAATTTAAAATTTTTACCCACCTAGCCAATGAACAAATAAACTGGTTACAATAGAAAACATTTTCTTTTCTACAAGTAAACAAGCACTGTATTAAATGATAAATGTAATTTAAGGTCAATTACATAGTGCTTAGTTTTAAACCTATTAGTTTACATGTAAATTAACCTTTGCAAGGAAAGAATCTGTTCAGAAGACTATCTTCTCTTCCATCATTGGCATATACAGAAACTCTACTGGATGACTGACCACTACTGTCAACCAATTCATCTGAAAATCCATCAGATGGCATAGTAACAAAAGTGGAAGGTAAATTTAAATCAGAAAATAGTCTTAATACTGCAATAAGAGCAATATAAGGTTTGTTTTTGCAGAACATTTATGATAGTTCATGATGGCTTCAAGATAGCTTCTTTTGTGTAAGCCCAGTGATCATGGTTTTCAAATAGCTTGGCATTTGTACTGCCAAGAATGCAAACATTAGTGACATCTTGATCATGCGATTACCCAAATGATGATGGACAATTATACAGGAATGAGTTACCCTGGTATAGTACACAACATGCAAAGGAAGGGTATGCACATGTCTGACCATGAGCTGGGAATCAATTTGCCGAGAATAATGAACTGTTGTGTTGGTTTGGAAATGCTGCACTTAAAAAGTGGTTAGAGTAATGTAACCATGAACACCAAAATCATAGGGTACCTGATCATGACAATTTCAGATAGCTGCAGAAACAAACCTGTAATGATTCGAATATGCTCATGCTTGTCACAGACATAAATGGATAATTATTTACTACTTATGAAGTTATTAAAGAATTCTTAATGTGAACTCTTTGGATTATCGACATGAACCTCCAAAGAATTAACAAACTAAACAAGAATCAGTGTCCTATATTAATCAAGAATGATGAAGCAAGGGAATAAGAAGACAATTTGGAAATTGTATTTGTCACTCACTGGGTCAATCACTTGACTAGAGATTGCAGTCTGGGTGTTTAATTAGAATGCTACACAAGGCACAGATTAACTTGGTCAGTTGTAAGATGTTCTTAGGGAAGCGTTAACATAATGATCTTCTGGTTTTTGCTTCCGTAGCAAGATTAAAAAGGAAACCAGCTCTGTCCCAAAGGCAATCTGATAGTATCCCCCTGTACTTGTTTTTAGCAAAACTAAAGAAGGAACTCATGCTATCAAAGAGAAACGGAACACTCTGAAGTGTTTGGGGATTGAGTCTCCATTCTGCATTGTACTACTGTTGAATATATGATTGGGATCAGGCCTAGGACAAGAGAAGGGTGCTTAATTAGGGTTTTGCCTGTGAAAGATGATGCCATTAGCTTTTAGTAATATGCATGAGATGAAAAAGTACCAAAGATAATTCCATGTAAGAATATACATAAAAGTATACCTATACTACCAGGCAAAATAATGCCTAGAAAAAAGCAACAACATAGTTTTGTTGTGAAGTAAGGATGCCTGGATGTCTGAGTGAATAAATGTGTTTAGAGAGAAAGTTCTGCATATAAAATAGTAGGCTATTTGGTACATGAGTGTCATTGCTAAATTATTTTATTCCATCTTTTAGTGTAGTATAATATACTAGGGTTTAAAAGCAAGAGTACACATTGTGTTCAAGTCTCATTTCTGCTGTGGGAAACTTGAGTCAGGGGCTCTAAGACACCCGTAACTGCATGTTTAACAACCTAGCAGATACCTCATACACCATGGAATAGTAGTAGATTCAAGAGAATCACAGGAGATGGGAGAAATACACCTTGGATAAAGACTAGGTTTTAGGGAGCATTAGGAAGAAACCAGCTGTTCTTTGATGGGTAAACTCTCTTGGGATGGTCTTAGGGGTGTTAATGGTGGCTTCTAGGAAACTGAGGGTCTCCAAACAATTCAGTTCCTGATTTCTTATCAAGGCTTGGGCAATCTTTCTCTTGATTTCCTTTGTCTCTAGAAGGAGCTGACACATCAACAGACCCAAAAGATGGTGCCTGGGAAGAAGGAATGTAATTTTATTTATGTTTCTCGTTCTCCTTTTATCCCACATATCTAATTGACAAATCTTGCCATTTCTAGCTTTATAATCTCTCTTGCAGCTGATCCCTTCTTTCCAGGCACACAGCTTTCTGGGTTTAAGTTAAGGCCCTCATCACATCTTGCCTTTTAAATTGTGTCCCTGATTTAAGTTTCCTTCTCCTCACTCATCCCTATACACTGCTGACAAATAATTCTCTTTAAACACAAACCTGACCACACAGCTAGGAAGTGTCTAAGGCCAAATTTGGATCCAGGACCTCCTGTCTCTAAGGCCTGGCTCTCAATTAACTGAGCCTACTAGCTGCCTCCTTTGTTTAGGCTTTTAAAGCTCTACACAATACAGACCCAAATTATTTTTCCAAGTTTTACTGGTTCTTCTTTCAGCATGCTGCAATCCAGCTAAATTTGCTTCCTGTTCCTTATATATAGTATTGCATCTCCAATCTCTGCACTTTTGTACCGACTGGCCCATATGCCTATGATGAACTTCCTCATTATCTCTACCTCATCAAAGTCTCTCTCTTCTTTTGTAGTGGTTGACCTTAATTCAGGAAGAGGACCAAAATGACAACACAGTGATATCTTTTAATTTGACCATAAATCGGATTTAGGTGAGGAAGAGTTGCACCAAGCCTTATCAGCCTCACTCTTCCAATTATCAAAGTCCAGAGGCAGGACATAAGTCAAGATGACTAGTGATGGCCCAGAATGCGGTGGATGACCTTGGTTCCTTCAATATCTGACCAAGTTCTAAGTGCTCTACAGTACCTGCGTGGGCCACCAGAACAAATTGTTCTCATCTTCATTCTTTAAAATGCAGTTCAAACACCATCTTCTGCATGAAGCTTTTCCATATTGCCCTTCTTCACAAACTACCTTACATTTAACTACTTTGTATATACTTGATTTTATACATTTTTATATGTACTTGATTACACCATTAGAATGTAAGCCTCTTGCAACTAAGAAGCTTATCTTTACTTATATCCCCAGTGCCTGACATGGTAGGAGCTTAATACTCACTGAGTTACTGATTCTCCTTTCTGCTACCCATTAAATCTCACTGAGTTTTTGAAGATTTCAGAATCATTCACTAAATCCATAAACAAAAAACTCACCTGTTGTGCTAATGACCTCTCCATTCTCATCCAGATACACATTGTTTAATGTACATGAATTAGAAGACTAAAGAATTTAGCATTATTAGAAAACTCATCCAATTACCTCCATTTGGAGATGAGGGAAATGAGGTCCAGAGACATAAAAGGACTGGTACAAAGTTATAAAGATATTAAATAGCACAATTAGGGTATGAACCCAGGCCCTCTGACTCCAATCCAATGCTCTTTTTACTGTGCCACACTGAGAACCAAAAGGTTCAAAATTGGCAAGAATATCCAAAAGCATTTAATCCAGGTCTCAGCAGGACATACTTAAACCAAACATATAGCAGATTTAAGGTTTTACAAATTGCTAACCATACCAGAACCCTATGTAGCAGTTGGGCTCAGAGATTTTAGGTAACTTGGGGCACACATGACAAGAAACTATTGCAAAACTTTCATGTGAATATTATATCATCTTCCTCTGTACTTCCCAAAACATGAGAATATATCACCTTTATTTAATACATCTCAAGAGTCAGTCTTACCAGAAAAGGAAATGGAGAGCTTAAGCATGCTTTACCATGACTTATTCAGGTTTATACAAGGACACACAAGAACAGACTTGTTGGATTTATACAAGGATTCTACAACAGCAGGGTCCTTGTATGAACAGAATATAAACAAGATTACCTATCAAAGTATAAGAAGAGATTTGAGCTCTCAAATGAATTTCCTTTCAGGGATTATTCTGCCACCTACAGTTGGAAAGTTTGGTAACCAGGAATGGTAACCAAGGTATCTCTGGCTAACTTCCTAAGTGTGGTCTGAGTGCATGTTTTTGAAGTCAGGAGGGTGAGAAGGGGCAAAAGAGGAAATTAAGAACTATGTAGAATCAAGAGAATTAAAAACAACCACCCATGAATCTTATTTGGGATATGGAGATGCTGTTTTGTATTCCCTTTTAAAAAAAAATCTACAACGTCTTTTTAAGGAAATGGATGGTAAAAAATGTAACTGTACAGTTCATGACATTTATGACACAAAGTGGGGGTTGGGGGGGGTCTATAAACCCATATTCCCTATCCCTTTAGAGAAGGAAGGAGTTGAAGAAAATGAAGACAAATTTCAGTTCTGTCTTACAGACAGAAAGAACCTCTGAGTAAAGAAACATCTAATGTTCATTAAGCAGAGAAATGGCTTGAGGAATCTATCTCAAGTAGGGAATTATGTCATAACACAGAGAAGCATGAGAATGGAGTTAAAAATAATTCTAGTTTCAGCACCACCAGAAAACCTAAGAAAAAGAGACTAGCAAATCAGTACTGTATTCTGAATGCCCCCTGGTGGTAGTATGTGTATATAGATGGAACACAAAGAGAAGACTTAAATTCCATGTTCACTGCAGCTGAATGCTGAAACAGGTGACCATCTCCAACTTCTTACAACTGTAGAGCCAAGAAATAACTTTTATGAAAAAGGATCCACTATTAAAAAAAAGAAAGAAAGAAAAGGAAAAGAAAAAGAAAAAGAAAAAGAAAAGATCCACTATAGAAGTCTCCCTTCTTTTCTAAGTTGAAAACAAATGATAGCATACTGGGTTCAACATAATAAAGGGTACAAAAAGAAAGGCAGAGGGAGATAAGTGAATCATTGATCAATTACTAAGAAAAATCTGCTTGATAATGAGCTTTAAAACAAGATCATGTCCTATCTATTATAGGAATGGCCTACAATTGCTTTGGTGACCAGCTAGAAAGCACTGCTAGAAAACTCAGCTTAAGTAACCATCATAAACTGACACATTAGGGAAGAAGAGACTGAGGAGATTCAGGATGCTAGGTGCAATTTTTAATTGAGAGGAACAGATTTTCTCTCACTTCTCCAATAGACCAGGAATTCCTATCACATTCACCTCTATATGGTTTAAATTTGCCTGATGTTTTAAAAGAGGAAAAAGCAAATTGAAATATGGTAAGTATAAATATTATCATAAATGTTTATGGAGTCCTTAGAACATGGCAACTCAGATCCTATCTATGGAAGAAGTTCTCAAAGTATGGTAGGGACTCTGGGGTCCTTGAAACCCTTTTGGGGGATCCCCTCAAGATAAAAATTAATTACATGTTACTAAGGTGCTTTAATGTCTAATATAGTAAATTTTGTTAGATGTAACCCACATAAAACAAAAACTCTTTTTAGGGGGGGAACCCTCAATAATTTTTAAGAGTGTAAAAGAACTTGTGAGTCCCAAAGCTTGAGAACTATTGAAATCTAGATTCAAAAAGCAAAGGAAACATTACACACTACAAGTAAAACAAATGCTTTTATTGCACATTTATAAAACCTGCATAGTTGTATCAAGTGTTCTTCCCTCCCATCTCTTAGCCATTTATCCTTACAATTTGGTTAAAACACAATACCCAAACAGGGGACTTTAAAAAATGGTCAACTTGGAATTTTTCTTCCACAATCCCCATCCTTAAAAAAAAAAAAAAAAAAGAAGAAGAAGATAAAAATGTTCATTTGTGCTTGCATCCACCCTGGACACCTACTATTGATATCAATAAATTTTTTCCAGATGCTAGAAAATGTCTCTCTAAATGGGAAACTATCATCAAAATTCTACTGTGGATAGTCAAGCTTTAAATGCTGTTCCACATACAGTCATCAATGCTTTTGTCTCTTTTACTCAATCAGAGCCAAGTGTGAGGTTTTCTGACTTGTTTCAGAAAATATTTAAAAAGGGAAAAAAATGAGGAGGCATCTTCCCTTTATGACTTTCTGGTAATGTCAGTGACACGCACAGTAGCCCCATGTGCTATCCCATACATTTAGAGGCCGTCAGCTCTTCAGCAACCCAATTCTGACATCTCCTGTCAGAACACTGGCATGTGTTTATTTGTATATCTTGCAATTAAGAATTTTAAAGGTATTTACTGTGCGTATTTGATAAAATAACTGGTAGCTGCTCATCTGGATTAGGCTCTGAATCACTCTTTTACTCTGCTGTCAAAAATATTTATGCCTGGAGGACATTAGAAAAAAAGTGGCAAGTGGCTTAGACAAGCCCAAGCATTTTTGTAGGTACAAGAGGCATGTAAAGTCCCTTGTAAGAAGCTGTGACCTCAGTAGTGGTTCCTGCCCCTTGCTGTAGAATAGCTCTTTATAACTTTGTACCTAAAAAGTGCAATATTGCTTTTAATCCTCTACACACACAGTACAGTTGGGTTTGGATCCAAATCTCACTTGTCCAACTATTTCCCTCCCTGAGGTGAAAACTGTGACAACACGATTCTGTGCAGCAGCTGGGTGACCAGAGACCATGTTGGGCCGTGAGCAGTGGGAGGCTTACTTCACTGTCACAGCTGAAGCCCCCTGGATCGATTCCATGACTGCAGCAAATCTGCTACAAAGATCATAGGGGGAGTTGGGGCGGATAGTTGGAGGCTCTTTCAAGACTATGATTTCCGCAGAGGGGTCTAAAAGCCTGGGGAGAAACTCCCCGAGTCTCAGCTGGAGGTTTTCTGTAGGGGAAGAGTTTGAGGTTAAATCAACAACTGAAAAAGAGTATCTCTGAGAAAAATAACAAACTAGTGACTACTATGAGATCTCCAAAGAACCAGTGAGTTACTTAACAAGACAGGCATGGAGTCAGAGTTCTAACTGCTTTTTAGTTTTTAGAAGTAAGTGGCTGGCTCTCTGAAATTAAATAACACTTATGTTGGGCCAACCTCATCAGAGCAAAAACTTGTTTTCCAACCACAATTCATTGCTTCCCTCCCCTCTCATCTGCCCCAACAGAAAAATACTTCTATTTTAAAACTAATCTTATAGACCAAATCCCTCATTATTATTCATTTTACAGTTTAATGAAATGGATTCTGTACTCTGCACCATGATGAACTGCCAGAGTCCTCTTTTTTTAAGTCCTATTTTCTTTCTTCCTTTCTTCCTTTCTTCCTTCCTTCCTTCCTTCCTTCCTTCCTTCCTTCCTTCCTTCCTTCCTTCCTTCCTTTCTTTCTTTCTTTCTTTCTTTCTTTCTTTCTTTTTTAAAACCCTTACCTTCTGTCTTAGAATCAATATTCTGTTTTGGTTCCAAGGCAGAAGAGCAGTAAGGGCTGGGCCATGGGGGTTAAGTAATTTGCCCAGGGTCACACAGCTAGGAAGTGTCTGAGACCAAATTTGAACCCAGGACCTCCCATCTCCAGGCCTCACTAAATCCACTGAGCTACTCAGCTGCCCCCTCCTGTCTTCTTTCGACGATTAAAATGTACCACTATATATCCATTCAGAGGGCCCAAAGTAAAACTATGCCACATATAATTTAAACACAATCTTAAGATATGGGAAATAGTTTCTAAATATTATAATTCATAAGAAGAAACTTCTATTTAATTGATGAGGTCAATTCAATGCTTTTTACAATTATTAAAGTAGCATGAAACTAGGTAAACCTTTCTCCCATATACCAACCAGTCTTCCCCTAGCTCTACTAAAGATGGTGAGATTGCTGGCCTCTCTAAAAGTTCAAGACAGAGGGTAGAGATGGAGGGTTTCTTTATTAATTTGTTTTTCTTGAACTTATCATAGTAGGAACGGATTTAGGTTCTTAATTTCAAGGAAATACATTCAGACACAGGCACTTGTAAGCTCAGGGGGTCAAACGTATGTATTATACTTTAGTATACTCTATTATTTATGCATGGTTTTTTTTATTTCACAGAATTGTTAAATTTCAGGTGAGCTTAGACACTAGCAGTTAGATACTTGAAAACAAACCTGTGTTCTTGCCAAGGGTGAACAAAGGTCATCTCACTGACCTTTAGAAGTCTCAATTACTTACAGAAAACAGATGAAAACTAAAAAACAACCTACCAGCAATATCCTGCCCAAGGTAAGAGCACCAGTGGTTCCTCATAATCTCAATAGCAGCCAGGTCATCCTTTGAGATGTCATTATTTATGATGAGATGAATGCAGGGAATGATCAACTCATTCATGACATTGATGCCCTCAGTCACATTGAGTTCCTCATTGGTTTCAAACAGAGAAGCTGCCATACTGTTCAGTTTCTACAGTTAAAAGAGAAGGTGGGAAGAAGTTAAACATCAATAAAAAAAAGTCTAAACTGCCTCTTCAAAGCCTTAGATCATCAAATATACTGCATATAGAGAAACTATCCTTTTTAGTATAAGGCTCAGACAAACATTTACATCCTAATGTTTAAGAAAAGTGACTGTTGCCTTGTTAAAATTAACATCTACCAATTCTATAAAGACCTATAAATTCAACTGTAGTGTTCAAGTAATAGATATGCTGAATTCAAAGACTCAAGTGAAAAACATAAAATGCAGCTTAATGGATGGATAAATCTCACCATTTGATACTCTTAATTTATTAACTTGGTAATGGCAGAAGAAAGGCTAACTTCATGTTAAGGAAAAATCTATCAAGATACTAGAAAATGCAACTGAGTTGAGAACAAGTCATTAGCAACCATTTTCAGATTTCTCTTAATGGCAAACTGAAACACCTGCAGGGTAAAGGAGAAATGTCTCCAATATAGCGGCCAAAACTCAAAAGAAGCTTGGATTGGAGAGAGCAGGAAGACTAAGAATTTAATGCTTCTAACCAGTCAGTTAACCATGTACAATGATTCTCAAGTCTTTTGGTCTCAGGACCCCTTTACACTCTTTTCCTTTTCTTTTTTTAAGTTTTACTGATTTTACATAGATTGCTCCAATAGCCTTCTGCACAGAAAGCCATTCCATATAATAGTATTTTTAAACCATAAAAAGATTTTTAAAAAGTCACTGTAACTGATCCATTTAGCAAAAAAGTCTGAAACCATGTACAATATGCAATACTTATGGGTCTCTTACCCATGTAAAGGACTCATTAGAATCTTAAAAATTACAAAGAACATCTCAAAGAGCTTTTGCTTATATAGATTATATGTATCATTATTTGCCATATTAGAAATGAATTATTATTATTATTATTGTGAAAGTAGTTTTAATTTTGAGGAGAGCAAGTCTTGAGAACCCCTAGGGCTCTCAGGACAACACTTTGAGAGTTCTTGCTCTGGTCCAATGTCTACTATCTTGACTGGGCTGTAAAGGCAGACATTTAAAATAGGAAGTAGCCCAGGAGCAATCATTTCAGTCATTTCAATAAATTGTCAAAATGTCAACAAGCATTTATTAAGTATCTATGTGCCAAGCATCATGAGACACATTGGGGATATAAATGAAGACAAAAAATAGTCCCTGCTCACAAGGAGCTCACAATCTATTAGTATTATACGTAGCATTGATTCTAAGATGAAAGGTAAGGGTTAAAAAAAATGGGTCAGGAAAGGTATACAAGGTGGGATTTTAGTTGAGACTTGAAAGAAATCAGGAAAATCTAGAGGTAGAGATGAGAAAGGAGACAGTTACAGGTATAGGAAAAGCAAGTAAAATCTCTTGGTGTCCAGAGGAGTATCTTTTGAGGAGGAACAGTAAGAGTTCCAGCGTCATTGGATCATGGAGTATAAAGAAGAAAGAAAGGTATAAGACTGGAAAGATAGAAGAAGTCACACTATGAAGGGATTTAAAAGTCAAATAAAGAATTAATATTCGTCCTTGGAGATAAAAGGGAATCACTGGAGTTAATTGAATAGGAAGGACAAAATGGTTAAGCTTGCACTTTAAGAGACCTGAATTGGAAGATGGGTTAGAGTGGGGAAGAGTCAGATCTACCAGTACTACAATAATCCAGGTATGAGGTACTGAGAATCTGCACCAGGGTGACAGTTGTGTAAGAGGACAAAAGGGGGCTCATTCTAGGAGTGTTAAGAAGAAACTAATGGACTTGACAAATGATTGGATATAGGGAGGTAGGAATGAGGAATTGAGGATGTCACCTAGGTTGTAAGCCTATGTGACTGAAAGGATGGCACCACCTTTGGACAGCAATAGGAAGAACTGAAGGAGGGGAAGAATGAGGGTTGGGGTGGGGAGAGATAATGAGTTTAGTTTTAGACATGTTGAATTTAAGTTGTCTAAAAGATATCCAGGTGGATATATCCATGAGAAGTGAGGCTGGAGGTTGGGAATGAAATTAGGGCCAGATCGGTAGATCTGTGAGTCATCTACATGAAGATGATAACTGAAACACATGGAAGCTGATGAGATCAACAGGAAACAAAGGGAGAAGAGACCCCAGAAAGGCACCTTGAGAAACCATCCATGGTTAAAGATACTGCAAAGAAGATTAGAAAAGAAGTAGTCAGATAAGTAGGACAAGAGAAAGTAGTGTCATGAGAATCTACAGAGAAGAGAATATCAAGGAGAAGATGATGAAGACTAAATAGTGTCAGAGGCTGCACAGAGGTCAAGAAAGGTGAAGCTTGAGAAAAGGCCATTAAATTAATAGGTCTGAAGGTGCTTTTGTCTTGTCTTAGGTAAAAGGAAAAGCAAGTCTGAACCCATAAAAATAAATTGCTTCTCCTGTGGTATCTTCTGAGAAGGTCTAAAATCTATTAGGAAGTTATTAACAGTAGTTATTTCATAATTTTTTTTTGCTGCAGGGAACAAAAATGTGTAAAGTTTAAAAATTAATCTCAAAGCCTCACAACCAACAATAATACAAACCAGAAGGCATTTTCTTCGATATAAAGCAATCACTGATTCTTCCACTCCTCTGCTAGGCCCCTTCATTAGCAAGGCTGCATTACTCTGATATGCATACACCAGGTAGGAAAGTGCTTCATGACACCTGGAAGATGATGGAGAACTAATGATTGAAACGCTCATTGTCCCCATATCTAAAATTTAAACTTTACAAAAACTCAGATAAATGACCAATGGAGGAGGGGGAGGGAAGCAACATGGAGTAAAGAGGAAATAACATTGGGCTAGGAGTCAGGAAACTTGAGTCCTAGTCCTGGCTCTGTCACTAAGTAACCCTAAAGAAATTACTGCACTTTAGTTTCCTCATCTGTAAAATAAAGGACTTTAAGGACTTAGCGATTTCTAAGTGGTTTTATGATTCACTTTCTAAGTTTACTCTCAGTTGTTATAAAGAAAGCCTGGGTGATATCACAAACAGATTGATAAGTTAGTGAAGGCAAAGTGCCCCTAGCCTTATCTATGATTAGGTGAGGAATGAGAAGAGGAGGCATTTGAAACATGTTGAGATACTTCTGAAGTTCAGAATTAAGAGACCAAAAATGCTCTGTTGTGGAGAAGAGATGCAGACTTAATATATATGGTCTTCATGGGTGAGGAGTCAAAGTATCACTATCATCAATCAATTAAGGAGTATTTATTAAGTGCCTTCTTCCTGCCAGGCATTGTGCTAGGTGCTACAAAGTATAAGTACAAAGAATGCTAAACAAAATGCAAACATACTTTCCATTCTGGTAGAGCTCCAGGCCTGTCAGAAGATACACAGACACTTTTCGAAACAAACTGTAATCTTCATGCCATTTCTGTAAAGGAAATAAAAATTGGTGACATTTTAAATCACCAGGAGACTATTTCTATAATTTCCAGTGTGGTAAGAGCAAAAAACAAAACATAAACCAAAGATATCAAATTCAGAAGAAAGTTTTGTTTAAGCATTAGTTTTTTTTTTAATTTCCTGTTCCTGCCACTGACCATAAGTAGGCTAGACCAGTTATGGGCAAACTTTTTAAAGAGGGGGCCAAAGGAAAGGAAATGCTCATCTGTCAGTCTGTTTCTAAGGCAACTCTTTCGAAGTTTCGTTGTATTGAATCCTACTAATTGTATTTGTCTTATTAGGAATAATGTCACACAGTCAGACAGAGCATTTCAGGGGGCCACATCTGGCCCTTGGGCCATAGTTTGCCCATCACTGGGCTAGTATGAACATTAGGTAGTATACAGCTTCCTGACACCTTGAAAAGGTAGTCCAATTCACCTTAGCAAAATGAATTTTAGCAATCAAAATGGCCTTAAGAGATCATCTAGTCTAGTTCCTACAACTCAATTTGACAAATGAAGAAAATGAGACCTCATAAGATTAAGTGACATATAGCTAGTTTTCAACAGAGCTTCAGATTTTCTTTGCTTAACTTCCAATAACTGGAATAAGGACATGCAGTCTTGAATTGAGGTACAAGTTTTTAAATTTTGACATACACCCATCCAGCTGTAAGGAAGATGGTAGGGGTGTGAAAATTCCTATGCTTCCAGAAAAAAACCCATATAGCTTTAGCTAATTAAAGGAAGAAATTAACGTGTGACTGGATACTTCAATGCAGTGTCCAAAACAATTAAATGTCAGGCTAAATTGCTAAATTTGTTCTTATTGTTGGATGGAATTATGTCCAGAGTACAGAATTGAGAGCTAAGAGAAAATAAGATTTCTCTGTGAGTCATGATTTAAAAAACAAATGAACCAATAATAAGCACATTACCAAAAATTTATTTTAAATCATAATTCTTTTTATTAATGCTTAAAAGTTTGCAGCTCATCAGAAGGCCCTTGCCAGAAATCTAGGCCAACACTGAGTTCAGGTTCACAGAAGGTATAGGTTAATAGATGTGCTATTCTGTTAAGAAAAATCATCATATTTTATAACCTTAGAAATCTAATCAACTAACTTTATGAATGAGGGAACTAAATCTCAGAGAGTTAAAAATGACCTTGTACAAAGGCCCATAGCAGTGATAGAGACCAAAGCTGATATTTCCTATCCTTCAGTGAAAACTTGATATTTCATCTGGGAAAATCACATGGAGAAAAAACAGATCAGTTTGAGGGTTCAGATCCAGTCTGCCTCAGTTACCATTAAGAGCATTTAATGGGGGCAGCTGGGTAGCTCAGTGGATTGAGAGTCAGGCCTAGAGACGGGAGGTCCTAGGTTCAAATCCGGCCTCAGACACTTTCCAGCTGTGTGACCCTGGGCAAGTCACTTGACCCCCATTGCCCACCCTTACCACTCTTCCACGTAGGAGCCAATACACAGTAGTTAAGGGTTAAAAAAAAAAAAAAAAAAGAGCACTTAATGTTCTGGTTTATAAAAACCCTAGTAAGAAGATTTCACCTTGTATTCTTCCATATTCATGTCATCTGGGCCAATCTCCTTGAGTTTAGCTTGAGCCACTTTCATGATGCTAATTGATCTGTTTTGACAGAGAACACAGAAATGACAAAGTGCAAACTAACCGGCCACCCCAAGAAGAAGTTTGCAAGTCAACTCAAGGAGCATACAGCGTTTCTCCTGTGCATTCTCTCACCTTTCATCATAGCTGAGGTTTTTATCTGCAAACTGTTCCAAGAGAGTCCGCTCCACCACTCGTTTTGGAGCCTCATTTTGGAAAAAGTACACAAGGACATGTTGGAGCCGAGGGTCATTGTGAGGAGTAGGGGTCTCTTTGGCCAGCTGATATAGCCTGGAGTACTCTTCATGGAATGCCTGCCAAAACAGGACAGGATCTTAGTGGAAAGTCCACCACAGATCTGTGAACACAGAAACGTGAATCCATTGGGCCAGGGTTTCTTATGAGTAAAGAATAGATTAACCATGAATGAGCATAATATGACAATGTTCAGTATGAATGTGAAGCTGTCTGGTTTTGGTAGGGCATAATAAAAAAATGTCATTCTCAAGTAGCATCAAAAAAGTATTGTAGGGAACTCTTCTTTTTCACAAAGTCCTCTGAATTGCAAATGTTTGGTTTAAAATGCTCTGAGGAAAGCATATAGGTATTAGATTTTTAAAAATGCTATTATTTACACTTCAATTTTAACCATATCCTTTAAGAAATTGTGCCCATTACCCAACTAAGCATCAACACAGCAAAGACCTATAATATTTATTAAAGTGAGAGGATTCTTGAGTTATTTTATGTTGGAATATACCATAAATCAACTATAACTTACTGTCTTAGAGGGTTGCCTGAGGCATAGAGAGTTAAGTCATTTGTGATTTGCCCAGAGTTACATAACTAGTATGTATTAGGGTCACAGTTGAACCTAGATCCTCTTAACTCCAAGTCCAACACTCCTATCCTATCCACTATGCAACCCATCCTTTCACTTACTCTATATCCTTCAAATTATTTAGAAATGTTAACATGTAGAAAAAAAGTCTATTTTATTAACCTAACAAGTGAATTTCCGTTAGGTCTAACTTACATGTGGCACTGTTTAATCAGTAGCTTTAAAGATGCCACATTAATGCAAACAAAGGAAAGATTACTATCATCTATAAGCCTAATCATTAGTTGAACAGAAAAGGTAGAAAGATATTTGTAACTACATCTTCTCCTGCCTTATATTGCTGTATTAACACCAAACCAGTTGAATGTTAAGGGTTAGAATTAAAAAGCTGAGATACCTTAATAAGCCCTGCTTCAGACCCATCTCGATCAAAGGCCTGACGGGCTTTAGCTATGGCCAGGATGACCCCCTGCATGGCGGGGCTCAGCATCACCTGGCACAAGAAGGCACAAAACAAAGAAAGAAAGAGGGCAGAAGAAAAGTTCAAAAGAATGCTTGTAAAAGAAAGCTGAACAGAGACCTGAATCGAAGTTTAACTGGCATCTACTACAAGTTTCACACACAATTGCCATATGCATATACATCCTTGTCATGCACTGCCCCCATCCCTTTATACAATGCCAAGCCCTTGCCAAAGTTACATCAGCTACTCCTATATACTCCCTCAAATTTAGAAGGACAAATGAAGATGTACAATACTAAAAATATCCCCAATATAGTATTATTAGAAAATCAGACAAAATTATAGCTTCACAGAGGGGAAGTATCTGAGGTAATCATTCAATTTGGTTCTGTAAGTCTGGATATGCATGGTGAATACTCCAAGATTACAAAGTCCAATATGATAAAAAGATCATTTACAACAACCTGGAGACTAATGCCTCCCATTACACAAAAGATATCCCTACAAAATAAAACCAAATCCTTGCAAAGATTAGGGAAAAAAAAAACCCCAACATAAAACCCTCAATATACAAGATAATGGAAATCTGAGGGCTAGAATTGTGTATCTGAGTACAATTTTGATTGAAAAGGAGCTCAAAGATGAATATCATGGGATTCTATATCCTTACTCTGACCAGACTCTGACCTCAGAAAACACCTACAGTTTACATACATATCTCCCTCTGTTTTGCATACTGGGAATCTGGTGGGGGAGGGGAGGGGAACTAAGCTCTGTCTCTGGAGGAAAAACTGTGGTCTAAACACTACTATCAAGAATAAAGATCCTTCACTCAAGAGGATTTCTGTCCATTCTGTCCAAGACAATGTGGTCAAATTCTCTCTATATAAGCTTTTGATATTATGCAGGGGACTTGAATGTACCCCATACATGGGCTGATATGCACAAGACATGTGAATAAAGAAGAACGTATTCAGCTATTTTAATTATAACTGCACATTATAATTTGTGATTATTATTATTATTATTACAAAGACAAAACCAGTTTAGTCCTCTGACTATACTTGCTATTCTGAGGAAAGGTGAGTTATACTCTTTTCTAGAATTCTTAAAAAAAAAAAAAACAAAAAAACACACACTCAGCCACACAAAAACAGAAATGTAGTAAGACTAAAAAGAGACAACAGCTAAGTCCTGCACTCATCTGGTGTACCTCCTCATCATATCCATCTGCATCAGATCTAACCAGAATCTTTCCCACACTGGGAATCTCGACTTCAGAGACCTGAGAATTAGGCTGGACAGCAGACTCAGTCCCATTAACCTCTTGGAGCTGCTCTGACTGATCTGCAGGGTTTGTTTCCTGGGGGTTGGACTTCTTGGGCTCAGCTTCCTTAAGCTGTGGCAGCAGAAAAGGGAGAAAAAGAATGAGAAAAAAACAGGAGGGCAGATGGAGGGTGGTTGAGAATGGCAGAGAAATGGATTTACAGGTAGATGAGAAAACAAAGGTCTTAACTTATAAAAAGCAGGAGTGTGCTGGACAACACTGAGCAGTGCAGCAGGGACATATTTATGATACATACTTACCTCTGACAGAGCAGCTTCCACACCACTTTTCTCATAGGCATATGCTGTGTTGGCAATAGCCTGGGCTGTCTGGTCCTTTGCAATCACAGCATGCTCAGATGACAAACATCGAACACCATGGGAAGGGGTCAAGGATGGCTCTGATGAAGAATTTGTAAAAAGGCATAATAAGCACTAGATGCCATATCAAGTCAAGAAGTCATCTGATAAAACTAAGTAGGACAAGGATCTAGTTTAATAACCCACTTCTCAACCCTTCCAAATCTGAACAGATGTCCCCCCTAGAAACTAGTGATGAGGAAATGATTTACTTCCTAGTCCCCATGGACAGATTTTTTAAAGAGCCTCCATACTCTAGATCCATACTTCTTAGAGCATCATAAAGACTTCCTATATGCAATCATCTGGCAAAGATCACCTTTTGAAAATAACATTCTTAATCCATAATAAATCTAATTAGTTTTTCAAACAGTTTGAGTATACAAAGAAAAGTACAACCATAAAGGACCTGAAGGTTAGCCTCTTTCTAGCATTTCTTTTTCTGAGACTATACTCTGGTATTAGGGATTTATTGTTTAATAAAGGAAAAGTCATCTCTCTGTAGCCATTTTACTCTATAAACTATAAGAAGTATCACATTGTGAAATGAGCATCAAAAGGCAAAATAGTTCTACTCTGTATATTAGGAGTCAGAAGCCCAGTTAGACTGTCAAGTGTTAAAATATGACTGGCAAGAACAATTTTTTTAGGCACCTTGTGAAGTGTCTGAGAAATCCTGTGACTCGGAGGTGGTAGAGGATTCAATCTGAGGGATTTTGCAGGACTGTTGCTCCTCCCATTCCTCTACTTCCTGCTCAAATCTCCAGTTATCTTCTTGGATATAATGCTTAAGTTCTACAGACAGGGCTTCCACCTCTTTCAGCATCTGGTCTGGCTCAGATGCTGCTGCTTCTAAGGGAGACCAAAACGAAGTAAGCATGAGAAAACAAAAAAAGGTATCAGGAAAACAAGAAATTCTAATTGTAGGACATAGCAAACTGTTAAAAGGAGGGAGAAAATAGTTTCTTTTTTCTTAAGTACGAAATAGAAATAGTATCAATCACATAGCGTCATTTCTCAGAATATACTCCATTTGCTACTAAAACTACGAAGTAAAAGTGATGGTAGAGGAAGGGCTTGGAATAGGGCTGGCAAAGTAGCAAGAATATGACCAACACTTAGAGAAACAAGAAACTATTAAGCCATCATATAGGGTTCAACCAGAGCTTTTATGCTGAAAGGTTTCACTGCTTTAACCAATGCTTATACAGGTCAAAATATTGATATTGCAATAAATTATGTAATTACTATGCTTACTTAAAATAAATTAAAACCCAAGAAGTTATTTATATTGCTTTCAATTTGAGACAAGTGCTATCAGAAATAAATTAATACAATGGCCAACAAAACCCAAACATGGTAAAAGAAGACTTCAAGAATCTACAAGATCATATATTTAGAGTTGGAAGGGACTTCAGAAGCCATCTAGCCCAAGCCCTGCAGTTCTAAGACGAAGAAATTGAGGCCAACAGAAAGTTAATAACTTGGGGGCAGCTGGGTAGCTCAGTGGATTGAGAGCCAGGCCTGGAGACAGGAGGTCCTAGGTTCAAATCTGGCCTCAGACACTTCCTAGCTGTGTGCCCCTGGGCAAGTCACTTAACCCCCATTGCCTAGCCCTTACCACTCTTTTGCCTTGGAGCCAATACACAATATTGACTCCAAGACGGAAGGTAAGGGTTTAAAAAAAAAATTAATAACTTGCCTAAGGGTCACTCAGGTAGCAAACATAACAAGTGGGATTAGAACTAAAGTCCTGACTTTGGAATGTCCTTTTCATACTAGGCTGCAAGTAGTGAGGAAAAATTCTACATGGAAACAACTCCCTCTAGCTGCTACTGACTAGTCTTTTCAATAAGTAGAGAAGAGTTTTTGCTTTGTTGGCTTCTATAATATCAAAATAAATCACATATGTAATTATTAATCTCGGTCTTGTCTGCTGGACCTTCACACCCAGGTCATGTTCGCTAAACATGAGTGATATATCCAAGGCTCTTCTTCATGTATACTATTTCACTTGGTGATCTCAAAAGCTCCCATGGTTTCAACTATCGTGTCTATTTAGTTGATTCTGAGATCTATTTCTATCTTCTGAATGCCAGTTTTCATTTCCAATTGCCTAGTAGATATATATCTTGGAGAGACTTCTTAAACTCAATGTGAACTCAAAACTGAACTCATCCTTCACCCCCCCACCCCAAACTCTGCCTTCTTCTTCATTTCCCAACTATTGCTGTTGAAGTTACCACCAATCCTCCCTGTCACTCAAGCTCACAAGCTAGGTGTCATCCTTCATCTTTTAATCTCTTTCAACCCTCCCCGATCCTATCCAATCAGTTGCCAAGTCCTGTAGTTTTTCTACTTTCATAACATCTCTCCTATATGTCATCTTCTCTCTTCACATATCACCTCATGCCCAGACTACTTCAATAGGTTGCTTGGTTAACCTCCTTGACTCAAGCCTCTCTCCGATTCCAATCTATTCTCCACTTAGCTGTCAATGTGATTTTCCTAAAGCAAAAGTTTGACTATGTTACCCTCCCTGTTCAATAAACTCCCGTGATTTCCATTACCCCCAGAATCAGATATAAAATTATCTATTTACCTTATAAAAGTCCTTTAAAACATGGCCCTCTTCCTACCTTTTCAGTCTTCTTACCCTTTATGCTCTTCAATTCTGCTCTTAAGATCCAGTGACACTGGCCTCCTTGCTGTTCCTCTCACAAGACACCCTAACTCTCAAACTCAATTTTCACTGACTGTTCCCCCCCTATGCTTGGGACTCTTTTTCCAAAAACATGAATTCCCTGGCTTCCTTCAAGATTCAGCTAAATTCCTATCTTTCCTCTGTTGATGATCTCTAATTTATCCTGTACAAAACTCATTTGTACATAGCTGTTTGTATATAGTCTCTCCCACTAGACTGTGTTCTATGAAAGCTGGTATTCTTTTCAAAAACAAAAACAAACCCATACCTTCTGTTTTAGTATGACTTCTTAAGCAGAAGAGTGATATGAGTGAGGCAATTGGGATTAAATTACTTGCCAAAGGTCACACAGTTAACAAGTGTTTGAAGTCAAATTTGAACTTGGTCCTTTCAAGTACTACCTAGCTTGCCCTTGGGACTCCTTTTTGCCTCTGAAGTGTTTATAGCAGTGTATTAAGTGAAATCATTTATACAATAATTCTTACCAATAGCTACTTATACCTTCATACTATAATTGTGGTTACAAAGATTGATTGATTTCTGTCAGAATCCATCCTCCTTACTTTCCATACCCTTTTTACACAGGCAAATCAGAAAAGCTAAAAAGATATTTAAGCAAATGTTCCCCACAAATGTACAATATGAGATATTTTTAGTGTATGCAGGGGAACTATGTTAAGGAAACATCTCTTGTGATCTCAAAAGTGAAATGTTTATCAAAGTAAGACTCTGTCAGATAAAAAGATAAAGAAGCCACAGGCCAATCCTGTTCCCCTCCCCTATACATCATATCGTATTGCACTTTGCTGATTGGTATTACCTGAAGTGAAGTGGGGTAGCTTGTCATTAATGTACATCAGGCAGTAAGCACTAACATTTCTCAGACCTCCATAGGAGTCCCTCTCAAGTTCTTCCCAGGAAGACTCAGTTACAGAGATGTCATTGTATTTGAGCCATATATTTCGAGGCCGATTATAGATGTAGGCCCAGTAGTGTCCAGCATTTGCCTGCCCTTCGTGAACCAGAACTGCATGCAAGCGATAAGGCACCTGAAAAGCAAAAGTCAGACTCTTGGGTAATTTTGAGCAGAGACCTTCTTTCTAAACAGGGTTATAAAATCCAAAGAGATATTCCTAGTTATTAGACACATTTCTAAGTTTCAATATAAAAATCACATTTACCTATCTTTTTATCAAAACAAAACAAAACAGCCTAATCCGCTGGAATATACAAAATTAAAGAGCTAATATAGACCTGACCACTGCTATCAATGACTGTGAGCTTTGGCCTTCACATCTTCAGAATACAGGATGAAAACTTATTTGCTCACTTTGGTAAAAGTCTTGAGAAGAGATGTGTAGCAAATTTAGCATCAGTCTTAATCCTGTCCCTCTTTTTTTAGATTTCCATATGTCATTATGAGCCAGCTAGCTATACAAGCTCTGCATTTCTGTTTCAAGTAGAGGGAAAACTCTTATATTTGAATAGCAAAGAATCCTCACAATTCATGCAACTACAATAATGCTCCTTCACTGTAGTCTTCCACTAAGCCTTCATCATGTTATGAGAAAAACCTTTGTTGAAAGATTATGCCAGGGTAGTATAAGCTTTCAAGGTCCAACAAGAGTTTAAATGTAGACTCAGTAGAACTATTATTTGAAGATCAGCATAATTGGGTTTAGAAAGGCAAAGAAAGCTGGCTATCAAATAATAACTATTTTTGGCCACACCAATTCACTAACCTATTCACTAAGACCATGCCAGTAGAGGGAATATATACACACTGATGAAATTACCCATATTTTCATGTATTTAAAAGTAAGTACAATAATGCTAAGGCCAAGTATTTAAAATGACTAAAAGGGAACCAAATTAAGTTTCATTCTGGTGATTCAATGAACTGCCAAATATTTATGGAGTCATCAATATCGTGTGGAGAATTATCAGTGGGAATAAAGAAAATGGATTCCTCTGAAAACATGGTGCTTCCTTTTAAAGTCACCCAAGCTCCACAAACACTACTAAGTTCCTTAGCAGAAGAATTATTTCTCTGTCCTTTATTTTAGGAGGGGGGAAAAAGGAGGTACTTTCCCTTCCATGTCCAGAGAATAAGCTGTTACACCTTTAGGGTGGTAAATAAATAAGAACAAAATGTGTTTATGACAGTCTTGTCCTTCTTTGACACTTTTTAAACTAAATTTACTTGAGGTATCATTTCATGAAAGAAGTCAAAGTATGTAATATTTGCCAGCAACCCTCAATGTGTTTAAGTTAATATCATATGACTCAACTGATGTATGTTTTGAAACATGAAATTTCAAATAAGAAACATATTAATAAATCTTTTTTGAAGCTGTCAAATCCACCAAGCTCTCACATCCTCTTATTTTTCTATTTAGTCTTATCCTACCTGATGAAGAAGGGGATCAGAGTACATCTGCTCAATGGTTTGGGTGGTATTTGCAATACAGTTTTTTAGGTCTGTTGAAACAAAGACATAATTCAATACTCAAAGTTAAAAATAGTACATTCCATTTCACATCAGCTGTATCATTTTTTCCTATGAAGACAGTGGTTAGTTATTACAAGCTGAGTTCTTTCAACCCAAACTGTTCTCTCCAAAATTTCGAATGATCTCTTAATTGACAAATTCAATGGCCTTTTCTCAATTCGCATCATTCTTGACCTCTCTGCAGTCTTTTACAAAGTTGATCACCCTCTTCTTAATACTCTTCTGTCTAGATTTTCAGAACACTGCTCTCTACTGGTTCTCTTCCACCTGTCTAAACTTATTAAGTCTCTTTTGTTGGATCTTCATCCAGGTCTCATTCACTAAACATGGGTGATAGATATCCAAGGGCTTTGTACTGAGCCATCTTCTTTTTCCTCCTGTTTACTATTTTATTGGTGATCTCATCAACTCCCATTGTTTCAACTATCATGTCTATTCAGCTGATTCTGAGATCTATTCCTTCAGTTCTATTGCCAGACTTATAGTTCCAACTGCCTACTGGCTATCTTGAACTGAATGTAATATAGACTACATCTTCTCTTAAACCTTTACCTTCTGTCTTGGAATCAATAATAAGTATCAGTTCTAAGGCAGAAGAGCAATTAAGGGTGAGGCAATTGGGGTTAAGTGACTTACCCTGAGTCACACAGCTAGGAAGTATTTGAGGCCAGATATGAACCCAGGACCTCTCATCTCCAGGCCTGGCTCTCTTTCCATTGAGCCATCTATCTGCCCCTAGTCTTGTAGACTTTTTAAACTCAACATGTTAAAAAACTAAATTCGTTTTTCTTCCCACCCCAAAACCCTCCCTTCTTCCTCACTTCCTTAATTACTGTTGAGGGTTCCTGTATCCTCCCTGTCACTAAGACTCAGTGACCTAGATGTTATCCTCTACTCTTCACTCTCTTTCAACCCTCCCTCACTCCACATCCATCCAATCAGTTGTCCAGTCCTATATGTTTCTATTCTCAAAACATTTCTCTTATAAGCCCTCTCTCTCTTGACAATGCCATCACCACTGGTGCAGGTTCCCTTCTCCTATCATCTGGATTACCTCATTAGTCAGCTTATCTCCTGTTTCAAGTTCATCCTCCACAATCAGTCACTAAATGGATCTCCCTAAAGCTTAAGTATGACTATGTTATCCTTCCCATTCAAAAATTACAGTGATTCTCTTTTACCTCCAGGATCAAATATAAAATTCCCTATTTGGCTTTCAAAATTAAAATCTAGCTTCATCCTACCTTTCCAGTCTTCTTATTACATACTATGAGATCTGGAGATGCTGACTTCTTGCTGATCTTCACACTAGACATTCTATCTCCAGATTCTGTGTGCATTTTTCTGGCTGTTTTGCATGCCCAAATTTTCGCCTCACTTCTACTTTCTGATTTTCCTGGCTTGAAGACTTGAAGTCTTAGCTAAAATTTCACTTTCTCTAAGAAGTCTTTCTAAATCCCCTTTAGTGCCTTCCTTCTCCTGATTATCTCCAATTTATCCTTTATATAGCTTCTCAAGATCAGCAACTGTCTTTTACCCTTTTTTGTATCCCCACTGCTTAGCCAAGTGCTTGTCACATAGAAGGAACTTAATAAATGTTTGTTGTCTAACTCAGTTCTATAACGAAGTCATACTGTAATCTCCCTGGGCCTTGAAAGTGTATCATTAGAAATGTGAGAGTTGTTTGATTCAGAGACCCTTTTCCCCGCCTACAATTTGAGAAATTTCACAAAGAAGGACAAAATGTGACCCAGTCCAATTTAAACTGTGGAGAGAATCTGAAATGTAAAGATACTACAGAAAACATCTTTATCTTTAAAAATTCTTATTTAAAATATACTATAGCTACAAAGAAACAGAAGAATAAGAGAGGTTAGATAGTCATGACAACAAAAACTATGTAGAAAAGACAATGGCATAGACAGGAAGTAGATCTTAGATGCATGATCCCAAGTTATCTTCCATCTAACTTTTAAAAAATTAAAATAAAAAGTAACTGCTTAACAAGTTGCAGAACAGTCAACCTTGTATATCTTGTTCAATCTCACTCCTCCACCTCTGAAGACAGGTCTTAACAAAGTTCATTTCCTCCTCAGTGATTGTTCGTGGAGCTGGGTGCTCAGGCATTTTCACTGAATGTCGGGAAGATGTAAATGGCTTATTTATCAGATCAGTTTGTAGTAAATTATCTTTTTCCAAAGAAGACAGAGGAACTTCAACTTGGCAAGAATATTCTTCTGCTCTAATACTAAAGAAAAAAAAAAAGAATAAGACTACCAATAGACTATTCCTTTCCAAGGAATAGTTTTAAACTAAAAATTAATTTTTTCAGGCACACTGTAGCTTTCTTTTTCTATTAAGAATACTTCATGGGGAGTTAAGATGGCTGCAGAGTAGAAGAACACTCCATGGAATATACAGAGAACCAGCTGGAAGGCTTCTAAGAAAGAGCTTTCTAAAACGGACTCTTCTTTAAGACCAAATTAGATAGTGGCTTGAAAACTGAAGTATTTGCACAACACAGAAGCAGCAGCTGAAATAAAATTTCCCTTAAAAAGATGGTAGTTATTTATTCACTACTGTCCAAAAGCAAATACAAATACAAATTTAAAGATACTTTTTTAAAAAGCATCTTCTCATTATTGCTGAGGGTTGCCATCAAAATCCAGATAAAGACTAGCACTTCCTTTAGCTTGAACTTGAAGAAACACAATCAAGAATGAAGGGAAAGAAACGTTTCAGCTTTTTTTTCCCCAGGAGAAATATACTAAAAAATAAATTAAGCATCAGCCAACTCTAGCCCACCTGTTTTTGTAGCTCACAAGCTCAGAATGATTTTTCCTTTGTTGAATGGTTGAAAAAAATAATCAAAAGAATAATAATATTACACAACATGTGAAAATTATGTTACATTCAAATTTCAAAATACATCAAAGTTTTATTGAATCAAGTCACACACATTTGTCTAAGTATTTCTGTGGATGCTTCCATGTAGAGTTGAATAGCTGTGACATTAACTCCATGGGGTGCTCTCATTCCTTTGCTGGGCTGATGGGCACATAGCAATGACAGTTTTTCTAACTCCAGTGTTGACTGCCACAGCCTACTGTAACATTTTACACACACACACACACACACACACACACACACACGTATATATAAAAACCAGTGTGTACTCATTATATCAAAACAAGAGGGGGAAAAAGGTTTATTACAATTGTTTGAACTTAGGACTGAGTCTCAAATTTTTCTGAATGAAAAAAATTGCTATAAACACTATTATCATTACACTGGATGGCTTTGGAAATTAGCCTTTGCTGCAGATCTGATAATGTTCCTAACTAATTAAAACTAAAATCATAAGGCAAAACGAAGCTCATACATGATACTTTGTATTGCAGCAAAGTAAATCTGGCAATAACACCTAACATTATTGGAATCACAAGTAATGTCAAGTTGCTTGATATTCCCCAACCTGGCAAAAGTTCAAATAAGAAACACTACCTCGATTCCCACATAAATTTGCAGCAGATATATTTTCCAAAACTGAACTACAGTTCCAGCAGTATTTGTCAAACCTTGATGCAAGTGTAAAAGAATTTTCACATCTGGAAATCCATTGAACTATGCAACTGAGAAACTTCTACCTAAACTTCTGCAATGTAATTACATGTTAAAAGGCAAGCATCAAGAGAAAAATCTGACAGAATTCTATAAATGCTTTCTAAATGATGAAAATTCTCAATTAAAACGACATATTCATGGACTGATAACAGCCAATGGCAATACCTCACTGTGTGAAAAGGCATTTTCTTTCTTTTTTTTCTTTTCTTTTTTTTAATTAAAACCTTACATTCCGTCTTGGAGTCAATACTGTGTATTGGCTCCAAGGCAGAAAAGTGGTAAGGGTAGGCAATGGGGGTCAAGTGACTTGCCCAGGGTCACACAGCTAGGAAGTGAAAAGGCATTTTCAAAGATGAAATATTTACTATTTCATTAAAGATCAGCATTAACAAATGAACATTTGTGATGCTAAGGAATACTAAATTTGAACCCCAATTAAATTGAATATTATTCCACCCCCCCTTGCCAAATTCCATTCTTCCATTCTTCCCCATTAAGAAATCTGCATTAAAAAAAATCACTCAATTATTATTATTTTGAATTTCATCAATAAAAATTTTGTGGAAATTAGTTTTCTCTCTTGCTATATAAATGTCTACATAATGTCCTTGATTTCGCCTCTTAGCCCATAAGGCCTAAAATATTTATTTACTATCTAGTCCCAACAGAAAAAGTCTTTCAACCTCATACTAAATATACTTAAGAGGCAGCTTAGGTGGCATAGTGGAGAGAATGGTGGGCATGGAGTCAGAAGTCCCAAGTTCAAATTTAGCCTCGAACATTTACTAGCTATGTGACCCTGGGTTAAGTCCCATTCATTTGTTGTGAGGATCTCTTTGGATCCTCACAACAATCCTTTTGAGGGAGACATTTCCCCCACATTTCATAAACGGAGAAAACAGACTTGGATGATACAAGTGGCCAGCTGCCTCCCTCAATCTTTTCCAGCTATACTCATATAGCACTCAAAGGCATCATCTCCTCTAATCCTTACCCCTTCAAGAGTTAGATGCCAGAAGGTGATGCATGGATCAGGGCCATGACCACATGACTAGCCCATAGGAGGACTAGAACTAGGAAAATGTAGCAGCCTTGGGATCCCAATCCTAAAAGCTCTGTTTGGTCCCACATGACTCAGCCTCCAAATTACTCATTGATTTAATACCCCACCCTACCACAAGAAGCCCAGTCACCTCTTCTTAGCTGTCAGGTCAGAAATAGGGCAGTGGACAGAGGGAGGCGCTTCTGTGGCAGGCTTGGTGCTGGCAAACTCAAGGACATACTGCAACATGTCAGGGAGGGGGAACCGAGCAGGGCCAGAGCCGTACTTCACATACCTAGGAAATAAAACAACACATACTTTGAGAGCCAAGGTTGCTGTCATCTAAGACAAATACAAGATCATTGCTGAGGAGACGCAATATATAAAGGCTCAAACTAAAGCAGAATGAATATAATATCTGAAGGCCTCAGACAGAAGCCTGAGAAACTCTACAGCATCCAGACAAAAAGTTATTTTGAAGGTTAAGATCATGATGACCAACACAATTTTTTTATACTGATAGATAAGTTCAGGGATTCAGAGTACTTCAAGTGGTATCCTACTCCTTAAGTAACTATGTCAGTTCTCTCATATTGCTAGTACATCGCAGCATGGTTCTAGGCCACTGGAGTGATCTAAATATCTCGAAGGGAAATACTTAATTAGTTGCCAGAAAAGGCAAAGCAATGAAGCTGGCCTAAGGGAATAAAGCAAATTTTGGGTAATGCCAATGATAACTGAGCCCCACAAAAAATGAAGTAATATTGTTATCTTAATTTGAAGGATTTTTTCCAATCTTATCAACTCTATTATTTACATGTTTTCATTCCAATAGCAAGACTTGATTGTATTCAGGAAAGAAACTTCAGGATTTGAGAGTTATAGGATGAAAATGGGTAGTCCAGCTATCTTGATCTCCTGCCTTGCTTTTAAAAGAAGCAGTAAAGCACTAGGAGACCTGAGCCCTGGGTTCTAGTTTCAGTTCTGCCAGTAACTTTTTGGGAGCCTTTGGGCCAATCAGTTATTTTCTCTGAGACTCATTTTCCTCACCTATACAATGAATGGGATAGGGTTTAGCCTCTGTCTTCCAGCATTGAAATGTTTTTTATTATTTCTTTTCTTGATATTGTATAAACACAATGGAGTTATTTTTCTCTGTAAAAATTTAAACCACACTTTTAAATACTTAGGCTTACTATCAAGGGAAAACAAAACATTCAACACAGTCAGAAGCTATTTCTGATCTGTGTAGCACATTAAACTTGAATTAAAAAATACTAAAAAATATCTAAACTAAGCCAAATAATGTAACCTAACAGTTCATGAATAATATTTATTCCACTTTTTACCATTTAGAATGTTTATATTCCTCAGCTTTAAGCTGCCGATGATTTACTGACCTTTCCAACTTTTGCTGAAGAACTTTAACTTCCTCTTTCAACTTCCGAATGTGTTCTCTCTTAGTTCGAATAAGCTCTTTGCTGCTATACATATACCTATGAAGATCATAATGTATAACTTAAGATAATAATAATTCCACAAATATGCCTTCCTATCATTACTTTAAAATTCCATACTAGAACTTCTAAGAAGTATTTTTTTTAGGAAATAAAAAGAACAAATGTAGTATTTTGAGTATATATACATGCTAGCTGATTTCCATATTTACCTGCTTCTTTTCCCCTCCTAAATGCATTTAGAACCCTTCATTTAAAATATATTTATTTCAGTAGCTGGAATATAACACAAAGGCAGCCTGCAACACAGTAAATGACAAATGAATATAGTCTCACCTATCCATATAAATGATCTGAGGAAATTCCAGCTTATTGTGAATTTTCTCTGGTTGACCTAAGGATTGATTGAACTCAAATCTGGAGAGTTCAAAGGTTAGCACTGGAGGTAGCTTTGTAAACCATCGCTGTCAGAAACCGAAATTAGAAGAAAAAGAAAAATGAATTTTAGAAAAGAGCAACACTCAGGTTTAACACCAACAATTATACCATACCTCACGAAACTTTCTTCTTTAAAACTAATGAACTCCTCCTAAACAAAGACATATGAGAAGGATCTTCCTCCTCTCCCACAAATATCCAAGGAAATGATCTCTTATAATGGAGTTCACTCAATGAAGAAGGTAGTTAAATATTTCTCAAAATAAGGAAGTTATTAAATCATAAATTCCATTTTATACAGATCTATATTTTGCTTCAATATAACTAAGGGATGGATGAACTAGCATGAATTCATACCAAGATCATGGATGTATACCAAGTAGATAAAGCTAATTTGTAAAGCAGCAAGTATTCAGAAGCTATCAGAAACTGATATAATGGAAGTAGCTGTCTCTCAACAAGATAAGGTGAATATAATGTTGAAAATAGACATAATGTAATTACTCTTTCTCACTGTTCAAGTTTCTGGCAATCCTATAGTGCTATCTGATGGTGAAGGTGGTGGGAAATAATTTATAAAAATCATTAAAAAAAATTTGGTGTCTTGTGTACATAACACAGGTATGACTATTAGAAAAGGGCATGTTCTATTTAATGCACTTTTGTAGCAAGTCATAGCTTCATTTGGATAAAGTTGGATAAAGATATCTATTAATAACTGAGCAAGAAGTTACTGTTTTTTCTTCAAATACCTTGTCCTTGAACAAAACATTAAATGTAGACAGTATCAGAGTTCTACGATCACCATAGGACTAAATTTAAGTAGACAGAAAAAATTTTCTGATCATTTAAGGGTACCTACATCCTTGAATGAAAGGTCTCCAAAAAGATAAATATCTTAGGAACACTTCTTTACTTTCAGGTGCTTCTAAGGAACATTAAAATTACACTGAATGACGTAAGCCACAGAGTGCTTCAGAATAATAGGGCTTCATCAGGAATTAAGAAACATTTTTCTGAAAAATTAGAGAAGTCTAAGTTCCAAGTGTCCTGGGACTGATAGTTCTAATTTTACTCTACAAATATTTTTACTTTACAAATAATCTTACTCTACAAATATTTCCTTAAGGTTCTGTTGTGGTTTCCCTATACCGTGTCAAGAAACTTTCCTTTTCTTTCCTATAGTAACCGAGTTGGATTCTTTAATATTGTGGCTAAATAAGAATACTATCCAGTACTGGCACTCAAAGCTTGACTGGAGACTTGATATTTACCCAATGTTCCTCATCACTGTCCTCTATCTCTCCTTCATTCTCCCCTGGGGGGGGGGGGAAAGTATAGGCACTAGAATTCAATATTTTTTTAAAAATGTGGTAGGAAAAATATTCTAAATGAAATACTAAAAAGTTAAGCATTGTGCTTTTTAGGTATAGGCTGGCTTCAAAAGAAGAAAAACTAGATCACACTGAAAGCATCAGAAATAGTATATGATAGCAAGTAATTTTCTCTGACAAAAGTATTCAAGCACCCTGGTTCAAATGTATGACCTGTGTTCAAATGCTGTTAAGTGTTAAGCAAAATGATAGATTTTATTAAGTGATGGGAAAAAGTCCCCTGCCAAAGACTTCAGCCCTAGGCCTAGAGACTGGAGGTCCTAGGTTCAAGTCCGGCCTCGGACACTTCCAGCTGTGTGACCTTGGACAAGTCACTTGACCCCTACTGCCCACCCTTACCACTCCTGGGCTAAGGACGGTCCCGGATGAAAAAGGAGGAGGGTTGGGCGTGGGGCTAGCAACCCCACCCTATAAAAACTACATCTGCTAAAGAAACTGCAACCTAAAGTAGGGGCAGCTGGGCTAGCTCAGTGGATTGAGAGCCAGGCCTAGAGACGAAAGGTCCTAGGTTCAAATCCGGGCTCAGACACTTCCCAGCTGGGTGACCCTGAGTGACCCATTGCCTACTGGTTGTGGCCCTATGCTCCTAGAATGGAGTCCCAGGATAAAAAAAAAAAAAAAAAAAAAATCCTTTGCAGAGCAAATAAAAACAGCACACTAACCTCTTGTCCATATTTTACTGAATGATCAGGAGGAAGCATCTCGATCTCCCCCTCTACCATGGCTCCTTCCAAACATTCATCTAGGTTCCGATAACCATTTACCTGAAGGGGGTACTGGCCAAAGGTCTCATTGTTGCAAAAGGTCTTACCTAGAAGAAAATTTGGCACTGAAAAAAAAAAAACCAACCACCACCCTACCTCTGCATCTGACTTCTGGCCCCCAAAACACTATTTTATTGCATCTTCCTAGAAATGGAATAATTTCCTGAATCAGGAAGTAGAATTCATTTAATGTTCTATGACAAGCATGCAGCTTACATAAGCCCTAGAGTGGAGGACATTAACAATTCTCTCCTTACAAATCTATCCTTCCCATGAGAGTGTGGCTTTGTAAAAGAACTAAAATCTGACAGTCTTATATTAAAGAAATAAAGCGCGAAAGTTACAATAAAAAGATGTTCTTAACCAGATAATTCTACCTAAAACCCACAACAATATTCCAGATCACAAATCAGAGATCCAAAAATGACAACCAATCAGAACACAGAACTTACCTTCATGAACCCCTTCAGTCAGGAAAGTGCCATAGAAAAGTTGCACCATTGGGTTTTCAGATTTGTTCCTGGGACTGCTACTTTCAAAAAGGTAGAGAAATATGCATTGTATAGTCAGTAATGTCAAGCCCTCCCTTATTTAAAAATGGAAGTATTCCATTTCTACCAACCCCAAAAGAGTCACATGTTCTAAAATAAATATCACTTTTGTGAAGTCTTGCAAACAAATACATCATTTGACCCAACAGTCTTCTATTCTAATGACACAAAGGAAAAAAAATGAAAACCAGAATCCTTCCTATTTGCCTAGCTTAAATTGTTACTGGCTTAAGGTGAGTAAGGTTTTGTAAGGTTGCTTCTATAATACACAGATATTTTCACCTAGAGAGTCAAAGCATTTTAGAAATAAATTTCCTAGTACCTGTATGAGACAAGGGACATTTGCTACTTGTCATGAATTTCATTTCTGTCGAAACTGAAATGACTAGCATTGCCACTCCCCCTCACCCATCCCCATCCAAAAGGAGAAACCTCAAAATGGTCACATATTAAGACAAAGTGCTGCCACTCTTCTCAGAAATTAATGTCTCCAACTATAATTAATGCTACTGTGTTCATACCACAGATTAACGTGGCCATCAAACAGAAATGTACAACACATGTTATTACTGTTCTAAAGTAGTAGCCAGGGACCATCAAGTAAAAAAATAAGAGACTGGGATAAATCTATCATCTCTGAGAAAAGAGGAGAGACAAAAATCTAATTGTGACTCTCAATAAATCTGTAGGTGGTAAAATCTATAAGAATTGGTGAAAATTACTTACTTCTTGTAACATACAGCTAGGACAACTTTTTAAGAAATCCTAATATATGAAATTTCAAAATTCTCTAGAAGGAAACCAGGGGTGAAAGAAAGAAGGAGATGGGAAAGTCAAGTTTTTAACTCACTTAACATTAACAGCAAGCTGAAATGCATCCTCCAGCCAATCTAGGAGCTTGTGGGTGAATTCACTCACATCTTGCTGTAAGAGGCAAAAATGGCACAGACATTAGATACATATTTTCAAGAGTAATAAATTTTTTCCTTTTCCCCACCAAGTAGTAAGAAAATCCTTATTAAGCACACTAGACCACAAATGTTTCTTCAGGAAAATTAATTATAAATAGGTTCAATTTCAATGATTGGTTAAACATTTATTAAATGCTTACTATGTGCCAAGCATTCTGCTAAGTGCTGAAAGTGCTGGGCATACAAAGAAAAGCAAAGATATTAAAGTGGGGGGGGGAGGGGGAACAGAAGATATGGGGGGAATGACTAGACAACCTAAGACATTGATGACAGAGCAAACTCAAGAGTCTCTTATGGGTGGCAACTGTAGCCAAAGGAGCTGTATCCCTCAAAAAAAAGAAGTGTATATAAGAATAACAAAGACCAAGAGACTCAAAACTTAATTCGGTTATAGACATACTAAAGGTAGTACTTGAGGAAAGCAAATAAGGGCCAAGAAGCATGTGCCTGAAAACACTAACTTTCTAGGAGTAGTGAAGTCACAGGATGAGAAAATGGGAACTGCCTATGGTTATTCTGAGGGAGCAAAGTTAGAATCTTGGAGGTTTAAAAGAAAACAGGTGATGGGGGCAGCTGGGTGACTCAGTAGAATGAGAGCCAGGACTAGAGACAGAAGGTCCTAGGTTCAAATCTGCCCCGAGACACTTCCCAGTTTTGTGACCTTGGGCAAGTCCCTTAACCCCCATTGCCTAGCCCTTACCACTCTTCTGCCTTGGAGCCAATACACAGTATTGACTCCAAAACAGAAGGTAAGGGTTTAAATAAAACAACAAAACAAAACAAAACAGGTGGGGCAGAAAGCAAGGAGTGACTTTGAAAGCACAATCAGGAGGAACAGCTTTGGTCAAGCACCTACTATGTACAAAGCACTATGCTAGATGCTGAGGAAAAGAAAGAAAGGAAGGCAGGAAGAAAAGAAAGAAAGGGAAGGAAGGAGGGAGGGAGGGAGGAAGGAAGAAATTCCTATCCTCAAGGAGTTTATATTCTATTTTGGAAAGGGTGGATGCAACACATATCTAGAGAGAGATAAGTAAATAGAAGATTATTTGAGAAACAAAAGACCCCAAACTGGGGCTTCTTCTAGAAAGCAATACCTGAGCTTAGTCTTGAAAGAACTGAAAGATTCTAAAAAGTAGGGTGAAAAAAGAGGGTATAGCCTTCACAAAGGCAAAGTTGAGAGAAGAAATGCTGAGTTCAGGAAAGAGTGAGTTGAGGAGAACCTGGCACAGTGGAAAGACTGGTGGCTCACAAAGCATCTGGACTCAACTCTTGCCTCTGACCCTTTCTTAGTGCTTGAATTTTCCTGAATGACTCAGCTCACTTCCTGGGTCTCAGTTTCCTTCTCTTTAGAATGAGGGGGTCAGGTCTCTGGTGTCCTTTCCAGCTGCAGCTCTAAGAACAGATGCTTCTTCAAGGCCAGCCAGACTGTGAAAAGCAGAAGAGCTGAGTGTCTTATCTTGGAGGCCACAGGGAACTACTGAAGATTCCTGAACAGGAGTGACATAGCACAGGGAAAGATAACACGATCCTTTTAAAGAAATGCCAGAAAAGCCACTCAACTGGGATTCAAGAGCTGTCAGCAGAGCAGTGTTGGCCAGTACTGAGACCCAGACAGAAAGGAGCTTATTCTCACAGTGAACAAGAGAAATGAAGCCACTTTGGGCCTTAGACAAGAATGCTGGAATAAAAAGTGCTTAAAAGAATGAAAATGGAAATAAGCATAAAAGCCTCCACTCTCTTTGTACCTATCATCCACCTGACTGGTCTAATCTATGTTGGCAAATTCCCTCATACTACATTAGTGCCAGCTGAATAATTTAAATGGCTATGGGTCAGATAAAATAAATGATGCAAAGTGCCTGGCACATAACGGGCACCTAATAAATATTCTTATTGAGTTGAAATGAAGTTAAAAGGTCCATGGATCCAGGGGGAAATTCTTGTTTCCCATAGCAACAACAAAACTTTCTGAAGAAACTCAATAGTTGGAAGCTCTCCTGAGCTTCTCCATCACATTTCATCCTCAATACTGCAATCTGGCCAAACTGGTCTTCTCTCTGTTCTTCATTCACAACACTCAGACTTTCATTTCCCTGCTTTTAAACCGGCTGACCCCAAGTGTAAAATATGCTCCCTGTTCACCTCTGCCTCACTGAATCCCTTTCTTCAAGATGAAGCTCGTGCACAATTTTTTTGCATGAAACCTTTCCTGGTCCTCCTTCAAAAGCTAGTAGCCAAGGGGCAGCTGGGTAACTCAGTGGATTGAGAGCCAGGCCTAGAGACAGGAGGTCCTAAATTTAAATCTGGCCTCAGATACTTCCCAGCTGTGGGACCCTGGGCAAGTCACTTGACCCCCATTGCCTAGCCCTTACCACTCTTCTGCCTTGGAACCAATACAAAATATTGATTCCAAGAAGGAAGGTAAGGGTTTTATTAAAAAAAAAAAAAAAACTAGTAGCCACTTTTTCCATAGAACTGTGTATTTAATTACAACATGTGTTATGTGTAAAAATATATATATATATTTATATGCATGTGTGTGTAACTTTATTCTCTTTTTTTAAACCCTTACCTTCCATCTTAGAATGTATATAATAATACTGTGTAGTGATTCCAAGGGATGGGCAAACTATAGCCTGGGGGCCAGATGCAGCCCCCAGAAATGTTCTATCTGGCTGCCCGACATTATTCCTAATCTGACGAATACAATGAGTAGGATACATTACAATGAAACTTCAAAAGAGTTGCCTTAGAAACAGACTGACAGATGAGCATTTCCTTTCCTTTGGCCTCCTCTTTAAAAAGTTTGCCCATCCCTGGGCTAGGCAATAGGTGTTAAATGACTTGCCCAAGGTCATAGCTGGGAAGTGTCTGAGGCCAGATTTGAATCTAGAACCTCCAGGCTCTATGCCTAGCTCTTAATCCACTGAGCTACCCAGCTGCCCCAACTTTATATTTATTCTTAACATAAGCTCATTAAGCCTACTCAATGCTTAGCACTGTGTGGAGAACATAATAAACACTTGTTGATTGACTGATACGACATTTGCATTTTTCTTCCTTCCCATTTTTCCTACCCTTCCTCCCCTCTTCTACTTTCCAAAAACCCTTTTCTTCTTCCTCTTTAATTACCTATGCTTTAAAGGCTTTCCATAATCCAAATAAGCACCTATATTAGACATCCATTTTTCAAAGCTAAATCAGATGCTAACCCTGGAAGAATAAAGCAAAGTCTATGTGGCATCAACAAAGAATAATGAAAGAACTTTTGGAGCAAAAAAAAAATTATTTCTTTTGTACCTGTTGTTCATCAGCTGATCGGAATGCTCCCTTTAAGAGATCCAGGGCTGCTGAAGGGTCTACAAATTTACGATTTGATCCCATCATTAAAGCAAACAGATACTGCAGCTCCTGCATAAATACAATATTTCTTTTTTCCTGTGAAAAAACAACATATAAGATAATTATCATTTAATGTAGAGAATTAAGAGTATTTCAAAAGAACAAGTGTCCATGACTACCCCTTAATCTGTATTCAACCCAATTCAGGAAAAAGCTAGGCCCTGAACTAGAAAACAAGAGACATTTCAAGGCCTACGTGATTACTGCTAAACTTAGTAAAGTCTAAGTAGGAATGACAATCTTGGCCAAGGACCAAACATATGATCATTCTCTGCAGCTGCCATCCCTCTTGTTGTCAGGAAAATACATAACCAGGAGAAATCTAGAGAGGTATTAGACCCCTGGCTGAAGGCTCAGTCCTCTGATAAGAATAGATTACTCTCTCTGTTCCAAGAATTTCCAGGCCTCTGGAGATTTTGGTTGAACAGCTATGAAGTCCCACTGAGGGGATGAACCAAAATAGAACAAATATTTCTAAATCATCTATTCACTGAATCCCAGAGGCAAAGACATAGAAACTAGTGGCAACAAGGTGACTCTCTCAATTAACATTCTTTGAATTCTTCCCTTAATGTCCCATTATTTTGCACATAAATTTAAAATTCTACATAATTTTTAAAAATTTGTTTTATGTTATAAGAGAAGAAAACTTGCCAGTCAGAGGGGAAAGCAACTGTTAGGAAAAATCAAAGAAGATCAGAAACAAAACCTTGAAAGAAGCCAAAAGCTTAAAATCCTCCAAGCTGATAGGAACTGTCATAATTATGGAAATCACTCAGTACCAACTTACTGTGTGGCTTCGGCAATTTTCAAGTATATTTTGTGGAAGACTGTAGCCAAGAACAAGTCTTCGAAATTCAGATAGTTGAAAGAGAGACTAGGGGGAAAAAAGTATGGCTTGTAACTTTCACCTCAAAATACATAAAAAATAACATATTTATGCATTTACATCTGGCATTCTCTGTTCATTAGCATTTCAATAAGAATCCATTAAAATGTTAACTTTTCAATCCAGTAATGTTTATTAAGAACCTAGTACCATTTATTAAGAATTTTGTAAGGAATGATCAGAATGCTCCTTTAAAAGGTCAAGACTGTTGGATCTCTTAAAGAGATCTTAAAGAACACAGTACCATGCTACACACTCTGAGGATATAATAACAAATACAGTATTTGCCCTCAAGGAGCTTACATAATAGCTGAGGGAAGGGGAAAGGCACCAGGCACTCAAATGGTTCATTCTTCCCCACAAGAGCTTGAAATCTAAAGAAGGTAGGCAGAAATTTATTCTAAATTTTAAATAAATGAAGCATCTTTATCTATACAAAACACTCAGAATATACAACAATACAGAAATTTATTCTAAATTTGAAATAAATGAAGCACCTTTATGCAAATACACTCAGAATAATATACAATTCAGAAATTTATTTTAAATAAATGGAACATCTTTATCTACTATGCAGATACACTCAGAATAATATACAACAATAAACACAAAAGGCCATAAATGTAATTTATCCTAACTTCCACTTCAAAGAGCTTGAAGTTAAGTTTAACTGGTCAGCATCCTAAACAGCCTCTCTCAAGTGACACTATGGAAAACAAGATCCAAAAGAAAACCAAGATCTCACATAAGTAAAGTCATTAGGTCAATCTGTTAAAATTTCAAATTGGTAACTTTCTGTTTTGTAATCTCATCTAAAGTGCTATGTTGGAAGTGATTATTTACAGTTGGAAAAAGGCCTCAAGGCCATTTAATCCATCCCCATTTTACAGAAAGAAAAACAAGGACCATAAAGATTAAATCATTTGCCCAAGGTCATACAGATAAGGTTAGAAGCTATATTATAAAATTTTAGTTGAATTACTATCTAAATCCAGTTTAAGAAATAAAGAATTCTAAAATTATTTTTGAACCTGGAGCTATAATTACAAAATATCCTCAAACAAATACATTATCTTCATCTGACTTAGTCCTTAGGATATCTAGGCCCCAAAACTCTGAAGAAACCAATTTCAACAAAATTCAGTGACACATTTTTAAAAGACTTGTTTATAATTTTAGATCCTTGTTCAAATTTTAAGCATATATGCCTTATATTTAAGTTTGGTGATATAAATTATGTGCATAAGATTCTCTAAAAAACTACCTGTATGACAGCACTAAACCAACAGGTATTGCCAACATTTTTAAGTCCAACTGGCCAACCATCCACTCTCCTCCAATCATTGGGGTTCGGGTTTTCTCCCCAGACTTCACAACGTTTCCTCTTTGAGCGTTTATTTTCAATAGCAGTTGCTTCATGAGTCCTGTATTGTTCCAAAATATGTGAATACAAAATGAAGAGTTAATCTTGGCAAAATAGTAGTTGGCACTTAGATAGTGTTTTATAGTTTATAAAAATGCTTAAAAACCTCATTTCATTTGTATACCACATGGTAAATTTTGTAACAAGATCGAAGTTCAGAAGAACTATATAGCCACTGGCTCCATCTATGAAATAAATTCATGTTTTTAATTAAAAAATCAAGGAATAAGTTTTACATATACATTCATATATTCTTATTTAAAAAAAGGGAAGAGATTCACAGATTCATAGAAATTGAGAATACTGATTCTAATACAGTCCATCACAGTCTTGACCTTAAACACAAAATGTATTTGATAATTATCAGATGAAAGAATTTGGGGTTATCAAAAGGATCATTATCACAAAAGTGGTTCCTTGAACCATATTCCTTGGTGAAGCTCAAATTTCTATTATAACATCTGGAAAGAGGTAATATTTACAATATCTTGATGTTTATAATGGGCTTTTTAAATAATACCTTATTTCACTGTTGCCTTTGATAACTGATACTAGCTGGGGATTTTAAAATGTAAATTAATCAAATGACCTGTTATGATCCCTTCCATCAGCTTGAATTTTTGGTGACTCTAGTAGACTCAAAGCAATGGCTGCCTGCAGATCATCTTTATTATCATGTGTTGGATCAATTACTTCTGTAAACAAACAAACAAAAGTATATCTTGGTGTTTTTATACAGTTGCATAAAATATATGTTCATTTGAACTAGAGGAAGAAAAAGACAAGACATTCACACTGTAATGCAACACATTCCAAATACCAAATCCCCAATATACAACAGATCAGGGTAATACTGACATTATCACACCAGGTAGACCAGAAAAGCAAATGAGTAATTTATATGTGGGAATTAACTCTAAACAGTCCTCAGAACAACAATCTATAGGAATAAAGATGAATAATCTTTCTCCTTCATAGTACTGTCTTTCCAAAGAATAAAAAATATCTCTTGTATCTGCCAGTTAAATTTCCTTAATTTGAACATCAGCTAAAAGAGCTCTGTGGACTTATGTGTACATCAAGAGTACAATGCTTTAAGTTTCCTAACCTCTACATAACACTAACTATTTCTGGCTGCTAAAAAAATAATCACCTGGACATTCAGTTCATAAAAACTATACTCCTTCCCCCACAAATGAAATAAAAAAGAAATCATGCAGATAAATGGTTGATTGAATTCCATCTAAGTCTATTTCCATCCACCAGTCTAAGTGATTTAAGAGCTTCAGGATTTGAAAACTCTCACTAACAATTTTCTCATAAGTGCTAAGATAACTGATCTGGAATGTAATCTAGAGACTCAAGATTCTTTTAGGGAAGTCATAAAGTCAAAAATATTTTCACAATAATTCCAAAATGTTTTCATATCTAATATAGTGAATTTTGCTAGATACAATATACCTCTCAGTTTTTAAGAGTATAAGTGGGCCCTGAGACAAAAAAATTTGAGAACCAATTAGCTAGGACAATTAAGATTTCTTAAAAACACTAGCTCATCTAATTAATATATAAGGTCAGTAAAGGCTTGGTAAGTACTATTTCATTTTATAATAATGTGGAAAAATTCAAGGATTTTATGGAGATTGGGCCCAGATGAATGAATTTCCAGAACTACAAGATGTGTTAGGAACCAGGCTACTAACTAGAAGACTCAGTATTGTTTATAATAGATCTAGGTAAAACAAATAGTAGTAACAGAAAATGCAGAGAGCTGCCCTACTAAAAAACAAATGCTCTTAACAAGTGTCAAAATAAAACATTACACATTATTTTAAAAAACCTACCTTACGTAATATTCATAACCTGTGTTCCCATTTCAAGCCAACCTTTCTTATTTGTTATTTCTCTCACTTGAGTGCACTCAGAATAAAATAATCCCAGTTGTAAGGGACCTCAAAAGCCAGATCTACTCCAATCTATGATACATACTCAACCATTCAGCTTTTTCCTGAAAACCTTCAGTGAGGGAAAGGAATCTACAACTTCCCTTTCCTAGTAAATCCATTCTATTTTTATATAATCATTGCTGGAAAAGTTTTACTTTGTAACAGGCCTAAATTTGTCTCTCTACAGTTTCTATTTATTTATTACCTCTAGGTCCTGTCCTCTGAGGACAGAATATGTCTAATCCATTTTCCACAAGATTAGTCTTTCAAATACTTAAAGATAGTTATATCCACCCCGTCTTTTTTCCCCCCTCCAGGCAAAACATCTCAACGGAACACTCATATTATATGAAGTCAAAGCCCTATATTATTTCACAGTCATCCTTCTCCAGACACTCCAGCTTATAAATAGCCTTCTCAAAATGTGGCCTAAAATTCTATAGGAAATGTCAGCTAAAGAGAGATGAGAAGCACTCAAGAACAAAATTCTGAAGTCACAAAAAGAAACCTGGTTGATTAGAAAGTGAGGGGGATAACTAAGACAAAAATAAAATGGTAAGGAAACATGATATGACATAAAGAAGAAATATCACTGACTCTAGAGTAAGAGGATTTGTGTTCAAATCTCCTCTGACGCTTATTGCCTGTATAACCTTGAACAAATCTGTACCTGTACGGAAATGGTCTATATGGCCTCTAATGGTCTTATAATCCTCAGTTGTTTAAAGAAATTGACATGGACACATAAACTCACCAATCAACTTGAATTTTTAAAAGGCATGCAGAGAAGACAAAATTAAGGACAAGTTGTAAACTCCATAAAAATGTGGCGTGATCCTGTAAGAACAGTGTTAAGAAGACTAAAGCTCAGAAGAACTAAGGCTGGAGATGAAAGTTCATGTTAATGAAATGAATGTACTGAGATAGCAATAACATTAAAAAAAAAAAAAAGACCCTGAATATCTAGTATTCTAAAGTTCAGATACAGGGAGAGCTAACCCCTTGAAGCTGAGGTCAACACAGTAACCCAGCTGCTTTAGTAAACTTTCTGACTTGTTTCTTTGGATTGTTTTTGCTTAAGGCAGAAGAACAGTAAAGGCTAGGCAATGAAGGTTAAGTGATTTTCCCAGGGTTACATTGTTGGGAAATTTCTAAGACCAGATTTAAATCCAGGACCTCCCTTCTAGGCCTGGCTCTGAATCCAGAGACACCTAGCTGCTATAAAAAAACTAAATTATTCATTTTAATACCACAGATTACATGCTTAGGTGAGTTCTAGCAGTGATTTATATTACTCCTTAATTTATCCATTTTTTAAAGGCTCTTCTGCCCTAGGACCAAAACACAGTAGAATCCAAGATGGAAGGTAAGGGTTTAAGAAAAAAAACTATACTTATAAAATTTTTAGTTATAAATGAATGATACTTTAAGGAAAAAAACCTTTAAATTTAAAAAGTTAGCCATATGAAAATCAGTCTGTAATCACGGGATCATAGACCTAGCCTTGGAATGGACAGAAGACTTCTAGTGCAAACCTTTTATTTTACAGATCAGTAAAATGAACCATTATTCCCATTCTTAGAATCAGGCTAATGAACCTATTAAACTTTTAGCCCTGTAAATATTTATGCTAAAACAAACAAAACTAGTGTTTAGAAAACTCATACATCCACATGCAACTTAAGTATTCTTGGTTCTCACTAATCTTTTAACTAGTAGATATTATGCAGTTGGACTCTGGGACCCAAGAACTATCAAATCACAAATGAGAGTTTCACAGTACCTAATCACTCTTAACATAACTATTTTCTACATCAATAGCCACTTTTCACTTAAAGACCTCAAAAACCCCACAAACCTTAGTTTAAAGCTAAAAAAGCACCACCTCAGTTTAGTACTTTCCAACGTGATCTTAACTCACATGGAGCAGTTTACAAGCTCTTCTTTAACATTAAACTTTATGCCAATAAAACTTTAAAGTTTACGGCAGAAAAGAACAAAAAAGTTAATATTACTTGTGAATACAGGTTTATGAACTGCTTAGCATATGTGAAATTTTTTCCTACAGACCAACATTAGAAAAAGAATCCAAAACTTGTCTTTCTTCTCCCTCCTCCCCCAACTATACTCTACCCCACAGATGGACTGAACAACAAAGAGTACAGGGTAAAGATTTCTTTGCTGATATCTACCTAAAATGCTAACTGAACAGCTTACCAGTGCTAGAATATCAGAGGCAATTGAGGAGAGGAGGAATGAGCCGAAGAAATGAAGTGCCAGATAGTTTTAATATTTCAGACAGCTTCCTCCCTCCCCCCCAATCCTTACTTCCCCATCTTAATATCGGTTCTAAAGCAGAAATAGGGTTAGGGCTAAGTAACTGGGTTAAGTGACTTGCCCAGGGTCACATAGCTAAGAAGTGTCTAAGGCCATATTTGAACATAGAACTTCTCATCTCTAGGCCTGGCTCTCAATCCACTGAACAACTTAGCTAGTCCTACAAATAGTGTTTTTAAGTACTGGTCTTCTGCTACATTCCACCCCAACCTGGCTAACTTCTTACTTGTTTCTTGTGCTAAAACAACATCTTCATTAAGTAAACATACCTTTAATAAACAGCACATTTTGCATAAAAATATATATATATGTATGTATTGATTCTTCAAATAGAAATAATGCTGTATTTCACAAACTGCAAATTCATTTAAAAGCATTGCAAAATTCATAGAAGCCTTCTGTCATTCTTTATTCAATCAATAGCTACTAAGTACAATTATTATCATGTTTATGTCAAAGGGAATTCTAAAAATTAGGGAGAGAAAAGAATGATAAAGCAGCTTTTATGCTTAAAGATTAGGAAAAACTAATTTAGGTCAACTCCCTCATTTTAGAGATCAAAATACTGACGCCAAATCCAAGATGACTTACCATTCTACCACCTTATAATAAACCTATGGTGGGGTCCAGAGTCCCAGCCCAGGGCAGTCTGTGCTGAAGTGGGCTGATCTGTATGGGCCCAGAACAAGGCCTGGGGTTCTCGTCTGGGCCTGTGGTGAGGATATGGATCCTAGTTTGGGGTAGGTGGTGGACCCAGAGAGGGGTCCAGATCTTTTTGCTTTTAAAAACTCAGGGTGGAGCTTTTTGCTAAAAACTCAGGGTGGAGCTCAGGACAGGGCAATCAACAGGAAATTATTTTTAAAAAATTGCCCAAATATTCTCAAACAAGAAAATACAATTGAAATTGAAAGCATCCACAAATCACCTCCAGAAAGAAATCCTTAAATGACAACTTCCAGGAATATAATAGCTAAATTCAAGAGCCCCCAAGCCAAGGAGAAAATACTACAAGCAGCCAAACAGAAACAATACAAATACTATGGAGCTTCAATTAGAACACACAGGATCTAGTGGCTTCTACATTAAAGGATCAGAAGGCATGGAATGATATCAGGAAGGCAAATATCTAGGTTTATAATCCAGAGTCACCCGTCCAGCAAAACTAAGTATATATTTTTTCAGGTGAAAAATATGGATATTCAATAAGACAGAAGATTTCCAAGCATTCCTGAGGAATAAGTAAAACCTAAACAAAAAATGTGAAGTCCAAACATGAGACCCAAGAGAAGGCTAAAAAGGTAAATAAGAAAGAGAAAATCTAAGGGACTCATTAAGGTCAAAATATTAGTATTTCTAGGGGGAAGCAGGGTAGCTCAGTGTATTGAGAGCCAGGCCTAGAGACAGGAGGTCCTAGGTTAAAATTTGGCCTCAGATACTTCCTAGCTGTGTGACCCTGGGCAAGTCACTTAGCCTCCATTGCCTAGCCCTTACCACTCCTCTGCCTTAGAACCAATACACAGAATTGGTTCTAAGACAGAAGGTAAGGATTTTTTTTTAAAAAATTATATTTCTACATGGAAAGAGGGTATCTGTAATTCTCAAAAATTACTCTTAGTAGTAGAGCAGATAAAAGGAACATAGGGTGGGGAAGTAAGCTGATTATGATAATATGATGTTTATGTAAATGTGATATGAAATTATATGTATATATGATATGTATGTAAATGATATATGTAAACTTAGTGGAGAACTTGCTTTATCAGAAGAGAGATCCAGGACCTTCTGAGGACATAAGAATCCATCCCCTCCCTCCAGAGGAAAAGTCCTGGCAAGCATACATATATTCCCCCTTACATCCCCTACCAGAGGGAGCAAATTTGGAATTTGCTGTCCTAGACTTGCTTTCATTGCTTTTGATAAGAACTTTGTTTTCACTGAATAAAGGATAAATATTTATGAGGGGGATTACTTGAAAATATGCAATAATTCTGACCAATGTTTCATATTTTCCACCATCAACACCCTTCCCCCTCCCCAACCCCTTTAAGTCTTACAGGCCTACAGTTAGAAATTTTTGCTGTTGCTCAGTCCTACTTTTCCATTTATCCAAAGTTTACCTTTTATTTAAGGTTCAGCTCAAGTCCAGTTTCCTCCAGAAAATCATTACTTCCTCTTCAACACTCTTGGAACATTACCTATATCATTCATATAGTCCTTAAGTCTATTCTACATTTTTATTAACATGTCACTTTCCCTATGCAGATTGTAAGCAACTCTAGGGCACAGGCCAGTCTTCCCATATCTTCTATACATAAGTGTTCTAAACTTAGCAAGCAGTCATCATATGTTTATGATTATGAAAAATCCTTACCAATGCAATGAGTTTAGCTTAGAAGTTTTTGTTCATAAAGGCAAATCTTGACTGATATTAACTGAAATAGTATACAGAAAATTTAATGAAGTCATTCATCTAGAACTCTGACTATAAGACTCCTCCTAAAGAGGTTCTTCCTTCTTAATCATTTCACTGATAGCTTGAGGATTTCAAAAGAAAAATGATTTGTTCTTGCAACAGAAAGTAATAAGATTCTAAGTTCAGTGACAAAACAAACAAAAACCCTCTTTCACATATAAGATCCAGCTTTCAAAATGACTTGAACACCTTGATATAGATATGTCCATATGGCACTCCACACTCCATTTGTACAAAGCACAATTTATCTCTTTTACAAAACAAATTTATCATCTTGACTAGAATGAAGTATTTCTTAAATATTTGATATACACCTGTGTGCTGAAGATACAAAAAGAAAAGTCAAATGGCCTCTGCTCTCCAGGAAGTCCACCTTTAGATGACCCACAAAAGATTTCAGTTACATATTACATGTGAAAGCCTCATGGTCTTCAAGAGGCAAGCACCAATGCCTCTTCTTCTATATCATTTCCATTAATCAAATTCTATCAGTTTTCCATGTTGAATGATTTGATAGAACCAAGAAAGGATTCTGATGGCAAGATTTTCTTTTCTGGGTCTCAGTGGTGGTGGCTGCAGTGCTAGCAACAGTGGCCAGGTTGCCTCTCTGCAGGGTTACTTCTCAGGACTTCTTCATATCTGCCAATAACATCACAATTTACCCAGCTACTTCATCTTCAACTTTTCACTCTCCCTCACCCTCGTATCTTCTCACTTACTAGATCGTGCTAATTCCATCTGTGATGACTTGATTCTGTGCCTTTCTATTCCCACTGCTACCACCTCAGTACAAGGCCTCACTTATACCCACCTAGATTGGAATGGTCTGAATGATGTCCTTTCCTTTAGCCTCAACCTTCTACCAACCTTCCCAAGCAATTTTCCCTTCACATCAGTGCCAGATAATCTTCCTTATTAACAAGAATAGGATCGTGTTATTATTTTGATAGAAACCTTTCAATGGTTCCTTACTGCCTGCTAAACAAAGTTCCCTTTTCTCCTGAATTTTCATCTTGGTTTCAAGGCTATCTATAACTTGACACCCCACTATATTTCTAATCTTACCTCATATTACTCTTTTCCATGGGCCACACTTGAGCCAAACAGGCCTATTCACTGTCCCTGGTGCAGTGAAAATAATGCTGGATTTGGAGTCAGAAGATCTGAATTCAAATCCTAGCTGTCACTTACTACCTGCATGATGATGAGCAAGTCACTTAGCCTCGCTAAGCCTCAGTTTCTTCATCTGTAAAATGAAGGAGATGGATTAGATGGCCTTTAATGTTCCCTTCTAGCTCTAGATCTAGCTTCCTAAACACAGTATCTCCCAGTTTTTATACTGTCACTCATGTTGATCCCTAGGCCTTTTATGTTCTCCTTATTACTTCTATCTTTTGAATTCCAACCCCATCTTTTAATACCCAAACCCAAAGTTAGTTTTCCCTAGGAAGTCCTCTCTACATCTTCTAGTTGGAAATGGCTTTTCCCATACTTTGACCTTACAGAGAACTTCATACACCTTCTATATGTTCACACTACATTCTTTTCTATAGTATTATTTTAATAGTTATTATATAGTACTGCAAAGTTGTATATCTCAGGTATCTTCTCAGCTAAACTTTATAAGATCTCATTGCCACTTTAAGCTCTGAGGGCAGGAACTATATTTTAGCTACCTGTGTATCTCTCTTCCAAAATCTAGTTGAGTAATTTGTACATAAATATTTGGTGAATGAATAAATGAATTAAATGAGTAGGAATTAGATTGGGTGGAGAGAAACTCCAGGAAGGGGTGAATGGTGTAAGCAAAGTACAGAGGCAGAAATGATCATGACATAGTTGGGGCCCAGACTGGCTAGAATAAAGCTTTCATGAAGGGGAAGTAGTAGAATGAAAGAATGATAAAGTATATATAAAAGACAGAGCAGTCAGATAGCAATAGGTCTAGACTGCCAGGTTATCTAATACCTGATGGTGTTTGGAAACAAAATAGCAATTAACTCATTCTAATTATTTAACATATAGTCAAGTTCAAAATGTTTATGATACCTGAACTACTTTTCAATTAAACTCTTATTTAGAGTTGTTTGGGCTTTATAAAGATTATGCCTCTTTTGGGATAATACTTGCCATCTATTAAGGGTTCCTCAGAAGTTCAATTAGCTTTTCAACAATTAGACAACAATACTCTGTTCCATTAGGAGAAGAGCATTATGCTAATACTTATATTGACTTAATAGAAATACTGATGGTTGAATAACTTCTAATAACTAGCTAAAGTTGGTTTTAGCTAAGACCTTCAAAATAAAGTAACTTTTGTGAAGTATTATTGATTGCCTACTCAGTTCTTTTAGAACAATCATGTTTCACAAAGTATTAAGCCATAAATTCCTTAATTTCTGTTAGCATAAGACAAGAACATAATCAGATCTACTTACTTGTTGGTACTTTGTTGGCAGCACTTCCTTCTCCTTCTGATGGTTCTGCAGCAATGGTGTCTTGACTTGGTTCTTTAACCCTTTCATCAGTAAGAAGGCTTACTGCTTGGGTTATATCACCATTACTTGCCTAAGGAAAAAAATGGAATCTCTGTAGTAAAGCATCATAATCAAGGACAAACTAGTCAAAGCACTTTCTGGCTAGCAAGTTCTTATTATTCGGGATCAGTACTTTCCTTAGGCTCAATAAAAGGAAAAAAGCCACACCAAAGAGCATTAATACATATAGACATAGTTGCTTTTAACAAATTAAATGGCCAGCTAAATTGTCCAAGTGCTCTAATTCCGATTTAGAATATCTACAGGAGTGGTTGGAGACTTTCTGAAAAGGGGCAGGAAGTAGAAACGCAGATATATGAGAGGAATGTTGCTGGGTAAGTGCTAGTTACTTTGGAGAAGGCAGCATAGGTTGAGGAGCCACACACTAGTTGCCCAAAGGTGTTTTGGGAAGGGGGGGGGGCACACATGGAGGGGGTAAGGACAGGAATGGTGTCTTCAATGATTCCCTAACAGAATCTTTTCATATATTTTGTGTGAAAGTGCAGCAGAATAAGGCTTTCCTTCTCTAAACATTTTCCCCAAGGTTTAATTTCTACCTAGCTCTACTACAAAATTAAAATATGGATAATGACATCTCTGAATGTCTTTGCTAACGACTCTTCAAACTAACCTTCAAAGCTTCATGAAGAAAGGAAGGGTCCTGGATTCCAGTGATTTCTCTCAGTTGATTTAATAGCATTTGGCAGCTCTACATTAAAAAAAAAAAAAAGCAATATCAGAATGGGGGCAAACCTTAATAAACTTCAAGAACTGCAACAGCATAATTTGAATAAACAAACTTGTGATCTCACTTTTCCTAAGAGAAACAGAAATTACAAAGTACTTATTATCTAATCAGACCTACTACAGACAGGAATAAACTAGATTCTTCCAACAGTTTACTCATGAGTCAAGTTTTAGGACACTAAGAGAAAAGAAATATATGCAAATGATGACAGAAAATACATTTAAGAGTCATATTCAAAGTTAAAAAAGTATTAGAGTGAAAAGGAATCTTAAAAATCAATTCAGCTCCAGTTTAGGAGTCCCACAGAGGTAAAATGACTTCCAAAAGTCAGGCAGCTATTAAGAGATAAAAACAGAACTCTAGCCCTAATGAAAGCTTAAGAGTGTCTAGGTACTTTTTGATCCAATAAGCACCAAGATGAAGACATATAAGGAGTCCAGGGAATGTGTATGGGTATGAGGATGGGCTATTTTAAACTTGGCTGAGCATAACATTTGGATGTGTGTCACTTTTGCAAGCTTCCAAATATGAAGTCAACTACAGATACAACCAATAACCACTTAAAGCACTAGCTGCTTAAAAATAAAAACAAATAAATGAAGATAAAACTATTTCTGAATTCCAAAATAACCCAATAATAAAAAAAACCAAAAAACTAAGGGAGTCCCCTCTCAAGAGCAAACTGATACAGTGAGTAAACTATCTTGTTAATTCCTCCTTGGTAATAAGACCTGTTCAGAATTCTTTTCCTTTAATCAGTAAACAAATATTTATTAAGGGCCTACTATGTGCCAGGCACTATGCTAAGTGCAAGGAATACAAAGAAAAGCAAACAGTCCCCATTGTTAAGAAATTTGTATTCTGATAGGGGAGAAAACATGCAAACAATTATATACAGGGTAAATTATAGGTTATTTCAGGGGAAGGAACTAGAATTAGGGCTAGGGAAAGGCTTCTTGCAGAAAGTGGAATTTTATCTGAGACTTGAGGAAGGAAGTTGGACACCAGAAGAGAGAGCATTCTAAGCATGGAAAACAGTCAATAAAAAAAGGAGGGAGATGAAGTGTCTTATGTGAGGAACAGCAATGAAGCCATTACCAATGAATCTCAAGGGGCAGAGAAGAGTAAAATGTAAGTGGACTGAAAGGGCCAAGATTATGAAGTACTTTAAAAGCCAACCAGAAGATTTTAGACTTGATCTTGGAATTAATAGGAGTTCCTATAGTTTGCTGAATAGGATTGTGACATGGTCAAAACAAACCTGTATTTTAGGAAGCAAGTAGCCAGGGATACATTTGAGTTAGGTTGACATGGAAGCAAATTGTTAGAGAAAGAGGGATGGAAGGATCACTTGTGTATGTAGAGGGATTTATCTTAACAGGGAGAAGGGACAGAGGTGAATGAGGACATAGTGACAGAAAGCATCTATCTGAAGTGAGATGAAGAGGGAGCTCTTCACAAATGGCCCCAATTTTTCAGTAAAATATGAATAAAGGTTCTCAGCTGAGAAGAAAGGAGGAAGGGGAGCCATGAGAACCTGGTTTTTTTGCAGAAAGAGGAATCACCAAGGAATAACCAACTTAACCAGTTTAAATCTGGCAGCTTGACAGGGCACAAGGACCTTTAGGGTAACTGTCATGGATTTTCAAACTAGCCTAGTGAGATGATAAACCATTTATATGGCTTACCCTGAAATGAAGAGTCTAAAAGATGAGAGAGTTTAATCAAATCAATAAAATAAAGAACTAATTTCACAATTAATTTGTATTTACTGTTACTTGTAAGAGAAACAGTGTACTATATATCCTTCAACAGATGAGATTCTAATGCTTACTGTTAAAGCACCACACAACTAGAAATAACTTCGGCTGACAGAGCTGCCTAATATCTATCAATGACTCTCCACAATGACAACAGAAGCCTTACAGTGCTCACAGTGATGCCAACAACCTTTCTGCTGTAGTCATAGTCTAGAAATAAAACTGCTGAGACTAGGCATATTAAAAGTTGCATGAATCATGTAGTAAAGGGGCCAGAGTACTGGGTGAGTGTCTATTTTTAAAAAGTCGCAGATTTAGCATAGGTAAAAGTTGATAGGCCAAGAAGTGATGTATTCATTAAATCTTTAGTCCTACTATTATTTATACAGTATTTTCCTCAGAGAGGAATCATGAAGTTTTCAAAAGACTAAATATTTTCTGATTTCTCAACCTAATTGAAGTCAATCTGTATACATTTTGAAAATGTGATACAAAACAAAAAGATAGCAATAAGTTTTTTTAAATAGAAAACTATTTTAACTGACAAAAAAACCCTAAAGCGTTAATTTGTTGAAACAAAAGAAAATTAGATTTCTACAATCAGCAAAAAAAAAAATCAATTCTCTAAATTGTGCAAATACCTTTGATCCTTATTAAAAGTTCTCTTTTTGAGAGTGGAACATGCACATATATATATGTATATATATATGTATATATATATATATATATAAAAAAATGTAGTGGAGTAGCAGAAAGCAGCTCCTCACCCAAAACTACTCTGAAGAGATTTAGAAAATGAACTTGACTGAATCATAATTGGAAATCCAAAAAAAGGAGATGGAGAAATCTGTGGACACTGCGATGGGATCTAAGCACTTCAGTACCCAGAGACTAATGAAAGTTGTAAGCATTGATGCCAAATGACAACTTTTGTCACTCATTACTCAGTTTGTAGTTATAGAACCCAGTTACAGACTGAATAAGGGACCTGTACTCAGATGTGAGGNGAGTGGAACATGCACATATATATATGTATATATATATGTATATATATATATATATATATATAAATGTAGTGGAGTAGCAGAAAGCAGCTCCTCACCCAAAACTACTCTGAAGAGATTTAGAAAATGAACTTGACTGAATCATAATTGGAAATCCAAAAAAAGGAGATGGAGAAATCTGTGGACACTGCGATGGGATCTAAGCACTTCAGTACCCAGAGACTAATGAAAGTTGTAAGCATTGATGCCAAATGACAACTTTTGTCACTCATTACTCAGTTTGTAGTTATAGAACCCAGTTACAGACTGAATAAGGGACCTGTACTCAGATGTGAGGAGTCAAGCAAGTGGCTCAAACCTCAGAAGCAAAGCAAAATTTGAGTTCTAGCTTCTCGCCAAATCGGAATTCTATGGAAGAATAATCAAGGTAGAAAGGGAAGAATAATCAAGGTAGAAATACTAAAATAAAGGGAAGCCCACAGGTCTATTGCTCTAAACTAGTGGAGCTTTCCAACTAGCTAGAAGAGGTATAGACCAGCAACAATCTACTGTAGCTCAGACCCAAATCCAGGTCAGGAACTTGCAGAATGCCAACTGGGGGCAACAAACAGATTTTCCCACATCAGATCACTTTGGGAGAACTGAAAGGTTGAAGGCACCTAGCCTGAGATGATCCCTAAGAGTCTGAAATAACACAACACAGAAAACTCAACAAAGGCAGCAATAGTACCAACCCAGACTTTCCCTCCAGAGGTATACAGAACTTGGCCCTAACAAAGTCCAAAGTCAGGAAATGGGATAGAAGAAAAATCCAAAAAGAATTCCATAATAAAGAACTATTATGGTGACAAGGGTACTCAAGACACAACCCAGAAGATGTTTAGAAACATCTAAAAGCAAAACCTCAAAGAAAAATGACAATTAAGCACAAGTCCAATCAGAATTCATTGAAAGAGATAAAGAATTAGAGATGAAGAGCTAAAAAATGATTTTAAAAATCAAATAAGCACACTAAAAGAAAAATATTGATAAAGAAATGAGAACTATCAAAAACTTTGAAAGGAAATTAATCTTATACTTAGCATAAGAGGTACAAAACCTTGGTCAAGTAACAAACTTCCTTAAAATTAGAATGGGCCAAATAAAAATCAATAATATTAAAAGTAAAATCAAAAGACTAAAAAAAAGGAAGAAAATATAAGGTATCTCATAAGAACAATAGGTGACCTGGAAAACAAATGGAGGGAGGGAAAATAAGGATTATTGGACTATCTGAAAGCCAAGACCAAAAAAACAGGGCCAAGATAGTGTATTTCCAGAAATCTTCAAAGAAAACTGCTCAGATCTCTTAGAACAAGAGGAAAAAGTATAATCTACCACTCAGCTTCTGAAAGAAACTCATCATAGTACAACAACCAGAATCTAGAACTTCCAGGTAAAATAAAAAATATTTATAAAGAAAGAATTCAAGTTCTGGGGATCCACAGTCAGGATCCCACACAATTTAGCAGCCACCACTGTAAAGGAGTAAAGAGTTTAAAATATATTCTAGAAGGCATTCAACCAAGAACAACTTACTCAGGAAAACTGAATATAATTATGCAGGAGAAAAAAAAAAAGGACTTTTATCAAAATAGAGAGTTTCAAAGCATACCCGATGAAAAGACCTGAACTGTATAGAAAGTTTTAAGTTCAAACAAAGTTTAGGGAAACATATAAAGATAAACATGAACAACAACAAAAAAGATAAAGGTCTAAACAAGGATAAAATGCTTAGAGTTAGGGACTCCTTGTTCCGATCCTTAGTTTGTATTCCCTCTTAAAATAAAAAGAGATACTGTTTTATAACTATTGTCTCCAAGGTGTTTGCACAACTGGCCCAGTGAGAGAAAGTGATTCAGTTTCACTCTCACTTCACTCTCACTAACTGGAGGTTAGAATACCAGGTGTTCAGGGGGATCCCTGAGTGGATCTACCACTATCCACATATGTGGATCTCTTCCTCCATATATATATATATATTTCTTTTTTTACATTTTAATACGGAGAGATGACATATCTTGTCCCCTCTGGATTTTATAACAGAAAGTCTGGGAGTCGTTTTGTTAAGTCTTAATGATTTTTTAAAAAATCTTTAGTTTCTATCTTAGAATTAATATTGTTTATTGTTTCCAAGGTAGAAGAGCAGTAAAGGTTAGACAATTGGAGTTAAATCACTTCCCCTGGGTCACACAGCTAAGAAGTTATCTGAGACCAAATTTGAACCCAGGACCACCCATCTGTAAGCCTGGTTCTAAATCCACTGAGCCACCTAGCAGTCCCCTGTCTTAATGATCTTTAAAGAAGAGTGAAAGGGAGAAGAGGGACAAGCTGAGGAAGATTAGAATTCTATACAATCAGGAAAGAAGGGAGAAGCAGCTGTTGCTTAAGTCTCATTCTCACCTAAAAAGGTCAAGGAAGAAAATAATACACATCCAGTTGAATGCAATATTACATTTAAAACACATACCCTGTACATGGGTACAGAGAAATAGGAGAGAAAGGGAAGGGGAAGTTAAAGAGAAGGTAGGTGATGGGATGGATTAGTTCTATACAAAGCAAACTCTTAAATAAGGATGTATAAAAATATAGTTTTTGTCATGACAATAATTAGAAACTGAGGGAATGCCTTCAGTGGTTGGACAAGCTTTAGTATATAAATGTGATGGAATGCTATTGTACTGAAGAAATAAGGAAGGAGATTGTTTTAGAGAAACCAGATATTTGTATGACATGATATACAGGGAACAGAAACAGGACAATAATTTACACAATAATAATGTAAAGAAAACAGCTTTAAAACTTAGACACTTTCAACCATGACTCCAAAGAACTAATGATTAATATACCACCTAGCTCCAGATAGAAGTTAAAGCTTCAAGAGAACTGAATGAGATAGGTGTAGGTGTGGGTGTATACATACATTGATACACAAATAAATATTTTTATATATTTTTCTTTTAGACTGGCCATTGTGGACATTTTTTTACCTTGACTTCATGTCTGTAACAGAGGTTTGGTTTTTTCTTTCATTCTGGGAGGGAGAAGGGGATTGTGCTAAATTTAAAAAACAATTTTTTTTTTAATTCTTTTTTCCTGCTCTGGACATGTGATTTCAATGGTATAGGCCTAGTGAGTTAATTCCTTTTATCAATGTAGTTTGGTAAATGCTCTAAAGTTTATATTTTTATATTTAGGAAAAAAACTCCTAATTTATTAAAAACTATTGAGAAAGCAAGAAAGTAATCTGGCAGAAAACAGGCTTATCCTAAACAGCTTATATACCATATTACATAAATTCTACATGGATAAAAGACCTTAATAATAAAGAATACCACAAAAAAAAGTAGATCATAGACCTCTCTAGATATGAGTCGGAGATATATTCTTAACTAAATAAAGTATAGAGGTAATTACAAAAGATAAAAAAGATAATAGTGATTACATGAAACTGAAAAAATTCTACACTGTAAGATTAAAATTAACATCCAATAACTCCAAGTATTATATTTTATAAGATTTATTAATAATCACTTGAAGTAGAGGAAACAGATAAAACCTGAGTAAAGACAAGTTTACTGGGCAGTGGGAGAAGAGAGGGAGAGGGGCGGGGGGTTACATAAACTTTATCTCTAAAATGTAAGGAGGTAACATAAGGACCAAAATTGGGATTCTGGGAGATGGAGACCTGGGGTACAAAATCCTAATTACACAACAGAAATAAAATTAATATGTCTAGGATAAGAAGGGAGTCATGAAAGAGAAAAAAAACTTTATATTAAATTTCTCTGATAAAGGTTTGGTCTCCAATATATATAAACAATTAATATATGCACAAAGACCAATCATTCCCAATAGATAAGCAATCAAAATATATGAACGAAGTTCTCAAAAGACTTTCAAACTATTAATAACTATATAAAATACTCCAAATCACTATAATCCTAAGGTCTTACTTCACACCATACAAATTAGTAAAATTGACAAAGATTAGAAAAGTCAACATGCGAGAAAACAATAGGTACACTAGTATTTTGCTGATATAGTTGTAAATCAGTAAAACCGTTTTGGAAAGCAATTTGCAATTATGCAAATAAAGTAACTAAAAATATTATATATCCATTAATTAGGGTATGGCCAAACACTTTGTGGAACATGAACATAATGGAATATTACTGTGCTATATGAAAGAATGAATACAGAAAGGCTTGGAAAGATCTACATAAATTAATAAAAAGTTGAAGCAGGTAAAGACAAGAAAAAAATCTACACAATAACTACAACGTAAGTGGGAAGACCAAAGGGAAAAAAGTGTATGTTGGAAAGTTTCAAAAAACAAGCATAGGGGGCAGCTGGGTAGCTCAGTGGATTGAGAGCCAGGCCTAGAGACGGGAGGTCCTAGGTTCAAATCCGGCCTCAGACACTTCCTAGCTGTGTGACCCTGGGCAAGTCACTTGACCCCCATTGCCTACCCTTACCACTCTTCCACCTATAAGTCAATACACAGAAGTTAAGGGTTTAAAATAAAAATTAAAAAAAAAAAAAAAAAAAAAAAAAAAAAAAAAACACACAAGCATAGCTGGGGCAGCTAAGTGGCTCAGTAGATTGAGAACCAGGCCTAGAGATCGGAGGTCCTAGGTTCAAATCTGGCCTCAGACACTTCCCAGCCATGTGACCCTGGGCAAGTCACTTGAACCCCATTGCCTAGCCCTTAACACTCTTCTGCCTTAAAACCAATACACAGTATTGATTCTAGGATGAAAAGTAAGGGTTTAAAAAAAATTATTTTTAAAGCATAGCTTCAAAAAAGATATGAGAAGACAACCCCAATCCAACACTTTGTGGAGGTGGGGGATCCAGGAGTATGGTATATTGTCCTTATTTTTGGCTTTTTTCATGTATTTGTCAGTTCTGCTGACTTTTTCTTTTCTTTTTTTTTTGGGGGGGGGGTCGTCTTTAAAAATAATATTTGTTATACAGATCTCTACATAGTACTAGAAGAATACTGAGGAAACTTCTGGTCATTAAAAAAAGACATCAATTAAGATTTATTTAAAAATTTTTTAATCCTAAAAATATTGCCAAATACACAGGATTAATGAAGAACCACCTAGTGTCAGAGGTACATCTTCCTGTCTTATAACCCTGTTTGTTTATCCAGTTAGCCTTGCTGCCTCTCAATTACGCTCCAAGATATATTTCATTTTGTCCATTTTTATATGATCCTATATTCATTATTTAAGCCCTTTTGGAGCATATATTGCTCATCTGGCACAAAGCAGAATATAAATAAAACAGGCATTTATTAAGCACTTCCTATGTGCTATGGATATGCTGACTAATTCAATTGCTGCTGTTCGATCATTTCAACTCTTTGTAATTCTGGGGTTTTGCAGCAGAGAGATACTACTGTGGTTTGCTAATTTTCTTTTCCAGCTCATTTTAAAGATGAGGAAACTGAGGTAAACAGGGTTAAATGACTTGTCCAGAGTCACAGAGCTGGTCAAGTGTCTGAGGTCAGATCTGAACTCAAGTCTACCTAACTCTTGGCAATTTCAGGTAGCTAAGCTCCTTCAAGGGCATAAAAATGGTATATGTGAGGAGAGTCTTCAACCTAGCTTCCAGGCAGAGTTTGGTGCCCTTGCTACTTAAACTGCATGACAATGACTCTTTAAGAATAGCTGAGAACAGGAATGAAGCCAAGATGCCCATTATCACCACTATTATTTAATATAGTACTAGAAATGTTAGCAGTAACAATTAGAGAAGAAAAATAAATTGAAGGGATTAAAGTAGGCAATAAGGAAACTAAACTATCACTCTTTGAAGAAGATATGATGGTATACTTAGAGAATCCTAGAAAAACAACTAAAAAGCTAGTGGAAATAATTAATAACTTTAGCAAGTTGCAGAAAACAAAATAAACCCACATAAATCATCAGCATTTCTAGATATTTCCAACAAAACTCAGCAATAAGAGTTAGAGAAACTCCATTTAAAACAATATAAAATACTTGGGAATTTATTTGCCAACACAAACTCAGGAATTAAATGAACATGATTATAAAGCACTTTTCACACAAATAAAATTAGATCTAAACAACTGGAAAAACATTAATTGCTCATGGATAGGACAAGCTAATATAATAAAAATTACAATCCTACCTAAATTTACTTATTTGATACCATATTATCAAACTTCCAAAAAAATTTTTTGTAGAATTAAAAAAAATTATAACGTTCATCTGGAAGAAAAAAGATCCAAGAATATCAAGGGAACTAATGAAAAAAAAAGTTAAGAATGGTGGCCTAGCAGAGCAGTACCAGATCTTCAACTGTACTATAAAGAAGTGATCATCAAAACAATATGTTACTGGCTAAGAGACAGAAGGTAGACAAATGGAATAGACTTGAGGTAAGATAAGTGTATGATAAACCCCAAAATCCTAGCTTTTGGAACAAGAACCCACTATTTGACAAAAATTGCTGGGGAAATTGGAAAACAGTTTGAGAAAAATTAGGTTTAGATCAACACCTCACAACTATACCAAGATAAATTCAAAATGGGTAAATGAGTTACATATAAAGAGGGAAATTATAAGTAAATTAGGTGAACATAGAATAGTATACCTGTCAGATCTATAAGAAAGGAAAGAATTTAAGACCAAGCAAGAGATAGAGAATATTACAAGAAGTAAAATGAATAATTTTGATTATATTAAACTAAAAAGGTTTTGTACAAACAAAACCAATGCAACCAAAATTAGAAGCAACAAACTATGAAAAAAATTCTCTGATAAAAGGCCTAATTTCTCAAATATACAAAGAACTAAGTTAAATTTATAAGAAATCAAATCATTCCCCAATGGACAAATGGTCAAGGTACATGAATAGGCAGTTTCAGATGAAGAAACCAAAAGTATCAATAATCATATGAAAAAAATGTTTTAAATCCCTCTGATTAGAAAAATGCAGATCAAAACAACTCTGAGGTACCACCTCACACCTAGCAGAGTGACCAATATGACAGGAAAGGGAAATAATGTTGTAGGGGATATGGGAAGATTGGGACACTAATGCATTGCTGGTGGAGTTGTGAATTGATCCAACTGTTCTGGAGGGCAATTTGGAATCATGCCCAAAGGGCTTTAAAAGAATGCATGTCCTTTGAACCAGTAATATCACTATTGGGTTAATATCCCAAAAAGAAAAGAAAACTGGGCAAGGACCTATTTGTACAAAAATATTTATAGCTGTACTCTTTGTGGTAGCAAAAATTGGAAAATGAGGGCATGTCACTCGATTGGGGAACAGCTGAACAAGTTATGGTATGTGATGGTGATGGAATACTATTGTGCTACAAGGAATGATGAATTGGTGTATTTCTATAAGAAATGGAAATGAACATGAACTGATGCTTAGTGAAATAAGCAGAACCTGATGAATATTATACACAGAAACTGTAACATTGTGGGATAATCAAATGCAATTGACTTTGCTACTAATAGCTGTATAAGTAGAAATTTTGTACATTTGAACTACGTTCCCCAGAATTACTTTTAATCTCTCCACCGCATGCTTATGTTGTTTGTATATAGTTGTGGGTAACCCCGCCCTCTCTCTCTCTCTTTTCCTGCAACCCAGGCTTGGTTAACTGCCTTTTTACTCTAGCTTTTGTCTTTAGTTATTATTAATAAACTTTATAAAATATAATGCTTATATGTATTAATGTATATATGTAATATATGTAATATATGTAATACTAATGTTAATAATGTATTACATATGTAATACTAATATTGTATTATACTAATACTTATCATGTATTATATATGTAATACTAATACTAATACTAATAATAATACATATTAATTTTAGTCTTAACATAGCAATGCAATGATCCAGGGCAATCCTGAGGGACTTATGAGAAAGAATGCTGTCCACATCTAAAGAAAGAACTGTGAGAGCAGAAATACAGAAAAAAACATGAGATTCATCACTTATTTATATGAGTATGGAATTTGGGGTTTTGGTTTTAAAGGTTAAATGAATAATATGGAAATGAGTTCGAGTGATAATATATTTAGTTATAATTCAGTGGAATTGCTTGTCAACTCGGGGGGGGGGAGGAGGCGGAAATAAAACAGGAATCATGTAACCATGGATAAAATTTTAATTAATTAAAAATAAGAGACTAGCTGAGAAATACCACTCCCAACTAGTTAATTCTAATCCAAGCACCTTAGACAGCAATAGAAATTCTCACAAGTCTAACTCCACCTCACAGGTAAGCTATTTACCTAGTTTCCCTATTTTCTCCTTTCCTGTCCATTTCCACCTGCCTTGGTACCTTTGCTCAGTCTATTACTGTATCACCCAATTTAACTTCCTTCTCTTCTTGGTTAATAATCTGCCATGGCAGTTAGGTGATATAATGGATTGAGAAGCGACACCTGGAGTTAAGAAGACTTGAATTCAAATTTGGTCTCAGATATTTACTAGGTATGTAATCTTGGGCAGGCCACTTAATGTCTGTCTCAGTTGTTTTTAAACTCTTACTTTATGTCTTAGTAACAACTCTTAAGCCAGAAGAGCAAGGGCTAGGCAAACTAGGTTAAATGACTTGCCCAGGGTCATAAAACTTGGAAGTAGCTGTGACTCAGTTTTTTCATGTGTCAAATACACTTACCTCCCAGGGTTGCTGTGAGGATAAAATAATAGAATATTTGTAAAGAGCTTGTCAATTCTTAAAGCATAATATAAATGCTATTAATAAATTTCATTTGTGAGATGATTAGTTGCAACCTGGGGGAAGAGGCTATTAAAAAAAACTAAAACTACAATCAAAGATATATGAAAAGTGGGGAGAAGAAATAAATCACATCTAGTTTAAGAGACATTAGTTTTATCTCTAACTATATTATAAATTCCCTGTCTGGCCTGGTATATAGTAGGGAGAAGAAAGGGGTTTGGAGTTGGGAAAAAAAACTACAAAATCAACAAGTTCAACCCCTTTATTTGATGAAGAAACTGAGATTTTGAATGACTTGCTGGAAGTCCAAGTCAGGGGCACAGCCAGGATTTGAATCCAAGTTATCAGACTACAAATTCCATGTGCTCTTTTTCCTATTTCAAGCTACCTTTGTGGACTTCAGTTTCCTCACCTTTAAAATGAGGGGACTGGCATGAATGATCTCTAAGGATTTCTTCTAGTTTTAAATCTATGAACCTATGCCAAGAATCAACATCACTTAGGGAATATTCTCATAGCAATATGCTAGATTCTGTTGAAAGGAAGAGAGGGTTTGAGGAAGTTTGCAGAAGGCAGAGGCATGAGACTAAGAGGGAGAGAATTCTAGAATGGGAAAGTGGGTTCAGACAGTTAACTAAGGTTTGAGCTGGGTCTTTTCTCTGGTTTGACCTGGAGGGACTGGCTACTTTTCCTTGTTGGCTGTACTACCTTGATTTCTCATCTTACCTGCTGCTTGCTGTGATCTACTGAGTTTCCTGGTGTGATCCTGAACCATGTGTCTGTAAGATCAGATCTGGGGTCCTTGTGAATCCAAGATCTCTCCCTGGGCCCTGATAACTGACATAGACCACTACCTCTCTATTACCATCCAAGGGGGGTTGGTTTAGTATAGGTGGATCTAGACTAGGGACTGGGATCTTTAGACAGTTAGATCTGGGGGGTTTTAGGTAGTTAATTTAGTGTTAGGGTTATCAAAAAATCCCATTTTACTTTTCCCTGTTACATACAGGGAAATAAATACAACATCCATCTATGTTACTGAGTGGTCTGTGTGTGTCCATCCCAGATTCAGGCTCTGCCTGCACTGGACTTGGCTGGCCTTTCCAAACCTGTTAATCTTCTGATACTGGCCCTATCTGAACTGTCTAGTCACATCCCCCAAACAACCCTCATCTAATACTAACAGTGGTTCAGTAATTGCCAAACCAAATAATGACAATGGCCATTTGAAAAATTAATTTCACCAATTTCAAACAATGCCAATTACATGCCTTAATCTAAATAACATAGTTTATGATTCTATCCATTTAATTATACCATGAGACAAATCAAATACTCCCAAATAATAACAATTACAGAGAGATGATAGTATGGAGCATGAAAAGGTCACTGAACTGGGGGGAGGAGGGATGGGAAGGAGAGGAGGTTTCAAGCTCAGCTTCAACTACTGATAAGCTATGTGATTTTGGCTGGGTATGTACCTTAACCTCTCTAAGAATCAGTTTCTCCACCTACAAAATGAGTAGGAACTAGTTGACCTCTAAGGTTCCTTTCAATTCTGATATCCTACAAAATATAATACAGATATCAAGCCTGTTGGGATTCATATTCCAATTTTTTTCAGGCCTTTAGGGCTAATTTTCTCAATGTAAACTTCACCTTACACACTTCACTTGAGACTAAATCCTATTACAGAATATGGGCAGGCCAAGACCTGTTAGGATATAACTAGTGTTTCAACCCTATCACATCAATGTAGCTGAACATTATAAATCTTGATTACAACAAAGGATGAGAGCCAACAAGTTTGTATTTCTTTTCACCAAGAACAGTTTTCAAAACAAAGAATTCTTTTCTAGCCCTAGAGGCAGAGAAGAAAAGCACTTATACACAAATCATCAGTGAAGAAACTCAGGCTTTTTGAATTTCACAAAGCTAAGTGGTTTTATGCAGACTCTCACCTTTATAGGCCCTGATTTTCCTGGGTAAAGAGAATAGTAATTGTCACTTTGCAAAGAAGCATAAACAGTCAAGAATCAACTCTAGTAGATATTGTAAATCTGGTAGGATGGATGCAAACACAAATTGGCCTAAACTCATAGCATTTAATCTATAATGGATAAGGAAAACTGCTAGAATCAGTTAAATAGCTAAAGAGAATCATGACCTAAAAGCTATCATGCAAATCCTTTATCCTGTGAAGAAAGTAGATTCTCCTTGTAAGAGATGAGACTTTAATGTTCTCTTCAAATACTTCAATTCTTGATGCAGAGTGAAAGGAGCAGAGCCAGAAGAACGTTGTACACAGAGACTGATACACTGTGGTATAACTGAACATAATGGACTTCTCTACTAGCAGCAATGCAAGAATCCAGAGCAAGGCTGAGGGACTTATGAGAAAGAAAACCAGCCACATTCAGAGGAAGAACTGTGGGAGGAGAAATCACAGAAGAAAAACAACTGCTTGAACACATGGGCTGATAGGGATATTATTAGGGATGTAGACACTAAAAGATAACTCTAGACCAACTATCAATAATATGGAATTAGGTCTTAATCAATGATATATGTAAAACCCAGGGAATTGTGCACTGGCTAAGGGAGGTTGCAGGAGGCGGGGG
>NC_058132.1:196588848-196620718 GCF_016433145.1 Gracilinanus agilis
ACTGCCGCCCCCCGCCTCCGCCTCACAACCCCCCCGTCCTGGGTTCGGTTCCAGCCCCGCCCCCTTCGCTCGCCCTCCCTTAACCTGGGCGCGCGCGCGCCCCGGGCGGGCCCACCCCTTCGCCGACACCGTGGTCTGCGCGCGTGCGCATGAGGTGGGGGGAGGGAAGGAAACGGGGCTGCTACACGTGCACGCACGCTCGAGGTCGATGAGGCGAGCGGCGGGAGCGCGCGCGGCCCAGAGAGCTCCGCTTTCTCCCCTCCCCCCCGCGCCAGCAATCCCACACGCCCACTCACGTGACTTTTCCTCATCTTCCTAACGGTCGCCTTCTCCTTCTCTGCTTCGGCGGCGGCGGCGGTTGGGATTCGGGGTTCGTTGTCTGCGGAGGAAGAAGTTTTTGGAAGCATAGCTGGCCTTGTCCTTCAAATCTCTCTCCCCTGGCCCTCCTACACTAACCCGTAGCCTAAACCGGCCTCTCGTCCCTGTTAAAACAGCGGTCACCTTGAGTACCATGCCTTGGAAGAAGTTCCCAGAGGGACTTAAAGTGCCTACTGCTTCATTTAACCTCAAAACAACCCCTCTAATCTAAAAGGGGAAACTGAGGTAAACTGAACAGCTTGATGGCGAGGCATTTCTTGAGAGTAATTTGTTGACTCTCTTGGATAACCCAGCGTGTATTGGGGAGAGAGGGGGGGAAGGGATAACTTAATTTCAAACTTCAGTCAAAAATAAGAGTACTTTTAAATACAACCTCAGAAGCAACAAGTGCCCAGACGACGGGAATAATAAAGCAGTAGTAAAGGCCCAAATTTTGGCAAAGGTTCAGCCCAACATTGGATTTACCAGGCTTATTCTATTGGTGCTTACAATTTAGGGTTATGGAGCTGTTGATGTTTATAGTTTTGCCTCTTCACTTTTTGAGCTACACAAAAAGTCTGCTCAAAAAGGATTGATTGTTTTTCTCATTTTAATCCACCCTATATTCCATTGCCTGAAGTTATATATCTATATTTTTAATACCCTTTCTTTGCTTGACCAGCTTATTTTCTTGGTTTTTCAATGGTGGAAAGAAATGTACAAAAATTTCACAGAATAAAAAGTTTTTGAAGGGTCACAATGTGCATCGATGGATAGAACACAGATTAAATCACATAGATCCATCAAAATTAACTTATGCCAGGGAGGCAGCTAGGTAGCTCAGTGGATTGAGAGTCAGGTCTAGAGACTGGAAGTCCTAGGTTCAGATCTGACCTCAGACACCAGCTTGTGTGACCCTGGGCAAGTCACTTGACCCCCATTGCCTACCCTTACCACTCTTCTGCCTTGGAGCCAGTACACAGTATTGACTCCAAGACAGAAGGTAAGGGTTTAAAAAAAAAATTATGCCAGATTGTGTCGTTGTCTCTATTTTCCTTAGTGATGAAATTTCCTGTCTTGGCAAGACTCCATATTATCCTATACCTACACCTTCAAAAAACAGAATTGTAGCTAAATAGAAAATAATGGGCCTAAGTTATGATTAAGCCTCATTCATTTATGTTGAACTTACTATGACTCTAAATCTAGTAAATTATTGGAAGCTCCTCTTGCTCCCCTAGGGAAAAACTTCCTTCTGGGAATTACAAATCTTGACTGCGTAGCCTGTAAGAGACACACTGTCCAACATTGAACTTAATGAGCAAGTCCACATCAAATCTTGGCCATTAGTTGGCAGTCCTCACAGTGATCAAGTATCAAAAGTAGATGTCATGGGACATTTTGCTGTCGCCAAAAGGAATAATTTTCTTGTTCCTCTGTTTAAAAGCCCAGACGTGATGGCTACAGATTACATTATTGGATTTTAATCATTGCAAGATAATTGGGGGGAAAGGGGAGTGGAAATATTGTGAATGATGAGCAATAAACAAAACTCAGAGTGAGGCAACAAATTTGAGTCATAATAAGGGTTCCAGAACAGTCAGAGAAAAAATAATATTTCTTGTGGTCTGAATCAAACTTAGAATGTAATTGGAATTATAGTAACCATCATAGATTTGTTGAAAGAGAAGAAAGAAGGGGAAAAAATAAGAGAGTAGGGTGAGATGAGAAGCCAGAAAAGAGCAAAAGAGAAGAAAGAAGGGGAGGAAAAAAAGTAAAATTGGTATAAAAGGAAGAAGAAAGGAACTGGAGAGAGAAAAGTATGGTTGAGTTTATTTTACTTCCTTTGTAAATAGTAAGTGGCACAGTAGATAGAGCTTTGGATCTGGAGTCAGAAAGGTCTGAATTCAAATCCTGCTCAGATTGTTCCTGGATAGCCATGAGCAAGTCACCAAACTTCTCATTCTCAATTTCTTTATCTGGAAATGGAGACGATAATACCTCCCAGAGTCATAGTGAGGATCAAATGAGACAATATTTGAAAATCACATTGTAAACCATAAAGCCCTATGTTAAAGCTAGCTATTATCATCATCATTATTATTACTTCCTAGCTGGATTTGATTACTTAAAACTAGAACAAATTTGAAATGTCTTGATAAGAGTTTCCCTTGTTGGATTCTACCATTGGAGCAATATTTTTTCAGAAGGGTCCCAGGGGTTCTTAACCTTTCTTCTGACTGGATCCCTTTGGCAGTCTAGTTAGGCCTATGGACCCTTCTCAGAATAGTGTTTTTAAATGTATAAAATAAAATAAATGGGATTACCAAGGTAACAAATTATACTGAAATATAGTTATAAAATATATATATACATATATATATTTTTAAAATATATTTAGAGATCCCAGGCTAAGAAACTTAGATACACAACAGCTGCTTCCCTAGTTACCTGGAGTCTAAGAATTGAACCTCATTAAACATTATTTGGAAGGAAAAGGGTTAAAGGAAATGATACTGATTCTATTTAACTCGAAAAGTAAAATGTTAGTCCAATAATATAAGGTTAAATTTTGAGACTTCAAAAGAAAGTTTTAAAAAGGTCTCCAAAGAAAGATTTCCAACCTCTATTCTTTCTGCCATGTTTCACTAATGTGGATAATATAAATGCAGTGTTTATACAGGGTTGGGATAACTTTCAGTGAGCTAATGTTAAACTTGGTACAGAGAAAGGAAATTCTTGGTTCTCTTTGCCTAGTTGGAGTTAAAACTTCAGTTAACAATAACTTATGCACTCCTACTTAGTACCTCACCAGATTTCGAGGACAGGATTAACTCTCCTTTGTCTACCTTTTTTTTTAAAAAAAAAAAAAACATTTATTAATATTCATTTTTAACATGGTTACATGATTCATGCCCCTACTTTCCCCTTCACCCCCCGCACTTCCCCCACCCATGGCCGATGCACATTTCCACTGGTTTTATCTAGTGTCCTTGTTCAAGACCTATTTCCAAATTGTTGATAGTTGCATTGGTGTGGTAGTTTTGAGTCTACATCCTCAATCATGTCCACCCCAACCCATGTGTTCAAGCAGTTGTTTATCTTCTATGTTTCCTCTCCTACAGTCCTTCCTCTGAATGTGGGTAGCGTCTTTACCATAAATCCCCCAGAGTTGTCCTGTGTCATTGCTTTGCTGCTAGTACAGAAGTCCATTACATTCGATTTTACCACAGTATATCAGTCTCTGTGTACAGTATTCTTCTGGCTCTGCTCCTTTCGCTCTGCATCAATTCCTGGAGGTCTTTCCAGTTCACCTGGAACTCCTCCAGTTTATTATTCCTTTTAGCACAATAGTATTACATCACCCGCATATACCACAGTTTGTTCAGCCATTCCCCAATTGAAGGGCATCCCCTCGTTTTCCAGTTTTTTGCCACCACAAAAAGCGCAGCTATAAATATTTTCATACAAGTCTGTTTATCTATGATCTCTTTGGGGTACAAACCCAGCAATGGTATGGCTGGGTCAAAGGGCAGGCATTCTTTTATAGCCCTTTGAGCATAGCTCCAAATTGCCAGCCAGAATGGCTGGATCAGTTCACAACTCCACCAGCAATGCATTAATGTCCCAATTTTGCCACATTCCCTCCAGCATTCATTACTCTCCCCTTCTTTCATTTTAGCCAATCTGCTAGGTGTGAGGTGATACCTCACAGTTGTTTTGATTTGCATTTCTCTAATTATTAGAGATTTGGAACACTTTCTCATGTGCTTATTGATACTTTATTTCTTTACCTGAAAATTGCCTGTTCATGTCTCTTGCCCATTTTTCAATTGGGGAATGGCTTGATTTTTTATACAATTGATTTAACTCCTTGTATATTTGAGTAATTCGAACCTGTCAGAGTTTTTTGTTATAAAGATTTTTTCCCAATTTGTTGTTTCCCTTCTGATTTTAACTTCATTGTCTTTGTTTGTACAAGAGCTTTTTAGCTTAATATAATCAAAACCATTTAATTTACATTTTGTAATTTTCTCTAACTCTTGCTTGGTTTTAAAATCTTTCCTTTCCCAGAGATCTGACAGGTATACTATTTTGTGTTCATTTAACTTATTTATAGTTTCCCTCTTTATATTCAAGTCATTCACCCATTCTGAGTTTATCTTGGTGTAGGGTGTGAGATGTTGATCTAAACCTAATCTCTCCCATATTGTTTTCCAAATTTCCCAGCAGTTTTTGTCAAATAGTGGATTCATGTCCCAAAAGTTGGGCTCTTTGGGTTTATCATACACTGTCTTGCTGATGTCATTTACCCCAAGTCTATTCCACTGATCCTCCTCTCTGTCTCTTAGCCAGTACCATATTGTTTTGATGACCGCTGCTTTATAGTATAGTTTAATATCTGGTACTGCTAGGCCCCCTTCCTTCACATTTTTTTTTTCATTATTTCCCTTGATATTCTTGATCTTTTGTTGTTCCAAATGAAATTTGTTATAGTTTTTCCTAATTCAGTAAAGAAGTTTTTTGGTAGCTTGATAGGTATGGCACTAAATAGGTAAATTAATTTGGGTAGAATGGTCATTTTTATTATGCTAGCTCATCCTACCCATGAGCAATTAATGGCTTTCCAATTGTTGAGATCCAGTTTTATTTGTTTGGAAAGTGTTTTGTAGTTGTTTTCGTATAATTCCTGTGTTTGTTTTGGTAGATAGATTCCTAAGTATTTTATATTGTCTAGGGTGATTTTAAATGGTGTTTCTCTTTCTACCTCTTGCTGCTGTGATGTGTTGGAAATATATAGAAATGCTGATGATTTATGTGCATTTATTTTGTATCCTGCAACTTTGCTAAAGTTGTTGATTATTTCTACAAGCTTCTTAGTTGATTCTCTAGGATTTTTTAATTAGACCATCATATCATCTGCAAAAGAGTGACAGCTTAGTCTCCTCACTGCCTATTGTGATACCTTCAATTTCTTTTTCTTCTCTAATTGCTACTGCTAGTGTTTCTAGTACTATGTTGAATAGTAGAGGTGATAATGGGCATCCTTGTTTCACTCCTGATCTTATTGGGAAGGTTTCTAATTTATCCCCATTGCATATAATGCTTGTTCATGGTTTTAGGCATATACTGTTTATTATTTTTAGGAAGGGTCCTTCTATTCCTATACTTTTCAGTGTTTTCAATAGGAATGGATGCTGTATTTTGTCAAAGGCTTTTTCAGCATCCTTTGTCTACCTTTTGATTGAATCAACACAAGCTTGAACTGGGTGGAGAAGTTTGAAAGCCACTTAGTGAGTTCACACCCTATTTGGTGCTAGATGAGAAGCCAGTAAGATACTTGGAGAGCTCCACCCTTTTTTCTAACTCAGGCAGCCAGAGACTTTTGAATTCTTTGGGGAGTTTACACACTCAGAAACTTGTGAATCCTAGGAGGAGAGTTAAAACCTTTAGAGGTAAGAAGTCAATCCTGCAGACACTGCCCCTGAGCAGTACTAAACAATTGGGAAACTGTGATAGGCCCCTGTGAAAAGGGGCAGGGACAGGAAACCTCCATAAAAGTCATGAAATCCTTGGGCTGAGGGCAGTCTCTTGAAGTTGAGTCTAGTGGAGAGTGTCTCCTAGAGATAGTCTTCAAGGGAACTTTGTTGGATACTACAGTGTGAATTGTGGCTTCAACTTAGATTCTGACTCCTGGACTGCTTTTGGGTGAGTGAAAAGGACTGACTACTTTCCTAGTTTCCTAAGAGACTTGGACTTCCTCCATCTTTGAGGAAGCCTCGTAGTTACTATTGGCCCTCCTGACTGAAAACTAGTATAGGTATTTTCTCTAACCTCTCTCAACTTTCTCTACTTTATTGTTTCCCCTCTATTTTGTAAATAAACTTCTAACTTGAGATATAATAACTTCTGGCAACCACGTTATTTCACAAAATTTAAGTCCAACCACTAAATTTAACCTTTACAGTACTCGGGAACTATCCCTTGCAATAACCCTTAACCTGCCTTTCCTATCCTCCCTTTGGTCTCAAACAAACAAACAAAAAAATCCTACTAACAATAACCATAGAAAAGCATTTCAAATAATTATTGCTCTTATTTATATATCTCAAGCTATGGAATTCTAGAATCTATATTTTAAAATGAAATTCTCAAATAGATGTGTGCCCTCATCATTTTGGAAGTTCTTTCCAGTGATGTTTATCATAACTCATCCATGCCATGCCATCTCCTGTACAATTTTTGCTCTTGTCCTCTAAAAGTTTGCCATAGGGTGTTGCTTTTCTCTTGCTTTCTTTTCTCTTTCCAGATCATTGCAGGGATACCAGTGGAACATTCTGGTTGTCTAGCTATCATCCTTCAACCTCCCTTTGTGTGAACAGCCTTTTTTCTTTTTCTATCATAAATTTCTTTCTTTTTACTAATATTCTTCAGTTCTTTATTGGGTATGTGAGTCAGCTTGTTTAAATCCACCATACCCTTCTCTGTTGCCCTCCCTGATCTTCATTTTCAATTCTTCAGATAACTATAACGATCCACAACTTTCACCTATGTGACAATACCAGTTAGGTGTTGCTATTTAAAAAAAAAAAAAAGATAGGCCCTTATTTCTAGTTTTACAACTTTCTGTAGTTAATCCTGCTCACTTTCTCCATCTTATTTAATTCTGAAACCAATTCACTGTCCATTTGGATATTATTAATGGATATGCTCTATGTGCTGTCCATCCAGTTGTATGTAATAATCTGGACAATGGTAATTTTTTATCCACTTAGTCTCTCCTTTTGGATGGTTAGACCAAATTCTTTTGAGTAGTTACATAGCTTTTTCAGGAGGTTATGTAGCATTTAGTATTTCTTGAAACCAGCCAACATTATACATAAATAGAAACATTTATTGAGCCTAATTATCCATAGGATATCTCTTTCTAAGTTGGATACTGCACCGGATCTCTTCCATCACAGGAAACAACTTTGGCAATCTAAATATCCCTGTTTTATGATTTTCTTGATGTGTATAATCAACAGATTACTGAACAACATTATTACTTTTATTTTATCTTATAAGGAAATCATGATGTGACTTTAATGAATGGATGGGAGAAAGTCTTAAAGATGACATTTTACTCTACAAAATCAAATTATTTTTCAGTATCAATAAACAATAATATGCACATGATTATCTTGGTATCCTCTACAACTTTCAGTCAGCAACATAATGATAAGGATAAAGTCTATTATAAAATATCTTCCGTAAGTATAGGAGTAGAAATGGAAAGGAAGAACATATGATATCACTTATCACATGTATATATTAGGTATATGTTTTGGGGTGTAGGCTTTAAAAGATTGCCCTATAACAAAAATGAATAATTTGGAGATATCAAGTGATAACATTTGTACAACCCAGTGGAATTGCTTGTTGGCTCTGGAAAGGGGAGGAAAAGAAAATGAAATCATAGAAACATGGAAAAATATTTTAAAATTAAAAAAATCTTCTGTAGAAGAAGATGCTTGTTCCCCATCACTCTAAAGAATATGTCACATATCACTCATATTAGGAATGTAGTTCACTGAAGCCTCCAGATATTTTTCAGTACTCTTTGGGTTCAGTCATTTAACCAGGCCTGAATCCACCTAACTTTACTATCCTAATCTAGCCCACATCTTAATATATTATCCACAAAGAATGGGAAACATTGCCAAGTGGTCTGCTAAGCCTCACTGGTATAAGCTTCCCAAGTTCCTTATCCCTATTCTCACTTCCACAAATGAGTTTGTCTCCCCTACAGAGTTCTACAGGTACAGCTGAGGAGTTGAGAGATTTCTTTCTCTAATCCATCACCTTAAGTCCACTTTCCATTGTGTTCTTCCAAATGTTTTCTTTTAATAATTAGTGCCTCCGTATAATTTAGCCAATTAATAAGAATTAGCTTTTACAAAGGGATATTTGCTTAGAAGATATAGTAAGAACAGAAGCACAAATCATTTCCTCTAAGGCCTCAGGGCACTTTCTTCCTTAGACAACCTCAGTTCCTGGGGACAGTGGGCTCAACCTTAATCTAGTTATACTAAGCATTTTTAAAAACTTAAGTTAACTTCTAAATATAACTGATACAGAGTCACCTGTTACTACCACTTGACTGCTTTCTATTTATTACTATACTAGGTCAGGTAGGTCCCTCACATCTTCACTCCTTACCAGGGTTGGCTGTCAGCAAAATCTGGCATCAGCTCCAACTCCCAGACCTTGGGCAGCTCACTCTCCTCACATTTCAGAGTTCTCCTGGTTAGGTTCAATATTCCTTCAAAGATCAGGAAAGAACAGATTCACCGAGGGAAAGAACAAAGGTTTATATTCATGGCCACACATGGAGCCAGGTGGGGAGATTAAAGCCTGAGGCCTCTCTCTTCACTCAGAGCCTCACAGCATATCTTCTCTCTATCACAGTTGGAGAAAAAGGATAAAATTTTAAAAAATGCTTTTTGAATGCACATGAAGTTTCAGCTCAGTAGCCAGTTAAAAGTCCATTTCTTCTTTACCGCCTGATTAGCAGACTGAAAAAAATCATAACTTTGTATGCTTTGAAGTCTATAGGAAGATTGCATCAGCCAACAATGAGCTCGTGAACTGACCAATTTCCATTACACAGGTCTACAATAGCACTCTATCAGTTTAGTGACCTTTTAAAAAAGGCAATAAGGTTAGTCTGGCATGACCTATTCTTGATTACCTACTAGATGGTAATAGATTCCCTTTCTAAATTTTCACAAAGCATTTCCTACTATTCTATAATTTTGCCAAAAATCTAAATCAACCTCACTAGCTTTAGGATTCTACTTGATTTATTTTTTTTGAAATTCAAGACATTTACTTATTCTTGTTTCATTGTCTGCTTTTTAATTTTAGCAAGTCTACACTAATTCTCACCAGATATGAATAATTTTTATGTAGAAATTGAGGGGACAGTTGAGTAGCTCAGTGGATTGAAAGCCAAGCCTAGAGACGGGAGGTCCTAGGTTCAAATGTGGCCTCACATTTCCCAGCTATGTGATCCTGGGCAAGTCACTTATCCCCCATTGCCCAGCCCTTACCACTCTTCTGCCTTGGAACCAATACAAAGTATTGATTCTAAGACAGAAGATAAGGGTTATTTAAAAAAAAGATTATAAAAAACTGAAAACTTAAAAAAAGAACTTGAGAGCACATAATTAAAATAATTTTCAAAAACATGAAAATATATAAAATGAAATACTTTTTGTCAAAATTTTATTCCTTACCACACTCACACTAGCCTCAGCCTGTGTATTCTGGCAACAAGGATAAAAGAACAAGCCCAAGCTTTTACATACATAAAATCAAGTTGGAGTCAGCCAATCTAAGTGTGGCTGTAAGTCATATAACTTCTTAGACTCAATTGTTTATGTAAATAGTGATCATACTTACAGTATCTAACAAAGTTGTTTTGTAAGATACACGGGAAAATATGCTTTGCATATATCAACTAGAATAGTATTTATAGCTTCCTTATAGTAGTAATGTATGAGGGTAACCTACTTGTCAAGGGTAGTAAATGTCTGATATGGGATTTGAACTTCAGGTCTAGGGCTTTATCTACTGGACTGTCCTCTAAGGCAATGTGAATAGAAGTTTACATGCCCTTCCTGCTTTGGAGCTTTCTTGGCATTTCCAGGGATCATTAGAAGGGAGTATCTTAGAATACTATCAGTTAGGCAAGGACAGAGATGAAAAAGAGCTTGACAAGGCCTCCAAAATCAGAAAGATTATATAGCTAAAGCTATAGTTGAGAACTGGGAACATTCAATATTTTAAAGATAAAACTCTTCTTTCCAGGTATCATAAATAAAGCTGCCAATTACTTCTGTGGTTTCCTATTTTGATATTAGATGTATAACCTTAGGCAACTCATTTCATCTCTCTTTAGACTGTAGAGGATTAAGTTTTCTAGTAGAGGAGTTGAACTTTTTTTAGATTAAATTCTTATTTTATTAAAATATTTATTTTAATTTAAAAAACTAAAATTTTTTAGATTTTTTTTAGATTAAAATCTCCTAAGTTTACTTTTAGCTTAAAAAACTTTGGATATTGTGGAACCTAGAGAGAGTCATAATTAAAAATCCAGACCCCTGTATAACATTATAGAGAAACAGGCTTGTCTGTAGGAATTCCTAACTTACAGACCTTTGGTTTCCAGACCTCTCCCCCTTATCTGAAGGAATTCCTACCTTGAAGACCTACCCCTATCCCACCCCTTGCTGCCTATCACTCTATAAAAACCCAGCTTGACACAGCTCGTGGTCACACACCAGCCTTTCAGTGTGAGACCCTAGCTCGAGCTAGACAATAAAAATCCCTTTGCATTTTGCACTGCTGGCCTCAGACTCATTATTGGGATCTACTCTGTGCACTTCAGATGTGTATCTAACTGTATTTATAGTTCTTTAAATCTTGTTCTATATGGTTCATAGACTTAAAGTTAGAAGAGACCTTGGAAGTTATCTAGTCCAACCTCCTCCATTTATATATAAGGAAACTAAAGTCCAGAAAGGTTAAATGACTGCCCTAGGAAGAAATTCGGCCCCTACCCAGAGCCCAGCGCCAAGAACTTTATAGGACCTACACCTTAGAAGAAATCACTGAGCTAGCTTATGGCTCCGAAGCATCATAGAATTCAGGGAACTTATATACTTTCTGGGGAACTGAGAACCCACCTAACTGGGACCACCAGTACTTTCAGGTCTATTACTAGTCTGCAACTCTTTGAGATTTCAAGTTGACACCATGTATACAAATAAGTATTATAATTGTTTACGTGATTAAATACTTAGAAGTCTGAGTGGCATGAGATCAAGGTGAGAAAGATCACTTGAACCTGAAGGCATAAGAAAAGGCTTCATGAAGGAGGAAACTCTTGGACTGAAGAAAATAGAAATGTGAAGAATGGGGGTTGTTCCAGGAATGTACAATATTATAATAAGATATAAAGGCAGGAAAAGGGAGGAGAAGATCAGGGAATGGGTTGTAAACTTGGAAATAACACAGAACTACCAAAGTAGTCAGTGTGTGAATGGAATTGGCTCACCCTCATTCATTTGTGTAGACTTAGCCACCAGGAATAATGTCACCCCACCCAACTTAGAATTAAGTGGGGAGGAGGATTGTCACACATGTGACAATAAGTAACAAATAAAAAAGAAGGGACTGCCCTTTGGGCAGTTCAAAACAGTGTTGAGGCTGCCATTTGTCCACTTGAAATTGGAGGTGGATGCAGGAAGTGACGAAAGATGCTATCTTTTAAATATGATGGTAATTCCTGAAAAGGGAGTTGGAGTTTTGAACTTGGTGTAGAAGGATCTCTGGTGAGACCTCAGACTGCTTCCCTTTGAATTGTCACATGGGTAAGTTAGGCTGACTCTCTTTCTCTTCCCTTGGCGTTTCTGGAGGCTCTTATTGGAGGAGGCCTTGTGGCTAGAAGCCTTGTCTAATTAACCTCTGTGCCCCCTCTGCTGGGGCCTCCAAAATCTCCCTGGTTCAAGCCTCTAGTCCAGGCCAGAGCTTCTCTCTCTCAACTTCCCTATCTTCAACCTTCCTAATTGTAAATAAACCACCATAAAAGTCATCCTGACTTGGGTCTATTTTATTTTGAAATTGAGTTAATTGATTTCTGGCGACCATACCCTAAATATCTAGTTTTCCCCTCTTACAGTCAGAAAAACCACTGTTTAATTTAGAGTCTGGTGCTGAAACTTTTACAGGGGTCTACACCCTGGACTCTGGGGACATTATCCCAAGAAATGCTAGACGATGACTCCAAGTAACAAAGGAACTTGGGGAACCTATATACTATTTGGGGAGGTCCAGGGGCAAGGAAAGATGATTGACATTACTATAGCTACAAGGAAATGGGAGGGTTCAAACTATATTAATCAAGCTTGGGAAAGGAATCATAGCCAGAGGCTAGGGTGTCAGGGAATGGGCTACCTACAATGGATACTAAAAGGGTGGTCCCTGTTCAGGTGTGGTTCTTCTTGGGAAAGGGTCTGGTCTCTGATACAACCAACAGGGAAGACTATCCAAGACAAAAAGGGTACTTAGCATATGCTTAGCTCCACCTAACTGGAATTGTAGCTCCATTATTTAGTCTGAAACTGCTAACCAGAGATTCCCTTCATGGTGGATTCTCTCAGGAACAGGGAACTAGGACAAGTTTTGGGGTCTCCAATTTACAAGCTAGCCCTAAAACTTGGGGTTTATCAGATCTTCCTAGGCTACAAGTTTGGGGTTTCTAGATTCCATGTTGAGGGGGTAATAGTCCATTTTGACCAGAAATTAATAACGTGGAGAAAAAGAAAAGGATGAAATATGAAATAAGATTGAATGGATAGGTTGTAGTCAGCCTTGAATACTGGGCAAAAGTGTTTGTATTTCATTTGCTAGGCGGCAAAAAGTGATACAATGAGGCCTGTATGTCTGGAAAATTAGTTTGGCAATAATATGAAGCCTGGGGATAGGAAGACTGGTTATGAGGTTGTTGCAATAGATTTGAATGGGGTAACAATTACTTGAATTAAGGTGGTAGCAGTAAAAGTGGAAAAAGAGGGGATAGAAAGCAGAGATGTGGCAGAAGTATATCAAGGAATCATAGAATTTGAGCCAAAAGACATCTTAGAGTTTATATTGTCCAACCCATTTTATAGATGAGGAAACTAAGGCTCAGAGCTATTAAGTAGCTACATAACAATTAACTGTTAGAAGAAAACTCTGAACCTAGGTTTTCCTTCATGACTTCAAATCCTTCACTCTATCCACTATGCTAGTGGATATTATGTTAGTTGATTACATGTTGGAAGCTGAAGCCAAAGAAAAAGTCAAATATAACCATGAAGTTACAGAATCAAAATTTTATAGTTGGAAGAGACCTCAACTTCCATCCATTCCAGCTCAAAACTGAAAAGGAATCTCCATGCCAATACACCTTAAAAGCAGTTATCCAGCCACTGTTTGAAGGATTCTAGTGAGGGAGACCAATTACCTCCTGATGCAGTCCATTCTACTTGTTAGGGATTTTTTTCTGACATAAAGGTAAAGTTACCAATTTGCAAATTTATAATCTTTGAGTGAAACCTAGGATATTTTGGATCTAACTGATTTAATCATACTAGTAAGAGTTGTTGTGGCCCATCCTGCATTTTCTTTTTTATTAAAACCCATCCCTGGGGGGCAGCTGGGTAGCTCAGTGGATTGAGAGCCAGGCCTAGAGATGGGAGGTCCTAGGTTCAAATCCGGCCTCAGACACTTCCCAGCTGTGTGACCCTGGGCAAGTCACTTGACCCCCATTGCCTACCCTTACCAATCTTCCACCTATAAATCAATACACAGAAATTAAGGGTTTAAAATTAAAAAAAAAACCCATCCCTGGGGGCAGCTGGATAGCTCAGTGGATTGAGAGTCAGGCCCAGAGATGAGAGGTCCTAGGTTCAAATCCAGCCTCAGACACTTCCCAGCTGTGTGACCCTGGGCAAGTCACTTGACCCCCATTGCCCACCCTTACCACTCTTCCACCTAGGAGCCAATACACAGAAGTTAAGGGTTTAAAAAAAAAAAACACATCCCTTCCATCTTAGAATCAATACTCTGTATTGTTTCCAAGGCAGAAGAGCAGTAAGAGTTAAGCAATAGGGGTTAAGTGACTTGCCCAGGGTCACACAGCTAAGGAGTGTCAAAGATTGAACCCAGAACCTCCCATCTCTAGACCCAGCTCTCAATTAACTGAACAGCCTAGCTGCTTCATTTTCAAAGAGAACCAATGACATCACAATGAGTGATGACTTGGTCATGAATTGGGTTTGAGTGAGACAAAGTTGCACACAATCATCAGCCTCACTCTCTCTGCTAGGGTCATAGTGGCAAGACAAAAGTTAGGATGACTGGCATGGCTTGGGATATAGTGGATAAGTTTGACACCTTCGCTATCTGACCAAGACCAAGAGCTCCAGATTCAACCTACTTTGTAGCCATTGGAACAGGTCATTTTCATCCACCCACTCCACACAGAAGAAGTCTTCACATGTTTGGGGTAGACATCCCCCTAGATCACCAACAGGTTTTTGCCTGTTGACTACCTTCTAACCTGGTGTTTGTCTGCCAAGATGGTTTTAACAGGGTATGGCTGCTATGCATACTATAGCTTCTTGGAGACACAAGTGAGAGTTGGGTGACAGGCAGATATCAAAGGTGTCAAGATTTTTTTGTACACAAAGAGATATGATAGACAAATTAATGGTAGTTATCAAATGTTAGAAGTATAAGAGACAGAGAAATTCCCAGGCAACTCCCTGATTATTGTCCTGAGTGTCAAAATCCAAAGGGACCTTAAAGATTATGTAGTTCATCTGTTGTGGGGTACACATAGGGTGCCAAATGTTGTGGGGTGAAGCCAGTGTTGTGGGGTATAATAGTGAATCCCTGGGTTCAGGAAGGATCCCTTTTGCAAGAATGCAAGACTCCAAAACTTAGCTTAAAAGTAAAAAGAGAGATTTATTAGTAATGTAGAATTATTGGCCAGCAAGAGAGCATGATTGGAACAACCCTGGTGGGGTTGCTCCCAGAACGCTTCAGTTCAGGGGTTTTTATATTCTTTACAACAGTGAGGACATGACGCTATGTCATGGTGTGGGGTGGTTCTAGAGTGGTAAACACTCAGGCATTCGGTGGCGGTTTTGGTCATCTGACAGGGGTCTGCCTGAAGACCCTCATAGTTTAGGGAACAGATGGATACCTGAGATAGCCCAATGGTATCAAAGTGTAGCCTGGAGGTGCATCTCTATATCCATCTCAAACTAAAGGACCATTCAAAGATGATAATAATCTCAGGATCTTATAGAAATTATCAGATATTCTTGGGTTAGGAGTCACAAAGACAGAAAGGAGCAGGAGAATTTCCCTGTTTATAGTTTGCCTGGGTTAACGGGGTACAATGCCCATGCCACATCCTATCCTGGAATGGGTGGGTATCCCCTCTACAAAGTTTCTGACAAGCAATCAACTAGGCTTTACTTTAGAATCTCCAGTGACAGGGAACTCAAAACCTCTTGAGACATTTCACCTTTGGTCAACTCTAATTGTTCATTTTTTCTTTACATTTAAAGGAAATCTTTCCCTCTACGGCTTCTCTTCACTTTTAGCTCTGTCCTCTGAGGCCAAACAAAACAATTTAAATTCCTCTTCTTTTTGATAGCCTTTCAGATACTTGAAGACAATTATCATGTCCCTGCTCAAAGTCCTCTACTCCAGGCTACATATTCCAATTTTCTTTAACTGATCCCCTTCTGGCATGGTTTCTAATTTCATCATCTTGAGAGAGTTGTCATACCTCTCCCTAGTACCCTCAACCCTTTTAAAATTTGTCATTATGATTCCTAAAATCTGGTTCTCAGAATAAAGTTAAGTGTTTGAGATGTAGCTTGATCAGGGCATAATGCAACAAGTCCATCATCTTTTTATTCTGAATATTTTTCCTACATTACAATATAGCCCAAGATTGCATTACCTTTTTTTTTTTGGTTTCCAAATCAGATTATTGTTGTTGTTTTGAATTTTTTCTCAATTACATGTAAACAAAACATTTTAAACTTGTTTAAAAACCTTTTCTGTCTTAGAATCAATACTGTGTATATTCCGTGGCAGAAGAGTGATGGGGTGTGTGGGGGAGAGAGTTAAGTGACTTGCCCAAGGTCACACAGACAGGAAGTATCTGAGGCCAGATCTGAACCTTAGACCTCCTGTCTCTAGTTCTGACTCTCAATCCACTGAGCCACCTAGCTGTCCCCTAACATTAATTTTTTAATTTTTTGAGTTCCAAACACTCTCCTTCCCCTCCCTTCTCTCACTCCTTCTTGAGAAGGCAAGCAATTTGATATAGATTATACATGTGCAGTCATGCAAAACATTACCACATTAGCCATGTTGCAAAAGAAAATACAGACCAAAACCAAGATTAATAAAGAAAGTAAAAAAAAGTATGCTTCAATTTCCATTCAGACTCCATTGCTTCTTTCCCTGGAGATGGAAAGCAGTTTTCATTATAAATCCTTCAGAATTGTCTTGGATCATTATATTGCTGAGAAAAGCTAAGTCATTCACAGTTGATCATTGTGCAATGTCCATGTCAGATTTTTGAATGCTGTTGAGTTTGCAGTCCACTTAGACCCTCAGACAATTTCATAAAATTGTTTTCTAGTGACCATACTATACAATCTTTCCATACTATACAATCGGCTTGCTATTGTGGAGATAGTAGCTTAAAAAGGTTTAACATCTTGATTTACATGCTCTATATATTCATCAATGAGTGGTCCTTTGATCATAATGAATTGCTGTTGAATCTTTAATCTTTTTTTCCCTTTTGAAAATTGACTCTTAACTTTAGGCTATGTCCTAGACTGGGACTTCTCCTAAGAGGCTATCACAAAAGAGCCAGATCTGTCATTAGAATTGAGAGTAGTAGACCTTTACTTACAGGTATATTTTAACTGACCCAGCAGAAGGCATCAGGACTAACTTGAGACACTCAAGATCTGGGGAAAGGGCAATCAAGACTACAAACAGGTAGTGCTGGGCCTTAGGTGTGAGAAGGAGGAATAAGAGGGTCTGTGCCAGACCAGGAAGAGACTGCTCTTTGGTCTTGGCACATCCAGGTTATATCAAGTTCTCAATCCAAATTTTATATAAGTGTGTTTTATACAGGTATGTTGTGTTGTGGGGGTTTGAGGTGAACCCCCAGGGTTTGGGAAACCACTCTCAGGCATGATGGCCACCTTGGCTGACCCAATCTTGTTGTTTGGAGAAGATCCTAAATACTGGGCTAAAACCCCTAGAGCAAATTGCTTTCTCTCATCCACAAACAAGAAAAATGGCTTTTTGAGGTCTGGAATCCCTAAGGCAGAGGCTGAGGAAAGCCTTGATTTTAAAAGTGCAAAGGCTTGTTTTTGATCACCCCTCCAATCCAGGGGTTCCAAATCAGGCCCCTTTGTAGTGGCCTTATAGAGAGGTTTCACAATGATCCCAAAATTAGGGATCCAAATGCAGCAAAATCCTGCCATACCCAGAAAAGTTTAGAGCTGTCTTTTTGTGGAGGGGACAGGTATGCACAGGATAGCCTGTTTCCTGTCTGTGATTAGAGATCAGGAATTTGGGGTGAGGGTGTGTCCCAAATATGTTACAGACTGAGATACTAATTGGGTTTTAGAGGCAGAGACTTTGTAACACCGGTTGTCCTAGGAAGTTTAGAGTAGAAATTGTATCTGTGATGCCAGCAGCCTTTGATGGAATAGATATCAAAATGTCATCTACATATTGTAAGACTGAGCTGCTTGTGAGTTTTAGGACTCTGAGATCTTTGCTGAAGGCATTCCCAAAGTAATGGGGACTGTCCTTTAAACCCTGGGGCAGGACACACCATATGATTTGGTGGGGTTGGGGGTCTGAGGGGAAGACCCACTCAAATGCAAAGAGGAATCTGCACTCTGGGAGCAGGGGAATGCAAAAGAAAGCATCTTTCAAGTCCGTGGTAGAAAACCACTGAGAATTTCCTGGTATCTGAGCTAAAATAGTGTATTGGGTTAGGGACAATGGGATGAACAGAAATTATCCCTCCATTAACATGCCTAAGGTCTTTTTTTTTTCCACTGGGAGGAGGGGTGAATTACAAAGTGAAGAACAATTCTCCAATAGACTGTAGGCTAGGAATTTATCCATGAGAGGTTGTAATCCTTGTCTGGTCTGTGGAGATATAGGGTACTCTTTCTGTGTAGATAAGGAGAATTGGGTTTAAGGTGGACCTTTACTGGGGTTGCATGAATGGCTCGTCCTGGAATGCCTGGATCCCAGACAATGGGAAGCACTTTCTCCTAGATTTCTGATGAGATTGTTGGGGGTTTCTGCTAGGGAGTTGGTAGGCACAATGGGGAAGATAGAGTTGAGATAAGGGAGAATCGAGAGCCTAGCTTTCTCATTATACCCCTGCCCTGTAGGGGGCACAGGGAGGAAGGAATAATCAAAATAAATGTTGAAATAATTTGTCTTCATGGGCACAGGCTAGGGGTGCTATTTCTCTACATCTAAGTATCTTTCCCACAACTCCAATTACCTTGTGCTGTGATTGTAGGACCATTGTGAGAGATAAAGACAAAGTAAGTAGCTCCCATGTCAATGAGAAAGGTAATAATTGTCTTACCTTCAACCTCAATAGTGACCCTGGGTTTAGCCATGGTGATAGAAAATGGAAGCAAGTCAACCCTAGGGCATACCTGTTCTGAGTCATCAGGAGACTGGAGGGTAGGCAGATGCTTCTTGGGTCCCTGAGGTCCTGCTCTAGAGGGGCATTGGCGTTTGCAGTGTACTCATTGCTTGCAAGCTGGGCATGGAGTCGAGGGCAGTCTTTCCTTTAAAGGGCAGTCCTGTGACCAATGCCCATTCTGGCCACAGGCGTAGCAAGAGCCCTTTGGCCTCTGCCCAGGGGTCAGGGAGGTGAGGGCAGCTGTGAGCAATTTCTCATAGGTCTGTCCTTTTGTTTCCACTAGTTTATTGGAGTTTGAGTTCCCAGGTCTAACTTTTGCAGTATTCACCTGATGTCTGGGACTGACTGTCCTATAAAATGGGGGCATAAGATAACTGCCCCCTCATTTCTCTCTGGGGTGGATATTTGCATATTGTTTCATGGATTCAACTAATTGGGACATGAAGAGAGCAGGATTTTCCTCTTTCCTTTGAGTAACTTCTTTAAGGGCACAGCCATGGCAACAGGGACTCCAACCCATGTGCCATCTTGGGGCCTTCTCATCTTCTATTCCTACTGCCAAATCCCAGATCCTCTTTTTCTCATCTGGAGTGCAACAAGTGGGAATAATAATATGCAACTCTGCCCAGGGCAGGTCAAATTGTGGGGTAAGTGATTTAAGCCCTTTAATAAACTTGGTGTGGTTCTCTGAATAGAGACCTAATTTCTCCTTAATCTGGGCTAAATCTGTCATAGAAAAAGGGACACGTACTGGAGCCATCCCATTTTGTGAAGGTACTTCCCTCATAGGGAGACACTCCCTATTGCTGTAATTCAGTCTGCTCCCCGTGTGGAGAGGGCTTGGTTGGAGGATGGGTGAGATAAGATTCTCAGGCTGTGGCAGATACAAAAGGATATTATGATTGGGAGTGGTTTGGGAGACCGGAGTCCTCTCTGGCTCTGAACTCCTGGAGAGTAAGGTGGGGGTTTTGGAGCTGAGGGTTGAGGAGAGGAAACAGGGGTACCTGGAAGAGGAGGGGATCCTGAAATGGATGTTGTTTCTACGGAGGCTGAGGAAGAGGGAGGCTTTGGTTGCACATCAGCTGATGGAGGAACCATTTTCTGGTTAAATGGCCTTTGAAGGCTGTATCATCCTAAACTTCCTCCTGAGAACTTTCCCCACTAGGGGTCAGCAAGGGTGTGGTAGGGCACATCCTACAGGTCTTCCTAAGGTCAGGGTTCTGACTAAGTTTAATGAAGGCTGAAATGTAGGGAATGGCTGTCCATTTCCCTCCCCTCCTGGAAAACAAATCCAATTGGAGGATGGTATTATAATTTAGGGTGGCATGGATAGGCCAAGCCTCTTGCTTATCATGGGCATAACGTGGCCATTTAACATTACAAAAAGAAATTAGTTTCTTTTTTCTCAAGCTGTCTAGAGCCAATTTTTTCCCAATTTTTTAGTATATACCCCAAAGGAAAATCTTGGGGTATACTCTGTCTCTGTCCCATTTAGATGCAAAATGGTCGATTCCATACCAAGGGTCAACAGCTGTGTGTTCACACACCTGTAGCATTCAGTTCAGCACTGAGGCAAGACTCCTCTACACCAGAATGTCTTCCAGTATCCTAAGAGGAGAGAATAGACTCCAAATCCAGTGGCTTGACTGACTTCTGGGGCCAATAGGAGAGAGAGTGAAAGAGGTCCCACAAAGATGTCACCCAAAAGATAGGGGTTTCAGGAGTCCAAGAAAGGCCCCTTCCTACCTGAAAAGCTATCCTCGTGGATGATCTGGGGAGCAAGAGCAGTTTTCAAAAAGAAATGAAGATTTTAATTAATTATTTTAACGCACGTTGGGTGCCAAAATGTTGCAGGGGGGGGGTCCTTTAGGTGAACCCCCCTCCCAGGTTTGGGAAGGGTACTTTTTGCAAGGATGCAAGACTTCAAAACTTAGCTTAAAAATAAAAAGAGAAATTTATTAATTTAGAAGGCAATGTTGAATCTGGCCAGGAGGACAGCATAGGTGTAGAAGACTGCCTCCTAGGTGGAACAGCATAGATGGAAAGCTGTTCCCAGATGACATCAATTCTAGGGTCTTTATACTCTCTACAACAGTGAAGATGTGACTCTAGAGTGGTATGCACTGAGGCATGGGCAGGGGGGAGGTTTGCCTGAAGATATAGTGGGTGACTCTCCTAGTTTAGAGAACCAATGGATGTCTGAGATACTACTTGGCATATCAAGTAGGTGTATCTCTCTGTCCATCTCAAATCTAAAGGATATTCCAAGGAGGATAATCCTTTCAGGGCCTTATCAGAGTTATCAGATGTTTGGGGTTAGGAGTCACAAGCATATAAGGGAGCAAAGGATTTCCCTGCTTACAGTTTGCCTGAAACAGTTCTATAGTTTTGGGGGTACAATGCCCATGCCAGTTGTTCAGTCAGTCATGTTCAATGCTTTGTGACCTTGTGGACCTTAGCTGTTTTGTGGACCACAGCTGACTAATGCTGTCCATGTGGCTTTCTTAGCAAAGATACTGGAGTGATTTGCCATTTTCTTCTCCAGTGGATTAAGGCAAACAGAGCTTAAGTGATTTGCCCAAGATCCACAAAGCTAGTAAGTGTCTAAAACTAGACTTGAACTCAGGTCTTCCTGACTCCAGAGCTTTATACACCCAGTCACTTAGGTAGGATACCTAAATTCTTTGTTTTTCTCACTGGAGCAGATCAATAATGCAGAAAAGGACTATAGATTTAAAAGAGAAGGGTGAGATTCTATTCAGGTATGTCTTACTGGTTTCTCATCCCTGATGTCACAGGCTGAGAAATGCCAAAGATTAGCTAGTGAGACATAGTTAAATATAGCACTGAACGGTGGAAGTTGCCAGATATAGATGACTCCAGAAAAGGGCAGGAGTGCTAGGAGGGAGGAAGGGGGTGTCTAAAGCAAAATGGGGCTTGTAAAAAAAGAACCAAAAAACTAGTTCTAACAAATCCCAAATAAACGCAAGTGAGAAAGATGTTGTATCTTCCTTAATATATAATCAAACACGATTCTCTTTTTTTCCTATGAAAAAGAGAAAGATGGGAAATCATGCTGAGTGAACTGGTACACCACCACTCCAATCTGATTTCATATCTGGAAGATGATAGTTCCCCACTCCCATTTCTAGGAGGCTATAAAGAGTATTTTCTACTAATTCTCTTTGGGACTTATAAATCTTGGATATGGGCTTTCTTTTCTTCCTTCCTCTAGTTCAGACACTGGATTAGTTATGTAAAGGAATCAAAATGAGTATAAAAAACTGCATCACTTCATTTTCAAATTCCTTAGACACATTCCAATTGCTATAGTGAACTATATTAATTTAAAACTTTATTTCAAGGATTACTATTGAAAATTTAACTCCCAATATATAGAAATTCTTTGCTATAAAATTGCATGGGGATATTTTAAGTTAGAAAATTCTTGGAAAGTCCATGTGCTTGATAATTCTTCTCATTAGGATCATAGGATCACAGATTTAGAGCTAGAATGGATATTAGGAGTCATCTCACTGAAACTTCCTCTTTTTATAGATGAGAAAACTGAGCCACAAATGATAAGTCCACTGGGCAGTTAGGTGACAAAGTAAATAGAGTTCTGGACCTGGAGTAAGAGTCAGGAAGACTCAAGTTCAAATCCGATCCTAGATTCTTATTAGATACGTGACCCTGGTCAAATCATTTAAGTCTATCTCAGTTACTTCGTCTATAAAATAAACTAGAAAAGGAAATGGAGAACCACTCTAATATTTTTGCCAAGAAAACCCCAAATGGGGTTACAAAGAGTCAGACACAACGAAAAAAGTCATATTTAAATGTGAGTCATCTGACTCCAAATCAGGCATTTTTCTACATCTCTGTCCTTCAAGGAGTCATCTGTCTGGTTTTACTGAAATTTATTTCATTAGCAATTAGAGCAATTAGAGCTGGCCATGTAGGAGGCGTTATGGGGGCTGAACCTTGAAGAAAATAGATGTCAAATTAAGGAAAAAGTATATGCTGGTGTTGAGGGGACCACTTAGAAAAAGGCAGAAAAGAAGGAAATGAAATGTCTTGTACTATGAATAGCTAGCCAGATAGTTTGATTGGAATGAGAGGGAAAAGGGGAGAAATAAACCTAGAAAGATAGGTTGGGGCCAGATTGTGTGTGACTTTAAATGACAGACTGGGATTTTATCTTAGAGGCAAGAATGAGTCAGGGGAGACTTTTGAATAGAGGGGTGATATGGTTACTTTAGTGTTTAAGGAATTTAAATTTGACAGCTGTACAGAAGATTGATTGGAAAGGAAAGAGACTGAAACCAAATTAAGAGATTATTGCAATAGTTTAAGCCAGAGAATCTCCAAGATCTTATCAGAAGGTCTGTAAGGTTATAAGACATTTAAATGTTTAATATTGTAAATATCAATAGATTAAATCCCTATAAAAATTCTTGGGAGGGGGGTCCTCAATAATTTTTGAGAGTGTAAAGATTATGGTCAAAGGATATGACCAGGAAGTTCTCTCATGTAGAACTTAAAAATATCTATGATAATATGAAAAAATCCTCCAAATCACTATTGACTTGAGAAATGCAAATCAAAACAACTCTGACATATCACCCTATATCTCTCAGATTGACTAATATGACAAAAAATAAAAATGATAAATGCTGGGAGGGGGTATGGGAAAATTGGAACATTAAAATACTGTTGGTGGAGGTGTGAACTTATGCAATCATTCTGGAGAGTAATTTGGATCTCTGACTAAAAGAGTATAAAACTGCACACCCTTTAACTTAGCAATACCACTACTAAATCAATATCCCAAAGAGATGATGGAGCAAAGAAAAGGATCTAAGTGCGCAAAAATATATACAAAAATGTATAGAATCTCTTTATGGCAGCAAAAAATTAGAAAATGAAAAGATACCAATCAATTGGGGAATGGCTGAACAAGTCGTGGTTGTATGGCACTATTGTGCCATAAGAAACAATGCATAGGAAGATTTCAGAAAAACTTGGAAAGACTGGTATGAACTGGTGCAAAGTGAAGTGAGCAGAACCAGGAGAATATGTAAAAGAAATATTGTACAATGATCAACTGTGAAGGACTAAATTATCATCAGCAATTCTAGGTTCCGGGACAACCTGAGGGGACTCATGATGAAAACTGCTATGCACAACCACAGAAGAAATTGTATGTGTATGAATGCAGTTCAAACCATGTCATTTCTTGCATTATTTTTTTCATGAGTTTTTCCTTAAACGTGCAGTATATGCCTTCTTTCACAACATGAGGAATTAGGAAATTTGTATTCCATGACAACATTGAAAAAACCTATATCAGATTGTCTGCTGCCTGGGGAGGGGAAAAGGAAGGGAGGGAGGAAAAGAACTTGGATTGCGAAAGGTCAGAAAATTATTAAAAATGTGTATCTATATGTAATTGAAAAATAATAACATGAATCAGTTGGCTAAAAAAAGTGTAAAGACCAAAAAGTTTGAGAATTGGAGCAAAAATTGATAGAACTTAATTCGACAAGCATTTATTTTGGCCCTACTGTGTGTCACTGAACAAGCATTTATTAAATGTCTACAGTATCCAAGCAACTGTGATAGGTGCTAGAGACACAAAGACAAAACCAAAATACTTCCTGCCTTCAGAGAGTTTATATTCTGCAGGGAAATATTATGCATATAGGTAAGGGAATATACAACAAATACAAAATAATTTTTTGGCAGAGGAGTGTATTAACAAATTGGAGGCAACCAAACAAAAGATACTATGGGAGGTGGCACCTGAAATATGCTAGGAGCAACTGATGCAAAGCAAATTGAGCAGACCAAGTTGAACAACTTTATACAATAGTAGCACTGATGTAAAGACAAATACCTTTGAAAGATTTAAGGACTCTGGATCATTGCAATGACCACTCATGATTCCAGAGAACTGATGGTGAAGCCTGTTTGCCTATCTCTTGACAGAGAGGTAATCGCCTCTCTTGAATCTTATCAATTCAATATATTGATTCAAGAGACATGTTTTTGATTATGGAGAATGTGGGAATTAATTTTGCTGACTATTATCTACTATAAGGATTTTCTTTTTCCTTTTTTCATTTAAATCATTCAGGGCAGGGTGTGAGATATGAGAGATGTGGAGGTAAATCAAAAGGATTTGACAATTTGGTTGGAGATGGAAAATGAGTGACAGTAAAGAGTAGAGGATTATTCCTCAACTAAGAACCTGGTTTCTAAAAGGATGGTGGTGCCCTTGACAGAAATGGAGAAATTAGGAAAAGCAATGCTTTATTTTGTTTTGTTTTTTGGTAGAAGATAATGATTTCTCTTTTATAAAATAAATGCTTATTAAATGAAAAATAAAGTGACAGCTAGGGATGCTCTCCAGTGGAAGTAATGAGAGAGCAATGCAGGAATGTAACATAGCCTATGCAAAGATATAGAAGCAGGGGGACAGCTGGGTAGCTCAGTGGATTGAGAGTCAGGCCTAGAGACAGGAGGTCCTAGGTTCAAATCCAGCCTCAGACTCTTCCCAGCTGTGTGACCCTGGGCAAGTCACTTGACCCCCATTGCCCACCCTTACCACTCTTCTGCCTAGGAGCCAATACACAGAAGTTAAGTGTTTAAAAAAAAGATATAGAAGCAGGAGATGGCATGCCATATATGAGAAACAAAAAATCAGTTAGTGTGGCTGAAACATAATAAGGAGGAATAATATGCAATCAGTTGGGAAAGATAGGCTGGAGCCAGAATGTGAAGAACTTAAAATGTTAGACAGAGCATTTATTTTCTATTTATATTTTATCCTGGAGGCAATAGGGAGCCACTGAAATGTTTTGAGAAAGGGACCCATGTAGTCAGACCTATATTTTAGAAATATAAACTTGGCTTCTGTGTGGAGAATGGTTTAGAGGCTCAGGGAGAAACTGGATGCATAGAGAACCAAGTAGGTGGCTAATGTAGGTCTAGGAGGTATAGGGTAAAGTAATAGAGAAGAGACAGATATGAGAGATACTGTGGAGATAAATTGAAAGCATTTGACAATTGGAAAATGAGGGAGAGTTAAGGAGTTAAGGAAGATTCCTTGGTTGAGAACTAAAATTAAAAGGGTGGTGTGGTGCCCTTGACAGAGATGGGGAAGTTAGGAAAAGCAATGGATTTTGGAGAGGGAAGGAGAAGATAATCATCTGTCTTTTGCATATTTTAAGTTTTAGATGCCTATGGGAGGGACATCTAGATGGAAATGGACTTTTCCATTTGATAAGTTTCTGAATTCGAGTAGAAGCTGTGTGAGTGGAAAGGAGGTAGATGTTAGAGATGTTATGGAGGTAGGATTGGATATGCAGGTTGAGAGAGGAAAAGTTGAAGACAATTCCAAGATAATGGGCTTGTGTGACTGAAAGAATAATACATCATCATTTAAATGAGGAACTAGAGAGAACAGAATGCTTTGGAGGGAGTTTAATTAGTCCTATTTTCCAAAAAGTTGAATTTGAGATGTCTATGGGGTCTCCATGTGAAGATGTCCATCAGGCAGTTGGTAGAAATGAGAATTGGGCTCAGGAGAGAGATTATGATTAGGTATATAGATTTAGGTATCATCTGCATAGAGATCATGACTGAATCTTGAGATGAGGTCACTAAGAGTAGATAATAAGAAGAGGGTCCAGGCCAGAGCTTTAGAAGAAGTCTCTATTTAGTGGGTGGAAGGAGTGTAATGATTTGGCAGAGGAGACTGAGAAGGAGTAATCTAACGGGAGAATCAAAGGCATCAGTGAAGCCAAAGGTGAGAGAATACCCAAAAGAGAGGGAGGTAGACAGCACCAAAAGCAAAGAGAGGTAAAGAAATATGAAGACTGAGAAAAGACCTTTATTTTAATTTTATTATTTTTTCAACCAAAGAAAATCTTACTTCTTTCTCCCACCTCTTTTTCTCCTCCATTGAGAAAGAAAGAAAAATAAACCCCCTGTTACAAAAATATATAGTGGAGCAAAACAAATTCTTGCATTAAGCCTTTGGATTTAGCACTTACAGTAGCTTTGGTAATATTAGAAAGAATGGTTTCAGTAAAGTGTCGAGGTCAGAAGCCAGATTGAAAGGGATGTAAACGTGAAGGAAAAGTGAGGAAATGGAGGAAATAAATAGAGGCAACCTCTTCTGGGGGAGGAGGGGTTCACTGTAAAAAGTAAATAGTTTGAGAGTATGGCAGGGTCAATGAAAGAATTTTTTTTTTTTTAAATGGAGGAGACCTGGGTGTGTTTGGAGGCAGCAGGGAAGGAGCTAATAGATAAGAAGGGGGAAAAAGAAAGAACCTAATCATTATTTGAATCTGTACCCTAAGTGCTTAGCATAATACCTGGCACATTGTTTTTCAGTTATGTCTGACTCTTCATAAACCCATGAATCATGCTGTATAAACCCATGAATCATGCTGTTCATGGTGTTTTCTTGGCAAAGATACTGGAATTATTTGCCATTTTTTTCTCCAATAGATTAAGGCAAACAGAGATTAAGGGTCTTGTTTAGGGTCACACAGTTAATAAGTTATTGAAGTTACATTTGAACTAAGGTCTTCCTGATGCCAGGCCCAGTGCTCTATCCACTGAGCCATCCAGCTGTCTCTTACTCTGTGCTTGGCACATAGTAAATATTTAATATGTTTGCTGTTTGATTAGTGGATCAATAAGTGGTAAATTTTTACAGAAGGAAGGGAATAGAATCAATATCACAAGTACAGGTATTAACTTACAGACAGTAAGAAGGCCCTCATCATCATAAAAAATTAGAGCAAAGGAAGAGGGAATGGGGCATGATGAAAGGATTTTGAAATGTAGAGCAGGGAGAAAGAAGGAACTAATAAAGGAGACTTCTTTTTCTCAGTAAAGGTCCTTTGCTGAGGAGTTAGGTTGGGGGAAGATGGTGTAAAAGATCTGAGGACAGGTTTAAAATAGCTTGAACACCCAGCAGTGTCCCCAACTTATACTTCAATAATGTTATTTTGTTAGTTTGTTCACTGACACATCACAAGTGCTCTCTAACTTTGTAGATCGTCTTTTAGGGTTGCTGTGGCTGAAAAATTTATCACTTCTAGCCAGCCTGGTAAATCTCCTCTCCTCACTTAGCTAAACTTGTCCTCAATAGAAATACAATCAATCATCCAGCTCATACAGAAATCCTTTGCAGTTGGTTAGACCCCTGCCAGAGCTCGTGCACCGATGGTATATCCCAGGGGAATGTTAGTTGAGGCATCAGTACAGTTTTAATCAATATAATCCAATTTTCTTGGCTTTTTGATTTGGTGAATGTTTAACATTGTCATCACATCAAATATTATATATCTGTATAGGATTAGGGCATCCTAATCATCCATATGTGTTGAGGGAAAGCTTCTAGTACACACAAGGTAACTTCAGTATGAAAAAAAAAATAATTATAGTTATTTATGATTAGTCTCTGAGAGCCTTGAGCATTAAGTAGCTTAGTAATTAATTGTATTCAGGAGTGATATGAATCTTTCCTGAATTCCAACAATCCCAACTCTGTCTGGAGGTTACCTCTTTAATATTCAATTCTTTCTTAAAACAACAACAACAACAACAACAACAACAACAACAAAAACCCTTCTGTTTCAGAATCAGTTCTAAGGCAGGAGCATGGTAAGTGGGGTTAAGTGACTTGCCCAGGGTCACACAGCTAGCAAGTGTCTGAGACCAGATTTGAACCTAGGACCTCCTATCTCTAGGCCTGGCCCTTTATTCTCCTTGTCACTTAGCTGCTCTTCAGTTCTTTTTTATTATACTAGAACTCTTGGATTCTTTAACTATGGCCAGCTTGGTGGAGAGGTGGGTTGAATGCTAGGCCTGGAGTCAGGAAGATTGGTCTTCCTGATTTCAAACCTGGCCATAGATTCTTACTAGCTGTGGAACCTCGGCAAACCATTTAACTCTGCCTTGGTTTGTTCATCTGTAAAATGAGCTTAAAAACCAGGAGAATGTTGTACACAGTGACAGCAATACTGTGTATGATGAACAACTGTGAATAACTTAGCTATTCTCAGCAATACAATGATCCAAAACAATCCCAAAGAATTCATGATAAAAAACACCATCTGCTTCCAGAGAAAGAACTGATGGAGTTTGAATCTAGACCAAACTTTTTTTACTTCCTTTCTTAATTTTTTTTGTTTGAGTTTCTTTCCACAAAAGGATTAGTATGGGAAAATGTTTTACATGATTGCACATGTAAAATCTATATCAGATTGCCTACTGCTTCAGCAAAGGTTGGGGGGAAGGGAGGTAGGGAGAGAATTGGAGACTCAGAATTCTTTTAAAAATATTCAAAACTGATTTTACATGTAATTGAGGGAAAAAATTAATATAATTCAAAAAAGTTTGAGAAGAAAATGAAAAATTAGTCCAAAATCTTTGCCAAGAAAACTTAAAATGTGGTCACAAAAATAAGAAACTACCAAATAGTAACACCACTACTCTTTAAACACTATTGTATAGACTAGAGCAGTGATGGCGAACCTGTGGCATGAGTGCCAAAGATGGCCCACAGAGCACTCTCTGTGGGCACGTGGCCACCCCCCAATCCCCAGTTCATTACTAAAAAGGCAGAGGGACTCGGGCGGAGCTGTTCCCCTCCCCCTCTCTACTGTGCCTGACCACATTTTTTCACATCCCCGCCCCTCTGCCCAGCAGCCTGATGGGAGTGCTTCTTCTCTCCCTTGTCTGGGGTAGGTAGGACATGGCACTTATACTCTGGGGGAGGGCTGGCACGGCACTCAGGCTCTGGGAGCAATGAGCACAGCACTCAGTCTAGGGGGTGAGGTGAAGGCGGGGCCCGGCACTCCATCTCTAAAAGGTTTGCCATCACTGGACTAGAGCAAAGATTAACAACCTTTTGGTAAACCTAGCAAGTCCTTATATACTTGTTCCTATAGGAAAAAGGGAGATGGAGGGTATTCAGACTACCGTGCTGCTGAGGTGTGCAAGGTAGCCTAACTGAGTCCAGGGCACAGAGGAAAGCTGGAGCCTTGGGCTGAAGAGGGATAACGAGGTTGAAAGAATGGGAGGGGGCTGGTTAGGAAGTCTTTCATATAGTTTATTTATTTTTTTATTTTTTATTTTTATTATTTTTTTAAACCCTTGTACTTCGGTGTATTGTCTCATAGGTGGAAGATTGGTAAGGGTGGGCAATGGGGGTCAAGTGACTTGCCCAGGGTCACACAGCTGGGAAGTGGCTGAGGCCAGGTTTTTCATATAGTTTAAAATGCAAATGAAAGATATCCCTGGAAGGAGTCAAACCATAAATTGTAAGTTCTCAGTTACTATTTAACACTTTAGCAGGTATTAGTCATCCGCCAAGGGAACCTACCAAAACCTACACGAATGTTAGGCCCAGGTTTTAAACCCATGTCTTGTTTTGTTTTGTCTTAGCATATGCTTGCCATCTCCAGTCTGTTCCAGATCCTTAGTGTTTTCCTCGACAAGTTTACATGTGGTGCTCAGTTTTTTTATTTTTTTGCTGCTTTTTTTCTGTCATATTTAGGAAGAAAATGCTATATTAGTTGACATCGAGTCAGTATTATTAAATGAGTTCAGAAGGCCTTTTTCCAGCAGATCAGAATCTGTAAAGGCATCCACAAGGTGGCGCTCTGACTATGTGGACTGCGTTAGAAAAACATCAACCACAAATGCATTTGACATTGAGGTTTGCTTTTTCATGTGCTTTTGCTTTCAGGCTCATGAGGCTCAAAGGAAAGTCTTGCCTCACTCTAGCAATATTCAAGGAGAATATTGCCTTATCCCTGAGCTCTGACAGTGTGGATTTTTATATTCAATCAACTAGGACTTATTAAGCTCCTACTATGTGCCTGGCATCATTTGAGGTGCTGAGTTCACAAATATATAAAAACAACAACAACCAGAAAAGCAAGCTTTACTCATGGGGAGCTTAGAGGCTCTTACATATGCAGAATCAATAAAAAATAAATACAAAGTAGTTAAATACAGAGTGGTTTGGAGGGAGAGGGCGGTGGTAGCTGATGGTTCAGGAAAGGCTTTTTGTAGAAGATGCTGGAGCTGCCTTTGGAAGGAATTTAGGTAATCTACAAAGCTAAGGCGGAGGAGGCAGTATCAAAGCAGAAGTGGAACTATGTAGTTGCCAGATGATTGCTACAGGCCATTCAAAGAGTTTTACAACAATACATTTTTTTTATCCATTTTCTACTTCTTTTCTCTCAACATTTTACATCACTAAGTATTTGTGGAAATAGTTTTCCAAAAGGCTTAGTTCAGTGTTATTCAGTTAAGGCTTTTTTCTTTTGAACCCTGGCTTCCTGTCTTAGTAATTTTTCTAAGGCAGAAAGACAAGGGTTAGGCAAATGAGGTTAAGTGACTTGCCCAGGGTCACACAACTAGGGAGTATTCAAATTTGAACCCAGGTCTTCCCAACTCCAGGTCTGGTGCTCTATCCACTGTCACTTAGCTGCTCCCCAAGCTTAAACCACACCAAGAATTTTGAGATACTCTATAAGTGCTGTGAAGTTAGGGTTGACTGTACCAAGGGTATACTAAAGCCAGCTCAAATTGGAATAGGAGAACCAATTGTTAACTTTTCATCATGAGCATTTAAACCCGAGAAATCAGTCAATATTTCACTTGATTTATTGTTTTATTGATTGTCTAGATTTAAGAAAGTGATGGAGAAAATGTAAATAATACGGATTAAACTTAAAAGTGTATCATTTATTTCCTTCTCCCCTTCTTCGGTCAAGGGATCTGGTTGTTAAACCTTTAACAGTATACCCATGACCAAATCTCAATTTCCAATCAAGAATGCTAAGGTATTAAAAAAATCAAATGACTGTCCCTAGATAACATAGTGAGAATTGCTAGTAAAGCTAAATTGACTTTAGGAACACTTATTCAAGCTAGCAGGCCGTGCCACACTCTGACTTATAGAGGATATAGAAGATGGAATGTAGTGAGTAATGAAGTAACATTACAGTTATAGAAAATTTCCGAGTTGGTCCTTCCTTCCTTCCTTCCTTCCTTCCTCCCTCCCTCTTCTTTCTTTCTTTCTTTCTTTCTTTCTTTCTTTCTTTCTTTCTTTCTTTCTTTCTTTCTTTCTTTCTTTCTTTCTTTCTTTCTTTCTTTCTT
>NC_058132.1:196621078-196634254 GCF_016433145.1 Gracilinanus agilis
TCCTTCCTCCCTTCTTCCCTTCCTCCCTCTCTCTCTCTCTCTCTTTCTTTCTTTCTTTCTTTACATCTTACTAATAACTTTGACAAATGAACAGAGTTGAGTGACTTGACTTGCCCAGGGTCATAGCAAGGAAGTATTTGAGGCCAAATTTGAACTCAGGTCCTCCCAACTCCAGGCCTGGCTCTATCCATTGAACTACCTAGCTGCTCCTTCCCTTTCTTTTGATATTTTTAAATTTAGATTATAAAAAACTGAAGACAAAACGATATATGTATATGTACATCTATGTATATGCATGTATACATTCATAGCATATATGTGACATATACATAAATAACCACATTAAAACCATATGTTTAGTTTACCAAAATGCTCTTAACTAAATATTTTTTTTTATTTTTTTGGTGATTGATTCTAAAATTAGGTGGAAATGATGGATGAAATGAAGAGTTGACACAGAAAACCACACTAATAGGCTACTAAAGGGTCAGAGCTGAGTCAGGGTGGTTTAGGGAAAAGTAGTTTTGGAATCTTAAGGACTTAAATTTAAGCCCTGATTCTGATGCTTACTCTGAACAGTTAGTTAAATCTGTGACCTTGGGCAATCGCACTATCTTTTTGGCTCTCATTTTCTTCAGTTTTTAGAATGAGAGGGCTGCATCAAAGGATCTCTTTTCTACCTGAAAAATCCTATAATTTCTGCTATTTTTACAGGAAGCAGAACATGTCCAGGACACTATTGAAAATTTGATTTTAAGCCCAAACAAAAGTAAATATAGTGTAACTTTGAAATTGAAGTGCGGCCTGGTAATAGTGCCAATGAGGAAAGCACTGTCCCAGGTAAAGGTTGAAGTTGGAGGGATGCCATTTATTCCTCTCCCTTCCATTTCTATACCACCTGACCAGATGTGCTGGAAAAATCTGGTTTCCCTGAATTTGTACATCTGTCATAATTCCTGTCAATTTTAGCTGGAGAGGGAACAAAGACTGCTAGCTATTAACTTCAAAGAACTTTGTTGGAAAGGAATGAAGATATTTAAGGCCTATTTTGTGAACTAATTGCATTTGCATATTTATGGGATTTACTGATATAGCAGTAATTAAAAACTATTTAGTAGTCTTAAAGGACACATAACTCAGTTGCTGTTTGCATAATAAACACTTGCTTATTATGTTTATTATGTTTGCATAATAAACCCTTTCCCCCTGCTCTAGCCAAAGACATTGGCCCATGGAAAAGGTGCTTTACCTCACATGTAATGCAGGGAAAATAGTGCAAAGGATTCATAAGAGAGAAGAGTTAGGCCAATGGGGCCAACTTATGAAGACAATAAACGCATTTCAGCTTTAGTACTGACCTACACTCCTAGGCAAGGAACGATAAATTCAAATTTCAGATGTTGCTTTCTTGCCCAAGTGGTATTATTTAAAGGTCTTCATGCTCAGTTCCTTGAAAATAGAAACTACTGGTGTTAATTTACTGGTATATGGGGAAGAGTTTGATGGGCTTTGCTGCCTTAAACCTATTCATCCTAAAGGGTTCAAGAAGAGAGGGACATTTGGGGCTGCTTGGTGGTAAGGAGACATATAAGTAGAAAGGGAAGGGAAAAATTGTTCTTCTAGAGTGGGAAGAATGTTTTTAAGGATTAAATCCAAAAGGATAGTTCTCATTTTTAAAAAAATGGAAATATCAGTATAAGCGAAGCTATGTTTTATAGTTGGATGAGAAAGGTTATGAAATGAAACATCTTGCACCATTTGATACTAGGCAGAGGGAAAAACCAAAGGTCAGAAAATTCCTGGATATAAATTTCCTTGAAACTGCTATAAAGCCACTCACATCCTCTAGCAACATTTGTCTGCCAATAAGGAAGAGTAATGGACAGGATCACAGGCCTATTGTAATATTAGCTAATGAAGGCTGTAATGTACCTGTACTACAGATGATAAGGAATGGCCTTCTTAGTAACAGATGGGTATTTGAAAGAACATATGGAGAAGTCAGAGAAAACAAGTCCCAAATAGAACAACTTAAAGCCATAGATGATTATAACATATAGGAAAAAGAAAATGGCAATCTTCATCTCAATTAAACCTCTATATCTGGGCAGCTGGGTAGCTCAGTGGATTGAGAGCCAGGCCTAGAGATGGGAGGTCCTAGGTTCAAATCCGGCCTTAGACATTTCCTAGTTGTGTGACCCTGGGCAAGTCATTTAACCCCCATTGTCTAGCCCTTATTGTTCTTCTGCCTTGGAACCAATACACAGTATTGATTCCAAGATGGAAGGTAAGGGTTTAAAAAATAAAACAAACAAAAAAACACCTCTATATCAGTGATTTGGGAACTTTTTAGGGACCCTGTGCCATGGCCCCCCCAGATTGCATGCCCATGCCCGCTCCCCCATTGTGTACTATGCCCCACTCCCAACTGTGTGCCCCACCCCCTGACTTTGTGCAGTGCCCCATCCACCCCTGCATTGGGGGCGGAGCTGAGCTAGGCAGGAAGGCTCTAGTACCTCATACCCTCCCCTTGCATTTGTGGGGTGGGATGCCAAGTCAGGGACCTGCACATGCCCACAGAGAGGTCTCTGTGTGCCATCTTTGGCACACATGCCGTAGGTTCACCATCATGGTTCTTTATAGAAGGAAGCTTCTTAGGGATCATTTACCCAAAAGATATATCCAACATGCATATGCTGCTTGAAATTCATTTCTATTAGAGCCCCTAATATAATTGGACCTGGCTACTCTCCACTTTACTGTGACTTACAAACATTCACCTCATCTCAAGGTAAGGTCTCCTTGCCAAGGTTCACCCTTCCAAAAAAAAGCCAATTCATATCATAGTAAATTCTATGCATCCTAGCTTCCCTGAGATGTCAAGTTTAATCACTAATTAGGCCACTAATTAGGGGATCCTAATCAATTGATTCCCCCTGGTCTCTTTGAAAAATTACAAAATATGACGGGCAGATGATACAGACAAGATGTTAAGGTTTTAGTATAAGTACTTTCACTTTTTTATGCCTTTAAGAGGTATGGAGAAGTTTCTTCATAAGTTGGGTGGGTGCTAGCCATTGGTTGACTGAAGGATCAACAATGCCCCTAGAACAACCTGGCACTCTTTAAAGAATAAATGGAGGCAGGAGAGACAAGCGTGAATGGTGTGAGCCCTGGTAGTTGAGAAGAGGTAGGGAGAAAAAGCCTCACTGATGAGAAGGCATTGTTTTTCACCTCATATGGGCAGGGACATCTGTCTTTCTCCCTTTTCCCTCTCTGGCAATGGCTCCTTTCAGAGGGACAGTTCATCCAGGAGAAGATGCTGTGCCAGCAAAGAGCAAGGCCAGAGCTATAGAATCTAAAGATACATTCTGCCTGGTTGAGCTGCAGAGAGAGCCCAGTGGGTCTAACTGAGTCACATGTCCAAGATAGGTCCAAAGAGAGCAGTTTGAGGACACCATGAAAAGAGAAAAAACATTGCATTCTGGTACCATGGAAGTAGGAGTTGCCATGGTAACATATTACACGTGTGCCTTTCTATTTGTATACTCTACATGTGTGCCCACTCTTTCCACTGAAGGTATGCCTATTTGTGGAAAATGTTTTGTTGCTATTATTCATACTATGTTATTTCAGAAAATGTCTTTTCTCTGAATGAATTGTTTCTACTAGCTAACTACTTAAGGTAAACTAAGGTAAACTATACTTTTGGGACAATAGAGCCACATAATACCTTGAACATGGGCTAGTCATACCCGAGGAGACCCTAACTTCTGAGTCCAAGTTGGGGAGGGTAGCTTAAAGGAGATACTATACTATATCTTTCTTTTCCTTTTTAAAAATTTTGATATTACATGTATTAATTTTTAACATGTTTTCCAAAATTATAAGATTCAAAGTGTCTCTCACATTTCCTTCCCCCTTCCCTGAGATGGTAAGCAATCTGATATGAGTTATACATGTATGATCATGCAAAACATATTTCCATATTGGTCAGGTTGTAAGAGAATACTTGTCTAAAACCAAAACCACAAAATAAAAATACACATTAAAAAACAGTGAAAAATAGTATGTTTCAATCTGCATCAGACTACATCAGTTCTTTCTTTGGAAGTAGATAACATTCTTTGTCATAAGTCCTTCAGAAATAGTTCTTGGATCATTATATTGCTGAAAATAGCTGTCTTTCACAGTCATATATCTTCCTTCTACTGAAGCAATATTTTCCTGCTCTGCCTCTTCAGTGTACCTGGACTTTCTGGATCTCTTACTACCCAATATAGTTGTGGCTGAAAGTGAGGGGGAGGAAGATCATATTCATTTTAATCATAGGATAATAGAATCAAAATTCTAGAGCTGAATCTGGTCCAACCCCCTTATTCTACAGATGAGGAAAGTGAGATCCAAGGAAGCAACATGACTTACCCAAGTTCATACAGGTAATAAGCATCAGAGGAAGGACTGGAAGCCAAGACCTTGGACTCCTGAACCAGTAATCTTTCTACTGTAAATGATTGTATCATTGGGACTAAGATAAGAACCTAGGACTTAGAGGTTCTTCCTCTTTTTTTTTTCTCTTTGATTTATCCAAACCAAATTGTGTCAATTCTCTGTGCTTTTGCCACTTACTCAGCAATTGAGAATTCTATGAAGATGAATTGTTTGATGTTTTGAGAACACAGAGGTGGCATTTAATGGAAAGCTTAGCTAGGAATGAAGATGTGACCAATTGGAAATTTTTCAACAAATCAATCAACTAACAGATATTTATCCAGAACCTGCTTTGAAGGACACTGGGTTAGTATAACTATGTCAATGTTTGCCCTTCTAAGTAGGTTTGCCAACTATTCTAGGTCCATTCAGCTGTCAGAAGAAGAGGCTCTAATGCTGACCAAACCTAAACTGACACCCTGTAACAAGAGCAACCAAGTGTAGCAAAAAAGTGATTCAAATCACAGGGTTTGATAATGAACCCCTATCTAGCTGAAACCAGAGTACTTAGTTCTTATTCCAATCTTGAAGGCTTTGGACCTTAAGTGGTGGAGATCCAATAACACAGGTAGCAAAGTCTCTGCTCTTTAGTAGATGGCTTTTGAGAATTGCTGTGGAAGCCAATTTGGTGACGAGCCTCTTTGAAATTGGCCACTGTGGTACTCAAGCAACAGAAGTAGCCTATCATGGAGCCTCAATACATAATCATCACAGCAAACAATAACCTTGGATTCATGGATAGATTTCAAGAGAATAGGAAAATGATATCTTTTACGTCTTTATTTTAATATAATTGGTTTCCTTTGTAATTACATGTTTTGTATTTTATGCATTTAAAAATATTATTCTGAGAAGAGTTCCATAGGTTTCACTGGATTGCCAGTGGTGCCCATGGCACCAAAAAGAGCTACCCTACCTTGACAGATCCCAAGAAACTTTCAGAGTTTGTGCTTTGCTGACCTAACCTTCAAGAACCCTGGGTTACCCCACATCATAAGGTTACCTTTCTTCTACTCTATTGGTATATATTTATGTAAAGTAACTTTGTATATGAGCAATTTGTTTCCTGCAAGTGAGCAGAAAAATAGCAATTATCTAGAGAAAGTAATAAAATCAGCTTGAGAAAAAGGACAGTCCCTCACATAAAATAATTAAGGAGAGACACAGATGAGTCTAAGGACCTGTGAGAAAACTGCCCCCTCAGATAAAGGTATTGAGAGAATTTGTTTGAAAGCAAAACAATGACTGAGTTAAGGTGGTTGCAATGCATTAAGGGTGATTTGCATATAGCTCTTTTGCATGTAGGTTATTTGCATATAGTGGTTTTTCAGAGTTCTGAAGGATCCAGCTGAGACACTGACTCTGTTTGGGGACTCTGAGAAGATTATGCAAGGATTGTTGAAGTCATACCTGACAGATAAGAGGATTTTTTGAGTTTCAAATCATGGATCACTGCTTATGAAGCATTGATTTTCAGCATTTGAAGCCAAGGAATAATACAATTAATGACCAGATCAAGATAGAAGCAGGAAAAGAAGCTGAGATCAGGAGTAGAGGATAGAAGACACAAAATAGAGATGCTGGCAGGAGCTGAGAGACAGTTATTGGTTTTCTATTAGCTGATCATCTCTAGAGAAAACTGCTTTTAAGTCAGGTAATAGTAATAATAATAACTAACATTTATATAGTACTCACTATGTACCAGGTCCTGGGCTAAGCACTTTACGCTTTTTGGTGAATCCTATTAGAATAATATTTTTAAATTCATGAAATTACAGGCTTTAATAGAATGCATGCCCTTTGATCCAGCAATACAGCAACTAGATTAGTACCCCAAAGCGATAATAATGAAAAATGTTTGTACAAAAATAGTCATAGCCACGTTCTTTGTGGTGGCAAAAAAAAAAATTGGAAAATGAGGGGGTTTTCCCAGATTGGGGAATGGCTGAACAAGTTGTGGTATATGATAGTGACGGAATACTATTGTGCTGTAAGGATGATGTACTGCTTGATTTCTATATGAACTGGAAAGACCTTCATGAACTGATGCAGAGTGAAAAAAGCAGAACCAGGAGAACATTATACATAGTAACTGAAACATTGTGGGAAGATCAAATATAATAGACTTTGCTACTAATAGCAATGTAATGATCCAGGACAATCCTGTGGGACTTATGAGAAAGAATGCTATCTACATCTAGAGAAAGAACTGTGGGACTAGAACTGCAAAATAAAAACATGATTTATCACTTGTTTGTAATATCAAAAAATTAATATTATACCAAATGTAATATGCTTAGTGTAATATTTAGAAATTGGTTTGGAAATATAATATTAGTAAAAAAATGTACCCCCAAAACTATAGAAGTGTTTCAGGCAAACTATAAGCAGGGAAATTCCTTTGCTCCCTTTTATCCTTGTGACTCCTAACCCAAAACATCTGATAACTCCTATAAGACCCAGAGAGAATTATTCTCCTTGGATTGGCCTTTAGATGGACAGCAAGATACACTTCCTTAATGTCATCAAGTTGTATCTCAGACATCCATCTGTCCCCTAAACTATGCGGGTCACCCCCAGTGTCTCTAGGCAGACCTTGTCAGATGACCAACTCCCCCCCCCCCCCCCCACCCCACTGAATGCCTGAGTGTTTACCACACTGGAGTCACGGCTTCACTGTGACAGAGTCTCATCTCCACTTTTGAAAAGAGTATAAAATCCCTGGAATTGATGTTGTCTGGGGGACAGCTTTTCCATCTATGCTGTCCTCCCAAGGAGCAGCTCCCCATCTTGCTGTTCCACCTATGCTGTCCTCTTGGCCAGATTCAACATTACCTTCTAAATTAATAAATCTCTCTTTTTATTTTTAAGCTAAATTTTGGAGTCTTGCATTCTTGCAAAAGGTACCCTTCCTGAACCCCAGGGGTTCCTCACGCCCCTCACAACAGAACAAGTCACCCTTTCTGAACCTTCCTTGATCTATGATCCCATAAGTGTGGTGATAGAGTTAGAATCCAAGCAAAGAGGACTTTATTGATCAGACAAAGTAAGACTGAGTACTCTGCTTTGAAATATAAGGAAAGAGAAATGGAAATGTCTGTAAAACCTCATGTCTGTGAACCTGTAACTTGCTTATTCTGCATAGAGTTTGTTCTCTGAAGATTCTCTTTCACTTTGGTAAGATGTCCTCTCTTATTCAAAATGACTGAGCATGTTGTGCTTAAGTGGGCATGATAGGAAGAAGGTACATTATAAATACTAGGGAAAGAATGTGATACATAGGACTAGAACTCAAGGAACTTTGAACCAGAAGTCCCTAATCCTATGTGGTGATGGTATAAAGTCACCAAAGCAGCCCCGGCTTTGTTTTGATGAATGGCAGGAGGGGTGGGGCTGCCTTGGGCTGTGATTCATGAACCTAGAATTAGCAAATTTTCCACATTTAGAGGGTATGATTGTCAAGCAGGCATTCATAGAATTAGATTAGAGAAAGAAGGACAAAGAGTAAATCCACCGATTACTCTTACTTTTCCTTATTTTCTGATGTCAACCTTAAGTTCTGGCCTTCTGCAATAATCTAAAGCAGGAGTTGGCAACCTTTTTGGCGGTGAAAGCCATAAACGCCACATTTTCTAAAATGTAATTTCGTGAGAGCCGTACAGTGCTCACAGTGCACGCTCCTGTAACAGCGCCTGAAAAAAATTGACTTTATGGCTCCTGCAGAAAGAGCCATACGTTGCCGACCCTGATCTAAAGAGTTGTACATTATGAACACCTGTATCCATTCATTAAAAATGAGGAAAAGTGAAGAACCACATGAGCTTCTTCTCTATCCTCAGTCAGGTAGCTTTTTATTATCTTCTGAAATGTGGCAAATGAAAATTTAAGAAGTACTCACATTTATCAAAAGTCGATGCCTTTTAATGAAAAGGATGCAGGAAGGACAAAAAGCAGACAGCATTTTTTCCCAGTGCATTGTTAGCATTTGTTCTTCATTAAACAATAACAGATTTCCATTAGCCTGAGTAATTCAAGAGCCCAGTAACTATTGTCAAATGCCGAAGATGTTACTGCCTAAGTCTGATTTGAGTAGCTATTTGGATCTTAATTATTAATGGGATTAGCCTTTTGTATGTCAGCAAGAGCATAGCCTAAGGTAAAAGCACTACAGGAAATCATATTAGAATGGAATTTCCACTCCTTAGGGGCTCCCCTTAGATTCCATTATTCACTTAGCTATCCTATGTCAGAGAAATTAAAATCTTGCCAGTGATCAGATTCCATAGGAGAAACCATGGAGGGAAGGTGGAGACGTGGCATTGGCATTAGCTCCAAAATATTTGGATGATAGTTCTATTTGCCTTTGGTCACATTTAGTGATTATAAAATAGCCTGGACAACAAGCAGGCACCATATGAAAAAAGAACAGACTGGAGCTGAGCACCGAGAAGCCTCCTTAGGAAAGGCTCAGTGTCATCCTTCAGCTATCTGATAAACAATGTTTTGATTTGCTTCTTGAGGACCATCCCTTGAACGTTCAGGCAGGGGGTGATGGCAGGTCTGTTGTCACTTGTCCTAGTGGCAGTCTCAGGTAAGTGGCTTTAATGGTTACTGGGTGTCAACTCTTTAGAAACCAAGAGTTGTATTTTTATACTCTATGCTGTACACGCTCTCCTGATTGCTCATTTCATTAGCCATCTGTAAAATGCCAGCAATGAGAAGATATATAGAGACCAATCATTCATTTAGGACTTTGCAGTTTTAATTAGATACCCATAGATATATGCTTTTATACCCATTACAGATAAAAAAGAATTTAAAGTGTATTGTTTTAATGATTTAATTAGTGACTGCTTTTCTAAAAATCAAGTCCTATTTGCAGTTATTCTCATAGATAGCTTTTGGGTACATTCTATTTTTAAATTCATTTCCACATTTGGGAAAACAAAAACAAAAGCAAAAACATCCTTCTTAATCGCCTTGCCTCTAGAAGTCCTGTGAATGTTTTCTAGGGGCATGCCATGTCCTCAGAGACTTGAATATTCTTTTGTTACTATAGGATTTATCTCAAGCTCTATAGAGTATAGTTCTGGAGATGGGAATTATTCTGAAACAGATCACTGTGAATCTATAAAATCTCCAGCTTGGAAAAAAAAAGTTATCTATCATGCTAGAGTACCTTTTCTATTCTATGTCATTTCTATTTTAGCATGAGCAACGTTAATTCTACTCAGTTGAAACATTTTGGTGGGATTTGGGGGATTTTGTTGACTCTATGCTGTCGCCTAAACAAATATCTATGTTCATTTTGTTGCTTTCCAAATTGGGGTATAGGAATCCTAGAGGCTCTGATAGAATTCTTATAGATATTCTTTAAGTCCAAACATTGTGGCAGAAATAGTGTGCACTGTCAGAAACCAAAGTGATGATCCACAAGTGGATGAGGGAAAAGAATAGAGACCTACAGCTCCCCAAAGGTAAGGGATCCAAAAAGACTGGATTTAAATTGGTAGAAATTTTAAAACATAAAAAAAGGCCAAAGGAAATAGAGGCAGATTTTAAAGTTAAGTACCAAAAGAGGATTCTTAGGGGACAACTACGAACCCAGAACCATAGACTGACAGAAGCTGACAGAAGGCAGAAGCTTTATTTTCTACCAAAAGATAGGAAAGTTAGTAAAACTTTTAAAATCATTTTCTACTTCCCTGATTTTTTCGTGGGTTGTATCATGGGTAACTTTAGTCACAAAATATGGTATGGAAAGGGTTTTACAACAGTTCTAGCATAAATCATGGAAAGGACTTCTGTTGCAGTAGAACTCCTTTGGGATTTTGCTGGGCTAATAGGAAGACGGTATATAAATGCAGAAAGATTGAACAAATTACCAGTGAATATTTACTGTCTTGTGAAGATATAGGGGCGGTTCTTCAATTCCAAAATTTCTGCCTAATAACACTTTCTACTTTCTATCCTAACATAGGAATTTTTAAAGGGTTGCGTACTTATGGTCCCAATAAACTCCTCTTTAGCCCCTCTAGACTCATTAGTGTCTCTTTCCTTCCAATTCTTGGGCTTACGCTCCTCATAATACTGAAGAAGTCACACTCAAATGAAGGAAGCCCTCTTCACTGAAGTAACACAACCAAATGGGTACAAGAAACACTATTAACTAGAGGCGAGGGGAGAGAGTTGTACCCTTTCATCAAAATAAAGAAAACTAAGACATAATTCCATTCTCTTTTACTTCTATTGCCCTACTCTACTTAAAAGTACTTTAAAGCTCTTTCCCTCATAGATTCTACTTTCAGGAGATTCTTCTCTGAAGACAAGTGAAATATTCCAAGTTCAAAATGAATATTCAAGGAGACAATGGGGCCAGGAATCCTTTCTAGCCTTATTCTTGATGGTGTCTATCCATGTCTGTTGAAATATCTCTGATCTGTGAGCCATTTAGTACTTGTGTGAATGTCACATTAGCTTTCATGGGGGCATAATTTACTGTTAATTAATGGTCACTTAAATTCTTAATCTCTTTCTTGTAATTGATCTTTCTCCTTGGGCAAATTTGCATTCATAGTAGAAATGTAATTAATTATTATTTCTCCTTTAAAAAATACTGTCTTCTCCTCTAGAACACTGAAGCAATCCAATTGTTCATTACCTTGTTCCGTAATTTTTTATTTTTTCTTTGTTGCTAGTTCCAGTTTTTTTCATTTCCTTTTTTTCTCCCCTCTTTCCGTAAGCACTTTTGTGCTTCTATCCTTATCTCTGGAAATTCATACAGATATTTTTGACAGCTTTTAGGGAGTATGTGTCCTTCTCAAATCAGGCCTGGAATATCTGGAATGTGTCCTAAGAAAAATAATGGAAGGGAAGGGGATAGGCTGGCTCATTCTTTCCCCAGGACTATGTCTTCTGTCAGTCTTTATTTCCCTCACACTAGCACATACACACCATTCAGGGTTTCCCTGCCTGAAACCTGAATTTGGGTCTCCCCAGTAAAGCAAAAAGTGAGTTCCTCATTGCCCAGCTAGCAGGCTCATTGGAAATCCTAATTCTTCATCCCTGCTGTATTGTCAGCTACAAATCCTATGGGGGGGGGGTGTTATTCATGAATATTTTCCCTGGCTAGACACACTGCACATTTTGACAATCTCCATTCAAAAGAACCTTAAGAAATGCTACTCAGATTCAGTGTATCCCTTCCCTCCCGGCTTGGCCTCCTCCACCATCACTCATCCCTCATCCCTCAGCACCCCTGCACAGCTAGCTGAATAGCTGCTTAGCATCTTCTTGGGAGCCTGGTTAGAAAGTAAAATGTTCATTAGATTCCTAGCTCTGATGATAATGAAGGTGAATATTCTACTGCCCACAATGAGCCTGGAACTGTACCTCCAGCACAATTGTGTTAGCATTTTGGTCACAGTGACATTGATAAATCATAGAAATTGCTGCCTGTGGCAGCAAGTGACACGACATCATTCATAAAGAAATGGGTATAAACAGGATTGTCGCACAGGGAGAAGATATCTCATTTACAGTTTCCTGCTGGATCCCTCATACCTTCAGCAGCTCATCAAAATAACCATCAAAACCACTGAGAGCCCAGGCGAATGCATGCCCAGGACACTCCAGATTAGATTTCACTCACGCACTTTGGCAGGAGGTGTGCAATTTGCTTCAGTCCAATGACTTAGCGAAGCTTCAAGTTCCCCAAGGGCTAGCAAAGCTTGTGAACAAAATATCTTTCTGCAATTCTGAGAAAGCATTCACAAATTTGTCACTTACAATTGTTGGTGCTCATTTCTCTTGCTTTCCATCCCCCACCCCCCCAGTCATTGCCCTTACAGCCCTTCCATGAATCAAGATTCCCAGCGAACAGGAAACAATTTTTTCCCTGAAACCAGAGAGAATTTTCTCAAAACAAAGATTACATTTTCTGACAAGTGCATTTTTATTTAATGAGCCAGAGGAAGAGGTACGATTTTGGGGGGGTAGAAAGGTATGCAACAAAAATCACATGAATTCATCCTTACTCATCTGTGTTCATTGATTTCTATAATCAACCAATCAACAAACATTTGTTTATTAAGTGCTGGTTATATACCAGACATTGCACTGGGCTCTGGGAATACAAAGACAAAAGTGGAGCAGGCCCTGTCCTCAAGGAACTTCCGTCCTAAGGGGGTGCTCACAATTCCCCCCAAACCCACCCCCATCTCTCTTTCCACGTATCCAGCCAATTACCACACTGTGTTCATTTCTATCTCCATACCATCACTCAAATCCATCCCCTTCTTATTACTTATGCTACCACCATTATAGCTGAGACCCTTATTACCTTTTATCTTGTGTGATTATTTCTAAAGTCCGTACCAGCTATAAATTCTGTGATTTTGTGATACTATTACCAGAATGAGAGAGGCAACATTTGCTAACAGACCTTCAAGAGAAGGGCAGCAAGGATGACCCACAGGAAGAGGGTACTGGATGTGGAAGTATTTAGTATCCATTTTATGCATACATATGTATATATATGTGTGTGTGTTACATATATAATATTTACATATATATTATATATTCACATTTATATATATTACACACACACATATATATGTATGTATATGTATATACATACATATATATACATACATATATATATATATATATATATATATATAAAAC
>NC_058132.1:196634324-196726310 GCF_016433145.1 Gracilinanus agilis
GCTACCACCATTATAGCTGAGACCCTTATTACCTTTTATCTTGTGTGATTATTTCTAAAGTCCGTACCAGCTATAAATTCTGTGATTTTGTGATACTATTACCAGAATGAGAGAGGCAACATTTGCTAACAGACCTTCAAGAGAAGGGCAGCAAGGATGACCCACAGGAAGAGGGTACTGGATGTGGAAGTATTTAGTATCCATTTTATGCATACATATGTATATATATGTGTGTGTATTACATATATAATATTTACATATATATTATATATTCACATTTATATATATTACACACACACACACATATATATAAAACCTCCCCTGATCAAATGTCAATTCTTCCTTCCTTCCTTCCTTTCTTTCTTTCTTAAAAACTCTTATCTTCCATTTTGGAATCAATATTGTGTATTGGTTCCAAAGCCAAAGAGTGGTAAGGGCTAGGCAATGGGGGTGACTTACCCAGGGTCACACAGCTGGGAAGTGTCTGAAGCCAGAGTTGAGCCTAGGACCTCTCATCTCTAGGCCTGACTCTCAATCCAGTGAGCTACCCAGCTGCCCCCCAAATATCAACTCTTTAAACTAGGGAGTGTTTCCTTTTTTTTTTTTGACTTGGATTTCCAGGGTCTAGCACAGTAGCTGGCATATAGTTGGTATCTAATAAATGCTAGTTGAATGATTAATAGCATTTAGGTCACAGGATTGTTCTAAGGATTAAATCAAATGAGGTAACCTGTTTAAAGTACCTGGTAAAAACTTAAAGCTCCATATGAATGCTAGCTATAATTATCGACAATAATAATAATTGAAGGAAAGTATAAGTGGAAATATGTGCAAAATATATTGTAGGTAATTTTGGAGGGTGGCATGACACTTGCACTTCAGGGATCAAGAAAGACTTTATGCAGAAGGTTGCTTGAGTTGAGTATCAAAAGAAATTATGAATTATAAGAGGTGAAATCTGGTGCTACCTACTTTTCCAGTCTTACCTGAGGCCATGTATTACCATATATTATTACTATGTATTCTATGCTCTACCCAAATCAGTCCATTTCAATCCCTGAAACATCCTCTGACCTTTATGCCTTTACTCTTACTGTTCTCCATCCTTGGAATATTTTTTCTCTCTTTTCTTGTGGAATCCCTACTCATCCTTTAAATTCTAACTCAAATATCACCTCCTTCATGAAGCCTTTCCTGTTATCTTCCAGTTGGTAACAACCTTTCCCCCTCTTTGATTTCACATAGTACTTGATTTTCGAACTAATGAACATTTTGTATCTTTTCCTATTGTAATTGTATGTGTATCTTATCCTCCCAATTGGACTGTAATCTCCATGAACATGGAGACCATGTCTTAAAATACTTTTTATTTCCACCAGAATCTAGCACATTTTACATGTGGTAGGCACTTAGTAATTGATTATTGAATTATTGGATTATTTCTCCCTAATTTTTTTAGGGCTCCATAGTCACCAACTGCCAGGATTCTGTGGCAACTTTTGGAGTAGGAAAAAAGCTCAAAAGGTTATTTGCTACCCTCCTGAGAGCATCATCTGACAGTTAGTATATTCTATGCTTTAGACACAAACAGCTTTAAGTCTGACCCAGTTCATAACTTTGCACAGGAATATACAAAGTAGGATAATACAAATACAAGCGTGAAGGGAAAACCACCCACCTAGCAAATCTAACCAGACTACCTAGAGTCACACTACTTGGTCATAATGTAGTCTCACCTTGCTTTCCCTCCTGTCAACACACCCAGCTTTATGGTCACAGTATAAGGACCAATTTAGGAAATACCAACAGAGGTCTGGATTATTTCTACTTTTATTAGGTCAGACAAACTCAGAGTAGCAGAGCAGCTTATTGGGGGCTTCTGTGTGTGTGAGAGAGAAAGACAGAGAGAAAAAGAGAGAGAGACAGAGAGAGAGAGACAGAGAGAGAGACAGACAGAGACAGAGAGAGAGACAGAGACAGAGAGAGACAGAGAGAGGGGACGGGGGAGAGAGACAGAGACAGAGACAGAGAGACCTAGTGTAATGCCTTGCCTAAAATCACATAACTAGTAAGTAGCAGGGCAAAGATTTTATTTTTAACCCTTACCTTCCATCTTAGAATTAATCTGTATATTGGTTCCAAGACAGAAGAGTGGTAAAGGCTAGGCAATGGGGGTTAAGTGACTTACCCAGCATCCCACACAGCTAGGAAGTATTTGAGGTCAGATTTGAACCCAGGACCTCCTGTCTCTAGATCTGCCTCTTAATCCACTGAGCCACCCAGCTGCCCCCTGATGTTCTTTTGGAAGACAAGTCTTAGACTGGCTTTCCCTTGCCCAGTCCTTGGTGTCCCCTGACTTTTATGATTCTGGTCCTGATTTCACTCATTCTCTCAGGCTAGATTATTAGGGGAAGACACTGGAAGCAGAGGCCCTGATCAGTTCAGTACTGCCAAGTCCCCTTAGAGTACTTGAATCTCTGATCCCCTGGCTTTATAGGATTAGAGCTTTCTTGCCTCCCAAGTAGGTCCACTTAGTCTGATAACTTGTTTCTTTTTGTCTTTATAGATGTTCATTTCCTGTATGCTCCAAATCCCCAAGCAATGAGATACCCTGCTAAACAGTACTTTAAGAATTAGGTCCTTTTTAAACACTTCTATCACTATTACCTCTTCCTAGCCCAAAATGATTCTCAGTTAAGAATTTATTAAAAGTAGGTTATCAGGAGCAACTGGATGACTCAGTGGATTGAGAACCAGGCCTAGAGACAGTAGGTCCTGGGTTCAAATCTGCCTCAGACACTTCCTAGCTGTGTGACCCTGGGCAAGTCCTATAACCCCTATTGCCTAGTCCCTACCACTCTTCTGTGTTGGAACCAATACACAGTACTGATTCTTTTTTTTTTTTTTTTTTTTTTTTTACATTTTTAAACCCTTAACTTCTATGTATTGGCTCCTAGGTGGAAGAGTGGTAAGGGTGGGCAATGGGGGGGGTCAAGTGACTTGCCCAGGGTCACACAGCTGGGAAGTGTCTGAGGCCGGATTTGAACCTAGGACCTCCTGTCTCTAGGCCTGGCTCTCAATCCACTGAGCTACCCAGCTGCCCCCACAGTACTGATTCTAAGATGGAAGGTAAGTTGTTTGTTTTTTTTTTAAGGGTTATCAAAGACGTCTTCATTGTCAGAGTCCCCAAATCCTGCTTCTGATGAGAATGCCTTCAAACTTTCAGAAACTCCACCTTTATAGTTTACCAGCAGGGAGCTGCTGCCTCCATTAGAGCAGTGTTCCAGTCTAGGGCAGGGTGATGCTCTCTTCTTTCCCATACTAAAGGCCACTCTTGCTGGGTCTATTCAAGATGAGGTTGGATGGTCAGCCTACAAAGATCCCCGTCTGCTCCTGATTCTCTCCATGCGCTGCTGCACAGACCACAAGCTAGGGCAACCCCCATCCCTTTCATTTTAGTTCAGAGATAAGCACCATCAAATCCTATAGGATTGGTAGAATTACTAGGGCTAATCTAACTTCTCCGGCTCCTGCAATCCTATACTGCCTTGCTTCTGGGACCTCTGACATAGACACAGGCAAGAGAATAGGAGAGCGATTTCAAGGATGTGGCTGTTACTAATCTTACGACAGTCATTGCTGCCTACTGTAATTCAGGGGCTAACTGCAATACAAGGGGATGGGGTGTAGATGGTATAGGCCGGCCCAAGGGGCCCTTAGGCAGATGTAGAAGTTGGTATGTGTTTATTAGGGGACCTGCACCTAAGCTGAATGAGAGGCAGATGAACTCTCCCACTAGCAAAAGTCAAGACCCCTTTAAGATCAGGATTCTCTGCCAATGCCCCTGGGAGTTGGAATCAATTCTATTGGACAGTTGGTATAGTTTCCAGGAAGGAGGCTGGGACTTCCTGAAACTAACTGTTTAATAAAAGTTTGCCAACTAGAGCTAAAAATCTGATCTGACTGCTGGTGATATTTGGCCCTTGATAAAGGTAAAGGTAATGGCTTCAAAGATCTTTAAGCTTGAGGTTAAATGGGTTTATTGGTAATTGGGTAAAAGGGAGTTGGAAAATGGGTGAAAGTAAGCTAAGATCTTGATTAAATAAATATCATTAAGCTACTTTAGGAAATACAGAAAGATCTTCTTTATGTGCAGCAGTATGAGAAAGCCTTGAGGGAAATCTCAACTCTGATACTCTTGGTTGCTGACCCAGGACTGCCTAGCCCTGGGTCGGATGGTGATGTCTTGATAGTAGAATTTATCTCTTACTTATAATGAGGGTTGTTGGGTATGCCAAAGAGCTGTTGAATTTGGCTAGCAATGGTTGTCGTTTCTACCTGCCTAAATAATCTACCCAAAAAACCACCCTGACCACCCAGGGGCCCACTTTCCCACCCTTTTCCTCCCTAACCCTGGAGTTCAGAGCCAGAAGTGAAGTCAGGGGTCTGGGACCCCTTTTTATGCCCTCACTTCAACTGTCACCCTGGCACCTGTCCTGGGTCCTCTGCTAGGTTCTGTATTCTAAATTGGCAACTGCCAGCTTGCAACCCATGAAAACATGGTTGCAGGATTTCACACACAACACTACTCATTGGTATATTCTGTATTCCAAACCTCGAACAGTCTACAATACAGTTCAGTGCAAAAGACCTTCCCTACAGACACTTAAAAAAACTGGGGAACACAACACAGATATGAGGGAAAATCACTCGGATAGCCTGACTCCCAGAATGGTTGTGTGGTGCAGTGGGCAGTGTGGGGACTGAAGTCAGGAGAACATCTAACTTCCTGAGTTCAAATCTGGCCTCAGACACTCACTGCCAGTGTGACCCTGGACAAGTCACAGTCCTGTTTGTCTTAGCTCCTGTAAAATGAACTGGAGAAGGAAATGACAAACCATTCTAGTATCTTTGCCAAGAAAACCCCAAATGGGATCCCAAAGAGTTGGACAGGACTGAAATGACTAAACAACAAAAACCTGACTCCTAGGAATAACATCCCTCTACAATGAAGGCTCATTTGACTCTCTTGCTTACCCTCCTTTCAATACATTATAGAACAGGAAACAATAGGCCTGTAATAACTCTGCTTTTTATAAGTTGATTACCAATGGCCTCAAAGGGAGGCTAGTGCTCTCCTTATGGATATAGAGGGTCCCTGTACCTTCTTGCTCTTATTTTTCAACTGGCTTGCCTCCCTGATTGTGGCAACACCTTTTCATTCTAGATTTTTAAAATTCTTGAATGAGATTCATAGAATATAGAATAAAAAAGTCTAACAAGAATAATGTAGTATTTAAAGGAAATAATTGAGTAAAAGTTGAATTTTGTGAAAAGGTTCAAGATGATGCCTTTTCTATTTATTCACTGATCAAGGGTGGTACTAACAATCAATATGTAGCCAATCTTCACCTAGGTTCTTGAGAGGGTAAAAAGGATTTTTTATTTCCAATAACCACTAATACTGGGCATCCTACAAAACTAGAAACATTGGCATAAGAGTAAAGTTCTCATCCCTTGAAATGATGATTTGGTTCATTTGTTTTTGAAATAAGATTTTTGTCCCTGGGCACTCAAGCCACCAACTTACTTTGAGTAGGGAAACTTGAACCTCCAAATAGTTATAGTTTTATATAAACTAACCATAGATAGGAGCTAGGCTGAAAATGGTAGTAAGAGGGAAAATGTGCCTTCAAATCTTTGAAACCTTCAAAACCCCTCAGAAAGTTTCTGTCTAATGCCCCACATTCCTCCTTTTCCTCTGTTACTGATCACCAATCTATATGTAGTGCCTCTTCTTGTCACTTCTTACTAATGGTCACAGATCTGTATATAGTGGCTCCCATTCCTTCCCATTCTCACCTCTTACTGATGGTCATAGGTCTTCTTTTCAGGGATCCTTACCACAGATGCTCATCATCCCAGCAATTCAACCCTTCACCATTTGACCCAACAGCTGCTACAGAACTATCACAAGGAAGTAAGGCCCGTTCAAAACTGGACTCAGGCCACAACTATTTATCTGGATTTATTGGTCCATGCTGTGTTGGATGTGGTAAGAACCATCTCTCTTATCTTTATTTATCTTTGGTAGTTCCTTATAAAACGTGCTATTCATACCTGAATATAGAAGGTACCATATAATGGAGGTTCCAATTGAAATAGAAGAGAGATTTATGTTAGACGGATGATAATGGGGATTCTGGACTAAAATTCTCACTAGGCAAAGCCCCCATTGACACTTAAGGGATAGACAGTTTAGAGGAATTAACCAGTAACCAGTACCACCTCACCCCCTATGCTGTTTAAATTTGCTTTTTACTATCACCCGTTTTAGCATATGCCATAGATACATACAGAATTCATAAGAATTATGAAGGCAAGGGGTAACAACATTCCTCCCAATATTTAAGCCTTTGCCTAGTGATAATACAATTAAGATAATATTCACTTGTGATCATCTGAAATTAGGAATAAAGAAAGACATATCCCAGGTATATAAAGTAAAAAAGGTACTTCAGTACATTTAAATGCCTCTTCCCTATCTGTAGATGATGCCTAAGGCTGGATGGAACCGATTCTGGGAGAGCTGAGTTTGTTTTTTGGTTTTGCTTTTAGTCTCAACAGACTTCCTAATTATAAAATAATAAAGGAGGAATGTCTATATAACTCAGGCCAAAGATTAATCTGAAAGTGATTTTGCAAAATCCACCATTAGAAAGAAAAGAGCATGTGTATATTTTTAATGGATATATGTTAGTTTCCAAGTGCTATACTTTGAGCCTAAATACCTTTGCCTTGACTTATTTTATTGGATGAATGTTGGGCATTGAAACTGATGAAAAAACAAGTGAAAAACTTACATTTTAAGTGATGAAAGTTATAATATGACTTTTTTTTGTAGTTGTTATTTGGTCCAAGTAATTTTGATGCTGATTTCCACACTCATGTTTAAGTATGGTCCCAAACCATTTAAAATGATGTTTCATGTCATTTTTTAAAAAGGGATCTCATGTCAATCAATTGTACTTTTCAAATAATAATAAACATTTATTGAGCTCCTATTATGTGCCAAGTACTGTGCTAATCACTGGGGTTTAAAAAGAGGTAAAAGACAGTATCTGTCCTCAAAAAGTTTATAATCTAATGAGAAGACAATATGAAAAATATACAAAGCAAGCTATTATCAGAGAAAGTTATCAGAAATAATTATCAAAGAAAAGACAATATAATTAAGAGTGGTTGGGCGAGGATTCCAATAGAGGGATTTTTGTTTGGGATTTTAAGGAAATCAGGTAAATCAATATGCAAGCAGAGGAGGGAGGGCATTCTAGAAATGGGGGACAGCTGAAGAAAATGAATGGAGCCAAGAGATAGTATTCCTTTTTCTTAGAACATCCATGAGGCCAGTTTCACTGGATCGAAGAGTATATGTTGGGGAATAAACTTTAAGAAGACTGAAGAAGTAGGGGCTCAGTTATGAAGAGCATTGAATGCCAGAGTTATTTTGTTTTTGATGCTATCTTGGCCCTTCCTCTCTGCCGACCTCCAATCTCACATCTCCATCTATCTGCCTTTCAGACACCTGGAACTAGATGTTTAGTAGATATTTAAGTTCAACATGTCCAAAAGGGAACTCATTATCTTTCCCCTAAACCCTCCCCCTACTACCTTCTTAATTACTGTAGAAGGCAAAACATCTTCCTGGTTCCTCGGGTTTATAACAAAGGAATTATCCTGTATTCCTTGCTGACTGTCAACCTTCCCTATCAAATTTATTGCCAAGATCCATCAACCTCACCTTTGTAGCATCTCTCATGGACATTCCCCCCTTCTTTCCCCTGACACTGTCCACCACCCTGATGCAAGCAGTTATCCCCTCACACCTTGATTACTACAGTAGCTTCTTGGTGGGTCTGCCTGTCTCTAGGCTCTCCCCATTCCAATCCATCCTCCATTCTGCTATTAAAGTAGTTTTCCTTAAGTACAGGTCTGACTACGTTACCCCTCTACTCTATAAATTCCAGTAGCTCCCACCTGCTTCCAGGATCACTTACAAAATGCTCTGTCAGAAGTCCTTTACGACCTATCCCCCCTCCTACCTTTCCAGTCTCTTTACACCTTAAATCTTTACACTGGCTTCCTGGCTGTCCCACAAATAAGACATTTCCCTTCCTCAGCTCCAAGTATTTTCTCTGGTGTCACACACATTTCTAGAATGTTCTCCCTCCTCTACTTGGAGGACTTCCCTGGCTTCCTTTGAATCACAACAAAAATCCTTTCTTTTATTGGAACCCTTCCCTCTGGTAGTTATTTTCTATTTATCCTATACATAACTTGCTTTGTATATATTTACATATGGTCTTCCCCATTAGATTGTAAGCTTCTAGTGGGCAAGACCTTTTTTTTTTTTTTTGGTTTGTTTGTTTGTTTTTTGCCTCTTTTTGTATCCCCAGTGAACAGGAGGCACTTAATAAATGTTTATTGATTAAATGACCAATCCTGGAGGTGACAGAGAACCACTGGAATGTATTGAGCTAGAGGGTGAAATCTGTACTTTAGGAAAATCATTTTGAATGGATGATGGATTAAAGTGGGGGAAAGACTTGAGGCAGGGCGATTCTTTAGCAGTTATTGCAATAGTCTAGGTTTGAAGTGATGAGTGTCTGAACCAGAAGAGAGGTAGTGTTGGGGGAGAGAACAGGGCATATTGGAGAGATGCTGCAAAGGTGAAATCAACAGACCTTAGCAACAGCTTGGATATGGGGAAGCGGGGTGAGAGGTAGTGAGTAATCCAGGACTACTAGGTTGTGAGCCCAAGGGAGGACGCTGTTGCCCTCTACAGTAATAGGAAAGGTAGGAGGAGTGAAGGTTTTTCCCAGCCTCTTTTTCATGCACAAAATAGGTGAATGAAGATCCTGACACATGCTTAATTTCATTCTAGCTAACAACCCCCTGAGAAAGGCCCAGCACATTAAACCAAGCTCTAAATTGAAACTCCTTTGAGACAGTTTCCTGTGTAGATAGTGAACCTTAAATTTAGAGCCCTGGTATCCCAGGGACATTTCCTCAATTGTATAAAGGAGATGCAACTACTTGGAAATTTTTGTTACTGGGTTATCACTGCATTATTTAACAAGCATGGCCAGATTGGATCATCAGTACAACTTGGCCAAGGAAGCATCATGTGAACTATATAGCTACACAGTCTAGCCCTAGAGCTATATAGCTAAGGCATTGAGACTTTCTTCCGCTACACATTTTTTTTTCTTGTCTCATACTATTTAAGATAAGGGAGAATTGTTTCTGTTTCACTTTGGACCCCAACAAATCCTGCTTTTATAGTGTTTGCCAATCTCTAAGGTATAAATACTCACACTAAAAATTTAACAATTGGTTCTCCAAAGCCTATTTCAGCTCAAGCATAACCCTGTAATTAAAGCAGACTCCAGGCTTTCAAGCTCTGTGCCTTGCAATGCCAACTACCTACTGGCCATCTCCATCTCAACAGTATCCAAAATTCATCATGTGCAAACATGGAATTCATTGTCTTTCCTGACTTACTCATCCTGTCTTCCAGACTTCTCTATTTCTGTTGAGGGCACTACTCTCTTCCAAGTTATCCTGGTTTACAACTTTAAAATCATTCCGAACTCTCCCCTTTTCCTTATTCTCCATAACAAATTAATCAACAAATCTTATAGATTCTACCTAAAGGATTATTCCTTTTGTATAAAAAAACATTTTGGCTACCAAGAGGAGCAGAAAAAGAATATTTATGTAAGAAAAAAAATAACAATCCATTTGGAAAAGAAACAGTCTCTCAGAAAAAATTTTGAGTAGAGACTTCTCTGGGGGAACCTTTAGATCAGTGGTTCCCAAACTTTTTTGGCCTACCTCCCCCTTTCCAGAAAAAATATTACTTAGTGCCCCTGGAAATTAGTTTTTTTAATTTTAATAGCAATTAATAGGAAAGATAAATGCACTTGTGGCTATCACCTCCTCACTGGATCGCTACAGCACCCACCAGGGGGTGGTGGCGCCCACTTTGGGAATCACTGCTTAGGTAAATGTACTAAAAGGACCTATTTGAAGGCTCCACACTGATTGAAATAATGATGGCTTCAGGCAATGTGGTCCATCCACATCTGACTATTTCAGAGTTTTAAAGTTTATAACTGATAAGCCATAAATCAATTTATATTTGGGGGATGATGGAAAGTTATATAGACTGTTGGTGTCACACCTGATAGAATTTTCTTTTAGCTTGGCATCTTGATAGAAGTGGTTCACTGTTTAGGAAGAGGTTCTGATTTGAGGCAATAAAAGCTAGAAGAAGAGGAAGACGGAGAAGGTATAGGAGGGGTAGGAGATGACCGGATGATGATAGAAGCAAGAAAGGAAGTTGAGCCCAGATGAAATTGGGGACAAAAAGCTTAGGAGTTGATAGGAGAAGTTGTTTACAGAGAACAGAAGACAGGTGCTGACAGGAGCTGGCTGAAGCTGATAGGCAGGAGCTGCAGCTGTTTGCTGGGAGTTGGGCTGATAGGAAGAGAGGCTGAGGAAGAATTTTTTTTTTCCGGTCCTCAAACATCCTGTGTCTCTCCTCAACATTTAATGAAAGACTATTTCTTTTATTTCTTTTTGTTTATTAATTAATTTATTTAATTTAGAATATTTTTCCATAGTTACATGATTCATGTTCTTTCCTTCCTCTCCTTCCACCTCACTCCCATAGCCAATGAGCAATTCCACTGGGTTTTACATGTGTGAAAGACTATTTCTCATCCAGCTGATTTTTCAGTTTTCACAAAAATTTTTTTCGACTCCCTTTTAGCAATGAAAATATCCATATTCAAATGGATCCCTTCCATGTGTATAATCCCTTTGCTCCCCTCCCATTGCCAGGGCTCTAGTTCAGGCCACCATCATAGGCAGAGGTACTCAGCAGCATGGCACAGGGAAAGAGAGTTTGAAGTGATGTCTAGGACCTGGGTTTAAATGATACTAGAATGCTGGACTTGAAGTCAAGAAGACCTGAGTTCTATCCAGCCTCAGGAACTTATTAGCTGTTTGAGCTTGGCTAAGTCACTTAGCCTCTGTTTACTTCGGTTTCCTCATTTGTAAAATGGGGATGGCAATGGCATCTACCTCCCAGGGTTTTCGTGAGGATCAATTGGGGTAATATTCGTAAAGCTCTTAGCACAATGCTTGGAACATAGCAAGTGCTATATAAATGTTAGCTACAGATGGCCCAGTGGATATAACACTGATCCTGGAGTCAGGAAGACTAGATTTGAAATCCAGCTTCAGCTTCCTCTCCTGTAAAATAGGAGTAATAATAACATCTATTTCTGAGTTGTTATGAGGATCGACTGAGACAATATTTGTAAAGCACTTAGCACAGAATCTAGAGTATAGTAGGTACTTAATAAATTCTTATACCTTCCCTCCCTCTTTTTACCTATGTGACTTTGGACAAGTCATCGAATCCCTCCAAGCCTCTTTCCTTATCTATAAAATGAGAGAGTAAGACTAGATTAACTCTAAGATTCATTTTAGCACTTGTGTTCTTACTACTTGTTTGAATTATTGTAATAATAAGTTGTTATGTCCATTTCTAATTTCTCCTCTTTCCAATTCATCTTTTACAAAGCTGTTAAAAGAATTGTCCAACAACACAGGTCTGACTGTGCCAGGTCTTTCTTGCTCAAAAGCCTTTAATGGTGCCCTTCAACCTTTAGGATAGAATATAATCTCTGCCTGACAGCGAAAGCCCCCTACGATAATCAGACACTGACCAGTCTTTCCAGCTTTATTTCATTTAATTCCTTTTCATGAAAACTATATTTCCTCCACCCTGATCTTATTAGTTGTCTCCTAAGCTCAAGGCCTTTGTTTCCTCAGCCTTGCCTCTTGAAATCTTTATCTTTCTTCAAAGTTCAGCTCTGATGCCAGGTTTTTCTGAAAAATATTCCTTTTTTCCTGAGTTGTTAGAGTCTTCTTCCTCCTTAAAAAATTCCTTAATTTTACTTACCTGCTATTGTGCCTGTCATAAACCTCAGGAGAATGAACATAAGCTTCTCAAGGGTAGGAACTTTTCTTTTCTTTTCTTTTCTTTTCTTTTCTTTTCTTTTCTTTTTTCTTTTCTTTTTTTAATATCCCCAAGAGGCACTTAATAAGTGTAATTAAATGTTATTTTCTATACCTGGAATGCCCTTTCCTCCTTTTTGGCAACCTTTCAAATTCCTACCCAACTTTCAAGGCTCAGTTTTTAAATGCCACCTCCTCTAACGTCTCCCCTGATCCCTGCCTCAACCAAACTGAAGGTAATCTCTCCCTCTTCTGAACTACTGTAGACTACGGATATTTTCATGGCTCTTTGCATATATTGCCCTGTTTCAAATACTCATGTGAGCATATCTTATCTCTCCTATTTGATTATAAGTTCCTTGAGAAAAAAAGACCAGCATATCACAGTTTACACTAATGCCTCCCAATTCAAATGTATCTTTTGTGTTCCTTGGTATCTCTAGCTTTTGACACAGTGCCAGGCACATAGTAGGTACTTGATATAAATACCTATTGGCTGATTGAAAAAAGAATCGCTGTATCAGTTCCAGTTATTATCTTTCTGTACATCTTGGCTACTCTGAATGTGTCCTGAAGTATCAGAAACTCACATTTATATAGCACCTGAAGATTTGCAAAGTGTTTTTTATTCATTCACTGATCTAATAATGAAAAATCTACATTGTCTCACTGGAAGGCTTAAGACCAACATTGCTGGTTCAGAAAATCAGAGCTAGCCAAAGCTTCAAAAGACTTGGTGCTGGGCACAGACTCCACTCATGCAAGGACATTCCCAATGTGCATAGCACTCTGGCAGCTGAACTGCTGATAACTTTTGTTAGGAATGAAGAACTCATTGGCCCAGCTTTCATCCTCGTACCTCACTTCTGCTGTGATGGTGTGCCTCCTGTTTTGTTTATATAAAAGACTACAGTCTTGTTTGAGAATATCTGGGTATTATGAGTACCTTAGGGAAATCTGATTATAGAGATAATCTACTCAACAGTGAAGAGTTCCAATTTGTTTCTATTGAGTTTTGTCAATTCCGAATCCCAGATACCTTTGTATTCCAGTCCATTGACTAGAGCCTCCCAGCCAGACGTTGAGGCATCTGTTTCTATAGTCTCCGGAACTGGGAAAGATAAATAAGAATGTGGGGGAATTATCTGTATATTTGCTAACCACCAATTTAGATCTAAATAGACTCCCTCTGTTAGGAAGACTAATGAATTCCAATTCTCTGAAATATCCTTTGCTTTTAACAAGCAAGATGGAAGGTATCTGAAAATAAAAAAAAAAAAAAAAAAAAAGATACGCAGGGGAAGAGCTGTGAATAATGCCACCAGAGAACCAATTATGTTCACCAGCTGGCATTGAGAAACTTGTTTCCTTTGACTAAAAGATTTTCGTTTTAGCCTCAAAATCCCTTTTTTTGACATTGTGTTCTTTGGGCTTGTAGAGAGGAAGCCTACCCACCCCCATCAGCCAAGCATTAGGGAAAAATCCTCGAAAGTAAAAGCAATTGAGCAGAGAAGTGGGCAAGAAGAGAAATGAAGTAAGGCACTATCATTGCAGACAATCAAGAATCTAATGGATAAAATAATCGTGAGATTGAAGCAACACAGTGAAAGGACCCCTTTCCCCATCCTCGTGACTCCTTGATTTGATGAAGGAATTTTTCCAACTTTCAACTGAAGGAGAAAAGAGGAAAAATTCAACATGTACATTTAATTGACGTAAAGAGTTCGTTTCTTGTGGACAAGATGCTCTCATGCAACAGACTAAGGATTTGAATACATTGAAGTTGAGATTCTCCAGAGACCCTGAAGTTAACTGCTAGGTCTCCAAACAATGGCTACAGCATTGGACCTTATTCTCTCCAGCTGGGGAGTTCCTCTTTGCAAAATAGAACTAGGATTAAGAGCTCCATTCTTGTGCTTTCCTGGGGAAGCGTGCAAGGAGATTCCATGATCCTTAAGCTAATAGGAATGACAACGAGTCAGTCTCACCTGGTCTGAGTTTTAGGAAAGGCCTTATCTCAACTGCCAGGACACGAGCTGAGCCTATCTTGGCTGGGAGTCACCTTTTTTAGTGGCTACAAGCTGTTCTCCTGGGAATTACCGATGAATTCAATCCTTTCCTATTGTATAATACTAGGGAACAGGTCTTCAAAAGCTGATTGTCTCGAAGCATCCATTTAGTGGCCAGGAAAGACTACACAAATTGTCCAACCAAACTGACCTCTGCGGAGGTACTAAAGCAGGACACCACCGCATCTGCTTAATATCCTGACTTTTCCTTCCTCTGAAAGGTGTCAGTGACAGTACTTCGATCTTCTTCATAGCAAAAAGGGACTTCATTTTTCCAGGTTATAATATTTACTTCAAATGACAACCTCATTGAATGAAATTGGGGGTGGGAAGGGGAACAACAACATCTCCACACTGCTGTAGAACTGATCTTATGCTTTCAATCCAGGAAAAGGGGGGGTGGGGAGAATCCTAGTTAAAGGCCGATTGCCAGTTGCTTTCATAGCACCAACACAAGAGCTATGATTTGTTATTTACTGAGAGTTGGCATGCCCTAAACACCATACAAAACACAAAGGAAGATTGGGTCCTTGCCTATTTCAACGGTTCCTGGGCTTTGAGCCGAGATCAGACCACAAAATAACAGTAGGACATGAAAACAGCAGGTTAGAATGTGTACAAAAGAGGACTTTACATTTCATATTTCTTCATCTTGGATTTTATTCTTCTTTCCCTATTTTCTTCTTTCTAAAGGGATAACATTAACAGCTTATCATTGAGAGGCAAAAGGAAAACATGAGTTCATGAAGCTCCCTTTAACTACAAATATCTGTCTTCCACTATACATTCCCTGGAAACTCTTTCAAGACTGTTGACTGCTTCCCCCACATCCCTTCAGTGTAGCTCCTGCTCCCCAAGTAGCCTGGCAGTTTTAGGATTCTATTCACTGGAATCCATATTGAGAGATAGTAGTTTTTAATGATGATCACTGACTCTCTGCAGACCTCAAAGAATTACATTTGTCATGTCATCCACAGAATGCTTTATTAATGTTCAGTCCATCCAGCCTCTTTTAGGAGAAAGAAAATCCATATATAGTGCGACTTAATATGAATAACTGTCTGTAGCAGCTAAAACAACATACTTTGAAAGATTATGAATAACATCTTGATTACAAATAAAAGCTTGGTCTCATATTTTTAGCCCAGGATTGGCTAAGAATATATATTATTCTTCGTTCTGATTAATGGCAGAGTAACTAATTAGAGTGGAAAAGAAACTAGTGATTCGTTCAGGGTGTCAAGTGCAGTCAAAGTGCCATTTTGTCACAGATAATATAGTAAAGCTCATAGAGACAGGTGTGCATAATAAATGGGAACTTAAGAGAGCCAAGAAGAGTTGAGGTGATGCTTAAAAAATCAGTATTGCTTGGTGAGGTTTGATTTCTTTCTTCCTGAAATGACATACCATTGAACTAGGTCTTTGATTTATTGACTTTCTGAGATTTAATGTAGTACTTGAATGTTTCTTTCTTTCTTTCTTTCTTTCTTTTTGACTCTGCAGGATGCACAGAATCAAAAACTAAAGACTAGTGTATGGTACCAAGAGGTAATTGAGCATGTTTGTTTCTATTGGAATCCTGATTTAGAGCTGTTGTAAAAATATAATTATCCTAATAAAGACTATACATTATTCACCTATTATGTATCTTAGTTTCTTGGATACAGTGCTTGGCACATAATAAACACTTAATAAAGGTTTACTTATTTGATATAGGACTAGCCAGAGCTCAAATAAATGCCAAACCCACCTTATTGGACTCCTTCTGAAATGTATGTTTACTTTTTCTGGTTTAGGGCTATCTATCTTCGTTATGACTGGTGGTGAGTTGGAGGGGAAGGGGAGAAATCTACTTAGTTAATCAATAGATAGTACCTGGAGCAGGGGGGGGGGGAAGTTATCAGTCTAAACTTCTCTGCTCTTTAACAATGCTACGTTATGACAAATTTCTTTTCTGACTTCTTACAGATTTGGAATGATGAGTTTTTAGCCTGGAACTCTAGCCTGTTTGATGGAATAGGAGAAATCTCCCTTCCCCTGAGTGCCATCTGGTCCCCTGATATCATCATCAATGAATTGTATGTGGAATTGGTTCCATTTCCACGGGCAGTGACTTGTTTGATACTCAGACCAAAAGCTGTTTATTTTCATTACAAGTTACCTTATAATCGTTTCTGAATTTGAGCCAATGGCATGTTGTCATGCATATTCAGGATAGAGTGAATAGAATATTAGAAATTAAAGTGAACCTTAAACACAGTGAGTTGACTTCATATGAGATAAGCATTTAATTATGTATGCTTGCATTACTATATGAATAGGATTATTGCCCTCTGAGACCAAAATAATACTGAAATAGAGCTACAGAGAAAAAATCATGAGAATGTCATTACTGAGGCCACTGCCAGAGTTGAATTGTCCCAAGGGAAATGCCCATCTCTTTCTGCTTTATAGAGGTCAGTCATGGGTGTCATGGCCAGTACTGAACAGACCTCCCTTAGTATAATCAGAATTGTTTAACCCTTCCAGACCTTTTATCCAACAGCAAGTTCTCTTGTGTTTTATGTAGCATGGATGTTGAAAAATCACCTGATCTTCCCTATGTTTACGTGAACTCATCTGGGACCATTAAGAACAATAAGCCCATCCAGGTGGTCTCTGCATGCAATTTGGAGACATATGCTTTCCCATTTGATACACAGAACTGCAGCCTAACCTTCAAAAGCATCCTGCACACAGGTAAACTCAGAGAGATGGGGTCAGCTACCTGGAAAATGTTCTTATGGAGAGAACATATGCCAAAGTGAAAACAGCTGACATCTGTCATTGCCTGACTTCATCCTTTTCATTATGTGGTTTATTCAGTTGAATTCGGTTCAACTCAATTCATCTTGTTTAGGAAGTATCTGATCTTTTCAAGGCACTGTGCTGGGTGCCTAGAAAAGTAAGACGAAAACAACACAATCCCATCTTTGTGGAGCTAACTTTTTATTGGACAGTGGGGGTGTGAAGAAGATGCAACATGTATGTAAGTAAGTGTAATGCAAGGTAGATCCAGGCCAAGTGTTATAGCAAAACTTTAGGGAGTGAGGCATTTCCAACTGGGAAGCAGAGAGAGAAGGATTTTAACAGGTAGGGATAAGGACAGAGGGCTTTCTAAGTCTAGGGATAGCTTACCTACACAGATTCAGAAATGTGGGAGAGAGCATATAGAGTTTGGTTGTGCTATGTGAAGCAGAATTGTGTGAACGTAAGACTGGAAAGGCTGGCTGGAGTCAGACAAGGAGGGTGTTGGAGCTTATACTTTATCCCATTAGCAATTAGGAGCCAGTGAAGGTGTTAGAGGAAGAGAGTGGCATAATCAGACCTATACATTTGGGAAGCTTACTTTCACGGTTTAATGAAGCATATGGAAGGGACCACTAGTGCTAGAGTCAGAAGACCTCAGTTCAAATCCTATCTCTGATGCTTCTTTACTTATATGACTTTGGGCAAGTCATTTAACTTCTCTCAGCTTCATCTGTAAAATGATGACATTGGACTAGATGATCTTGGAGGTCCTTTCTCTCTCTAGGTCTATGGTGCTATGATCCTACCTCTGCTACAACTCAAGCCTAGGAGGATCTATCTGGTCCCTAGGGTTACCCATATTGCCTCTGATTGGGAGTCATTAGGATACAACTGCCGTCTCTAGAGATAAGTTGTAGGGAAACAGTAGTGCCAGCTCCATCAACCCACGGATACCATAGCTCAGTTCTCATTCTCACTATTCCTTCGTGGTTATTTTCACCCAGTATTCAAAATGGGGAGACCCAATTTGGTTTGAGATGGTTCTCTGAGCTGTTCCAGCTTTCACTGCTACTAAGGCACCCTCCACCCTTCAGGGGAGACCCAACTTGGGGCACGTAATGTGAAGTCCAATACAAATGAAAGTGTGGCTAGTGATGGCAGTGAAAGGAAGGATTGTAATAAAGAAGAGAGGAGACTAGAGGAGACTCTCCTGCTATGTGAAGGCCAATGGTTTCTGTTGTGTCCAGTGACAGATTTAGATCTTGCCTTCCTGAGGAGCTCAGAAGACATTGAGAAAGACAAAGCCTTGTTCATGAATGATGGCGAGTGGGAACTCCTTTCTGTGCCTTCAACCTACAACGTCATGCACAATGAAGCTGGTGACTTTGCCCAGATTCAGTTTCACGTAGGTGTTTTACCTCCTTCCTTTTCATGCTCATTTTCTCTTTGTAGTGCTCTATACTGGAGGGAGTAGTTATGCAAAGCTCCCAAGGTTCAACTGTGTCCTGGAACCTCAGTTTCCAGTCACAGGCCCTGTAGTGATACACACGTCCCCTCCAATACAGGCAGCCTATGATCAAACAAAGGGACCGAGAGTGCATTTTTCATTTTTCAGACAGCATAAGAATGAGAAGGGAAAATCTGGGCTGAGGAAATGAATGAATCAATCAACCCACTATGGCCCTAGTTCTCAAAGCTTTTCAATATTGCTTTAGCCAGAGCAAAGATACCATAGACTAATTAACTGCCTAGTATAGTCTTCAAAATCCTCATTGGAATGAAAGGGGAAAATAAGATCTCCTTATAGTATAGTCCTTTATGAAAAAAAAAAAAGATAATCAGTAATTTCCTTGTTCCTTATAAATTACAAATTATCTATTATTTGCATCCATATTATGAAAGGCCAGTCAACAAAGAACTTTGAGAGATGTACTGTTTATTGGGAAGAGCTTTGGCTTTAATGTCAGAGGTCCTTAGTTATCCTCACTCTCTATTTACTATCTCTGTGACCATAGGCAACTCAATTCACCTGCCTCAGTTTCCTCATCTGTGAAATAAAATGTGTATTCAGCCATTTTAGTTGAATCTAACTTTTCTGTCCCCATTTGGGGTTTTCTTGGCAAAGATATTGGGGTAGTTTGCCATTATTTTCTCCATTTCATTTTACAGGTAAGGAAAATGGGGTAACAGGATTAAATGACTTGCCCAGGATCACACAGGCAGTAAGTGTCTGAGGCCAGATTGAACTCAAGACAATGAGTTTTCTTGACTCCAGGGTCCACACTCTCTCCCCTACACCCCCTAACTGTTCTGTAAAATGGCATTAGACTAAATAACCGCTGTGGTCCTTCTCAGCTTCAGATCTATCAGCCTGCAAACATGGCCCTAGGAAAGTTCATTGGTGACCACTGGACTGTAAGATGAGGAAGTGTCATTCTCCTAGACCACTAGGGGGTACTTATGTTAACATGGACATTTGTCCAGCAGGAAAGGGTGGGAGCATGGTCAGAGGGAGAGTTGAAACCCATTGTGATAAGAAGGTGACCTGGTTGCACATTCCATGAAATAAATGATTTACAGCTTAGCTTGTTAGCCACCTCCATGCCCGCCATGCTCCCACATGTGGGTCTCTTCACCAAATATTCAACCACATGGAAAAGGCCAAGCCCAGCCTCTTAGCCTTCAGCAGAGCCTTCCATAGCATTCTACCAAAATGGCTGGTTGAGAGGGTAGTTGCAGTCTTCATGGCAAAAGAAATTATAGACATGTCCAGGAAAAGAGAAGCTGTAAGCAATGTGGCCCCCGGGATCTATTCACTGTGCCCAAAGATATATTCAGCAAGAAATGACTTCCACGTCTTTCAGACTTCTAAGGCAGACCTTAAACTCGATCTGGGAGCAGGCACAAAAGCTCCAGGCTCCAGGGAAGTCCAGATCTTAAGGGAGAAAATTCTTAGAACAATGTTCAGCAACATCTCTACTTCGAGATACCTTGGAAGGCCCACAGATTTCCAAGTATACCAAGCAGAGTACCTATTAAGCCCAAGGATTCTTTATTTAACTGTCTGTCCCACTTCTCCATTCTCTCACCACACAAACACTTCCATTCAATCAGCAGACATTTATTGCACATGCAGAACTTATGGCCTAACTAACATGCGAGGCTGGGTCGTGATGATGGCAGCCCACCTTCTAGCAGCAAGTTTGAGGTCCTGCCTCAATTTCCTCTATTCCCTTAACAAAGATTGTATCATGGCCTACTTGTCCACTTCTCTAGCAGGAAGAAGGAAAAAAAGGAAGCTTTTCCTCCCCTTTATTTTGATGAGTTTCTTGGATAAGAGTAAACACCTCATTAATTTTAAAGATATCAGCCTGCAAACATTATTAATGCAGCCCAAATAATGGAGAGCATTAAAGGGAAATGCACAGGACTAACACGTGCCAGGTGGAACAGTCACCTATCAGGCACTCCGGAGAATGATGCACACACCATTACCTACACTGCATGAAAGAGGCAAACAAAGACAAAAGACAGGGCCGGCACGCTGAGAAATACACAGGCGCAGAACCTCCGCAGAAGCAGTAATCATTTGTAGTTCCAGCCAACGCTCTCACCCCAGCTCTCAATTTATTCTCTCAACACCTAGATGGAGAGCCCTGAGAGCATTCCCTCCATTTTTCAGATGAGAAAACTGAGGCACAAAGAGTGTGCATAAAATGGTAATACCCATTCTGGTCTTGAGAGTCCTGTCTACAGCTTCTTCTCTGAATCTCCCCACTGTCATATTTCCTCTTTTTATGTATCATCAAGACATGGGGAGAGAAAAAAAAACCAGGCAGTTCATATCCTTTTCTAAATTCTTTTTTCTTTTGAAGCTTCTTTGTTCTACCTGGATGGTACCTTCTTAGATGAAAGAAAAACTTTTAGGGTGCAGTGGAAAAAGATATGGCCATTCTCATGGAATGCACAGTTCCAATGATCCTAGGATGAGTAGAGGTTGGTTGGGTAGGCTAACCGCAGGATGTATAATGCCAATTAAGATTTAATGTTGATTCATTGTTAGATCCTGATCTCCCTTAATCTCCCATGTCCCCTTTACTTGCTCCATTCCTATTATACACTCAATCTTGGAATCAATTCATCAACTAAATACCCAGTGATACCTTTTTGAACAAATTAAATAACTAAGGTTTTTAGATACATCCTGCAGCATGAGGACTCCAACATCCCACTGCCTGTAAAATAGGACCCTGGTCTCTTTTCACTATCAAATGCAGAACACCTCTCCTCCTTGGTCCTGCTGCCTTGTAAGGAGGTGGGGAGCACTGCTTTTGAAAGGGACAGAATCCACAAGGTATTCAGAGAGAATAGGCTCCTTCCCCTCCAATCTAATCACCCTCTTCTAATGCCAATCTTTTCACATAGTAAGGGATGTGAGGCTGAGGATGGGAAAGCATCAATCTCTTGGAGATGTGCTGTTCCTTTGGTCCTTCTGAACACTGCTGCTGTCTGTACTGAATCAAAGTTGCTGAAAGTCCAGGTAGATCTCACCTAACAGTACAATCATATCTACTGGCTGCATGACATGTGCTGTTTATCAGAGGGGGCAGATGATGCTAAGTCAGGATTACCTCTGACAGGAGGCCCAGAGCACAGATATTTCTTATCTCTGTGGAACCTAGGACCTGTTCCAACAGCCATAGGAGGGGAAATATCTTCCATTACTTTACTGGATATACTGGTTCCTAGAAACAACAGGGAAAGCATTTGATTCCTGTAAGGTTTTTTGTTTTGTTTTGTTTTTAAGTAGATGAAGAAATAGGGGAATTTTAACTTGATGGGGAAAAGGGTAGCTCAGCACTGAACCAACTCCAGATAATTCCACTCTGATTTATGGATCTTCTTTATTTTTTTAACCCTGACCTTCCATCTTGGAATTAATACTGTATATTATTTCCAAGACAGAAGAATGGTAAGGGCTAGGCAATGGGAGTTAAGTGACTTGCCCAGGGTCACATAGCTAGGAAGTGTCTGAGGACAGATTTGAACCCAGGACTTCCCATCTCTAGATCTGGCTTTCAATCTACTGAACCACTTAGCTGCCCCCCCATCCCCATTTTTGGATTTTCAAGACAGGAATTTGGTATGCCTGGGAAGTGGAATAAGGAGTACTCAAGAGGGGAAAAGGTATTACTCTACTCTGCTTCCTTTCAGAGGCAGATCTGAATCACCCTGCAGATAAGATGTCTCACAAATCCACCAAGAGAGCTTTCTCTTCTGTGGAGATCCCAGAGTACCACTGGTCCCCTCAACAAGTGATAAAGAACTAGTCATAACTTTAGAAAGCTTCTCCAAAGTCACTTCAAGTAGGTGTGGAGTCCTAGTTATCATATAATATTTGTGGAATGCTGATAACATGCTTGGCAAGGGACTCAAAAATATGGACAAAAACTTAAACTCTGTCCAGTGGAATCATTTTCTCTCTTTGAGGAAATACAGGAGGAGACATTAGGAGAAAGGCACCCTTCAGTGGGATCTTGCTTTGTCCCAACCTATGCCAGATCCAAGATGTTCCCACTTAAGGACACAGAGAAACTTATCTGAGTGGCAGTAACTTTCCCAGTGCTCTCCAAAATTGGAATGTTGGGAAGGGGGATGGGAAGGGATTGAAATGGGCTTCCGTATGGAGCGTGAATCTGGGCGTCAAAATTCCAACTATGTCATAAAGACGGTCATGCAAAATTAAGTACTGGTGGGGTCTACCATCAAGGAGGCAATTAGAGGCTAACCTTGGGGCCTATTCCATCTCCAAGGAGCTTTCGGCACACACGTTCTGAATTAGATTGATCTCTTTCATTAACATCAATAGGCTCCAAATACCTTTGTGTACTTATTATTACCTAGCTTTAATGGATAATGAAATTGTGGCATAATATTGCTAACACCTGAAGGGTGTCTAATGGAGAACACGGACTGAAACTAAAGTGCTTTCTCTTCCTTTCCTGTGGAATTTAAAGGCACCGACTCCTTTAGTCCATTAGAAATGATGGGCTCTGGGTGGTGATGGATCCAGAAAGAGTAGCTTCCCACTGAGCCAAATTTGATGCCACTTCCCATCCATCCCAGGGTCAGGTTAGATGCTGCTTCTGTGTTTGCCCTAAGGTGAAGTAGCTCTTAGAGGATCTTAGCTCAGCAAGTCAGCTATCCTTTGAGATCACTCTATATTCCCATTTCATGGAGGCTGAAAGTAGGCTCAAACACCACCTCTAGACTGGATGGGGCCTCCAAATGTTTAGTCCCCATGCCTCCACAGAGAGAAAGTGTAATATTCCATTCCAACATCGATCCAAACAGATTATCCCCAAGTATGATGGTTTTCATCTCTCTGATCTGGGAGACATGTTGATAGATACAATTACTTGGTTCCCACTTAAAGTTTATAGCAGTGCCTAGATTTTTTTCTTTATTTACTTATTACTATCTAGCTTTGCAAAGAGAGGCTTTCTCTCTCTCTCTCTCTCTCTCTCTCTCTCTCTCTGTCTCTGTCTCTCTCTGTCTCTCTCTGTCTCTCTACTAGAGACAGTCTGGATGGCAGCAATGAACTATATATACTATATCCTTCTAACACTGCTCCCTTTACATCCTATCAAGCCCCAGGTGTGATTCCTACTTTTAAAAAAAACCTTTATTTTATTTCAATAACAAATTTACACATAGGTTTTCCAAAGTTACATGATTCATGTTGTCTCCCTCCCCTCTTTTCTCCCCCTCTCTCAGAGTTCACAAGCAATTCCACTGGGTTATACATGTGTTATGGGATTCCCACTTTGACAAAATTTAGCCACCTCTGGAACTGCAGCCACTTGAAATTGTTGCAGAAAGTCTGTAGCAGACTCTTGCCCCAAGAATGGAAGGCTCAAAACTCCATTTAATCCAGAAATATGAAAGAATTTTATTTAAAGAAGAAGCAATTTTTAAGATTTTTAATAGTGTAGGCTTGTGAAATAGTTTTGGGGTTGATGGAATGGCCCCTGAGCTGATGGGAGTAGGCTTATGGAATACCTTTGTTCTGGTCCTGATTTACCCCACAGTCTTCTGCTTCTATAATAATTAGACTGTAGACCAAGTGAACATGTACTATGCAGACCTCAGCTTAGGAAAATATAATAATTCTGACAATTTTTGTTTTTCAGGCATTTTTGAGTCATGTCTTACTCTTCATGACCTTATCTGGGCTTTTATTGGCAAAGATACTAGTCATTTACCATTTCCTTTTCCAGCTCATTTGACAGATGAGAAAGCTAAGACAAATGAGGTTAAGTGACTTGCCCAGGATCACACACAGTGTCTGAGGTCAGATTGAAACGCAGGAAGATGAATCTTCCTGACTCCAGGCCCTGTGCTCTATACAATGTATCACCTAACTGCCCTTTTTTCTATATGACAACCCTTCAAAAATTTGAAGGTACCTATCATCTCCTACTTGACTTCTCTTTTGTAGACGTAAACACTACCATTTCTTTAACTAATCCCCAGTTAGATCCACCAGCATTTAATTTTCTCATTTTTATTTCATTGTTTACAACAAAGATAGGTCTTGATAAGTTTATAAGAACTAGCATCACTGTGGATTGAGTAATAAGATACTATTACATGGAGTCAGTCCTGAAGGACATTTGATAATTCTGACAACTAAGACTGACCTAAAGACTTTTCTCAGAAGTGTTTCACAGTTTTAACTTCATTTGTTCCCACAATCTTCTCTCCACTACAAAGTTCTATGATCCTAACAGGATCATAGATGTAGAACTGGAAAGGATTTCTGAGGTCTTCTAGTGTAATCTTCTCATTTTGCAAATGGGAAAGCTGAGGCTCCAAGAAGTCAAGTAACTTGCTAAGGGTTATACAGGTTAAATAAGTGACAGAGCTGGGACCCAAAATTGGGTCCCATGACTCCAACATCAGCATTCTTTCCATTGTACTACATTTCTTCCTTCTTTTAATAAAAAGATAAATGGAGACCCAGAAAGTTTAAAAGACCCTCTGGAGGTCACACAACTAATCAGCAGTTAGAGAAGAATCAGAAATTCTATGCCCTTGATACCTTTCTCATCTTCCTTCCTTCCTTCCTTCCTTCCTTCCTTCCTTCCTTCCTTCCTTCCTTCCTTCCTTCGTCTTTTCTTCTTTGTTTCTTCCTTTCTTTTTTCTTTTAAATAAGACCACCAAGGGCTGAGGCTTTAGGCTCCCAGAACCACTGAGGAAAAGATGAGTAGACCTAGCAAGAGGGTCTGTCAACTGGCCAGCTTGCAGCCTCCTAATCTATAGCCCCAGCAACCCAGTGTGGGACAATGATAAGACCGATGCCCTTGCCTCTTAATGTGGGCTGGCCTGGACCAGGCTAACATTTATTATGTACATACTCTTATGATCCAGGGTTGTTACTAAACGCTCTTCCTATGACAGAGGGGTTATTGGACATGAGGAAAGACAGATTTTCTGGGAGCCCAAGCAGCAGAAAGTCTGATGCTGGGACCCTTGTGACTAGATGGAAGCCACAAGAGACCATGGCAGTACAACTTNTGCTATCACAGTTCTAATATCTCCCAAAAAATAGGTGTGGGACTTTGTTGGAAAACCTTCTTAATAGTCTCGAACCTCTTAACTTCCCATTCTTTCTTTTCCATCTCTTGCCATCAATATGAACTTTTGCTTGCTGACATCAACAGGAGAGGTACAGATTGAGAACAGTTAGCTTTGTTGCTGTTTTTCTTGGCCCCTCTTTGTGGAAACAGGTTTTAACCAAATCATTGCCAACTGGTGAATGTTTTTCTCTCTGTTTCAGAGGTACATAGCCAATAATGTTTAATGTTTTTTTTTTTTAAAAACAAAAACAAAGCCCAATAACCAGTAAACTACAATCAGTCAAATGATTGTGGCCCCGTCTAACTCTACTGAATTGAGATGCACTCCCAGAACCAATGGCTAAGGAGCCTGATCAATGATCTCTGCATCTCTGTCTATTCCATCAAGCTCTTCCCCCTCCTTGGGTTGATTTAGCCAGTCTGTATTCTTCAAGCTCAGTTCTAAGATCTACCCCACCAAATTCAGTTTTTTTCTTCCCTTTGAGCTCACTTCTCAAAGATGATGCTGTGATTCTGGAGGAACTCTACACTAATAAGAGAAATGGGTCAGGCTAAGAAACATGACATTAGAATATTGCTTTCTATTGTCTCCATAAGCAGCTGGCCCAGAATCTAAGACTCTTCTGGCTGAAAGGAACCTGATTCATTCCTCTGGTTTCTTAAAAAGTCTAGCTTGGGTCATCTCAGACAGATGAAAATCCATCTGTTTGTTTTTTGTTTTTTTTTAATGCCCTAGATGCCTACACTAGGGAATAAGATTTAATAATATCTAATAGCAATAACAACAACCATCATAATCCTCTTTGCCAGGAAGTTCTTTGTCATTCAACTCCAATCACATAAATTTTTATTGACTATCTACTTATGCCTACCATCATGCCAGAGGGAATGTAAGAAGATTTATATAATATTTATATAACAATAGTGGACATTTTGAAGGCTTCAGAGCAAACTTCATCTGAGCTTCACAACCCTACTGTGGATAGGTACTGCAGGTATTCCCCATTTTATAGAAGAGGAAGTTAAGGTCAGAGAGGTTAAGTGACTAATCTGGGGCTACACAGCCATTAAATCTAAGATATAGGATTTAAACCCAGGTTCTCCTGATCTCAAACCATTGCTGTCTGTTGCTTCTCAATTCAGTTCTTACCCTTAAAAGCATTATATTTGAGCTAGGGAGACCAGGTAATTAATGAAATATTCATTGAAAATTTTCAGGATTAATGTTTATGAAATAATTATATTACATCATAATAATAACTAGCATTTATATAGCACTTTAAGATTTGCAAAACATTTTACAATTATTATCTCTATTTGATCCTCACAAAAACTCTGGAAGGTTTTATCACCCCTGTTTTAGAGATAAGAAAATCAAAGCTGACATAAACATAATCTCATTTGGTCCACAATCCTGGGAGATAAGCGCTATTATTATCTTCATTGTAGGAATGAGGAAACTGAGATAAACAGGGTTAAATGACTTGCCCATGGTCACAGAGCTGGTAAGTAAGTAAGTAAGGCTGGTTGGAAGGGTCTTCTTCACTTCAAATTCAGTGTCCTATCTACTGTACTACCTAGATGCCTTTGACAATACAGTTGTCTAGGAATAAGACATAGTTTCCTATCTGGAAGAACTGATCAATTTAGTCCTAAACCCCTTCTCCCAACACTAATCCTTAATGTTGACATTTGAAACTTTCTATTTTTCCTAATCTTGGAGAAATAATGTTACACATATTTCTAAAATGGAAATAAAGAAACGTTGAAACTCTTAAAAAGAAAGTTGTGAGTTCAGGGTGGTATTGGAGGAGAAGCCACTGACCAATCCCGTCCTATTCCATGCTATCCATCCTGTAACCCTGGGCATGGCTAGGCAGACTAGAGCAAGGGGAACCCAAAATGGAGTCCAGCCTACTTGGTTCCTTTTCCCTTCCCAGGTGGTCATCCGGAGACGACCATTGGTCTATGTGGTAAATCTATTGATTCCCAGCATCTTCCTCATGGTTGTGGATTTAGGCAGCTTCTATCTACCCCCAAACTGCCGCAGCAGGATCACTTTCAAGACCAGCATCCTGGTGGGCTACACAGTTTTCAAGGTCAACATGTCAGATGAGGTACCCAGGAGTGCAATGAGCACACCTCTGATTGGTGAGTAGTCTGGAGGCTACCAGAGAGCTAATTTTGCCACCTCTCCACAAAAATTCAATGTTGCTGTTTAATTTGGGGAAGGGGGATTGTTGTCCTCTTGATAATCCTACCTTTGCCTGACCTCCCTTTTCTAGGTGTCTTCTTCACAATCTGTATGGCCTTCCTGGTTCTCAGCTTATCTAAATCTATCCTTCTGGTTAAGTTCCTCCATACAGAGAGAAACAGTGGACAGGACCATCCCCTCTTTTGTTTCCAAAGGACCTCCAGGGCTAGACTAGCTGATAGTGCCCATCCTGCCAGAACTTCTTTGGTGGTGGATGACTCCCCAACAGGTAGGTGAGAAGTCCGGAATTTCCTTTCCCCTTTTTTTCCTCTCATATTTATCACCTAAGGGGGCAGCTGGGTAGCTCAGTGGATTGAGAGTCAGGCTTAGAGATGGGAGGTCCTAGGTTCAAATCTGGCCTCAGACACTTCCCAGCTGTGTGACTCTGGGCAAGTCACTTGACCCTCATTGCCCACCCTTACCACTCTTCCACCTAAAAGCCAATACACAGAAGTTAAGGGTTAAAAAAAAAAACACAACATATTTATCACCTAAAGGGACCATGGATCCATGCTAAGGATTTTAGATCTATGAAACACCCTCCTGGTTCCAACTCAAGTGACTTGTTCTGGGGTCTAAAGGTCTATCTGCTCCATTCATCTGCTCCTCTTTTTATTTTTATTTTTATTTTTTTTTTCATTTCTGTCTCTAGTTTTGTTTTTTCTTTTCTTTTTCTTTTCTTTTTTAATTTTTCTTTTGAATATTTTCCCATAGTTACATGTTTCATGTTCTTTACCTCTCCCCCAAATTCCCCTAACACCCCCCCTTAGCCAACGCACAATTCCCCTGGGTTTTACATGTATCATTGATTAAGACCTAATTCCATAGTATTGATAGTTGGACTAGAGTTATTGTTTAGTGTCTACATCCCCAATAGTATCCCCAAAGCCCATGTGTTCAAGCAGTTGTTTTTCTTCTGTTTCTCCTCCCACAGTTCTTCCTCTGAATGTGGCTAGTTTTCTTTCTCATAAGTCCCTCAGCCTTGCTCTAGATTCTTGCATTGCTACTAGTAGAGAAGTCCATTATGTTCGATTGTACCACAGTGTATCATTCTCTGTGTACAATGTTCTCCTGGATCTGCTCCTTTCACTCTGCATCAATTCCTGGAGGTCATTCCAGTTTACATGGAATTCCTCCAGTTCTTTATTCCTTTGATCTGCTCTTTTTTTTAATCAGTCTCATTTGGACTAGAGAATAAGCTTCTATAACTTCTGCTTTATGCTTATCCTATACATTCTTAACCTGGAGTCCATAAACTTATTTTAAAATATTTTAATAGCTGTATGTATGTCAAGATGAATGGTTTCATTTGTTAGGCTATGCATTTCAATGTGTATATTCGAAAAACTTTATTCTGGGAAGGTGTCACAAGGCCTTATTAGATTGCCGAAAGAGTTTATGACACCAAAAAGGTTAGGAACCCTACTTTAGACAGTAAGAGGTATGTATTTTTAATCTAAAGTACCTAAACTTTTGATTCCGAAGCTTTAGATTTGCTATTCACTTAAAGTGAGAAAGCAAGACAATCTTCCTATCCCAATTGTCCTTCCAGTGTCTCCAGGGCTTTAAATAGGACAAATTTGGGTTGACCCTCAAGTCTATGATGCCTATTCCCATGAATCTAGCCTATATGTACTCGGATACACCACTGTAGCTTTGGCATTTCCCCCATTTAAGTCAATTCACTTAACAGTTATCAAGCATATGAGGAGGGCACTTTGCTTGGAGATGGGGGATACAAAGGTTAAAAGACTGAAAATGGCTGAACAACAATTGAGTAGAGAGAAAAGAAAAGATACAGTGAAGGTAGAATAAAACATAACATAGATTGTTTGGGTCTTCACACCACCAAAGTTCTGTGACTTAGCTATGGATGGAAAACTGATGTGGGTCTTGGCCATCCTAACTTACTAAAGTGTTTTCTCCCATCATTTCAGATGTCCCTCTCTGCCAAGAGCACCAGACCCAGGGGGGATTTCTAAAGGACGCCCTGGTTCAGCTCCAGTCCATCAGCTCCTGTGTTCAGGCTCTGGACCAGACTGCCCAACAAGAAGCTTCATGGCTTGCAATCCTGTACAGATTTGACAAGCTTTTGTTCCGGGGCTACCTCCTGGTTCTGGGAGTATACACCATCACACTCTGTTCCCTGTGGGCAATATGGAGTTCTCTGAAAACTACAGTTAGGCCAAGTTCATAGTGTACACGACCCTTGAGTGGTATGTGTGTGTTGTGGGGTTGGGTAGGAAAGGGGGAAGAACTACTGGCCACAGAGCCCTATACATGGCTATACAATGGCCTCCATGCCCATTTATACTTATTGCAAATTATTTTCTTTTAAGAGCAAGAGAAATATTATAGACTAGCAGAAAGCACACTGGCTCTGGAGCCTGAGGACCTGGGTTCAAATGCTGCCTCTGTCACTAACTCCCTATATAACCTTAACCTATTGAACCACTTAACCTCTAGCTATATAAAGAAGGGGTTAGACTAGATGGTTTCTAGATCCCTTCCAGATCTACTTGTTGTTCAGTCACTTCTAACTCTTCGTGACCTCCGCTGACCACACAGTCCATGAAGTTTTCTTGGCAAAGATACCAAAGTGGTTTGCCATTTCTTTCTCCAGTGGATTAAAATAAATAAAGGTTAAGTGATTTGTCCAAGGTCAAACCACTATTAAGTGCCTGAGGCCAGATTTGAATTCAGTTCTTCCCAATTCCAGACCCAGGCTTGATCTATAGCTATGATAGAAAAATCATGTCATCTCGTTTTCCTATCTATATAATTTAGGTTCCAAGTGCCCATCTGTAGCATACTAGCTTCCTTACCAACCCCGGTCCTCATAGTTGACTAAGGTATCTTCTAGCTCTGAATCTATAATAATTAATATCCATATTAGTGATTCATTCTAGACCACTCAGCTGAGAGACTTGAAGGGATCAGAACAGTAAATGGTAGTGAGAATTGAGGCAATTGAGTGAACTATACTTGACTCCATCTTGTGACTCAATTCTGGAGCTATCTCAGTTCTCTTCCTATTCAATGATGAGCTCAGTCCAAACTTCTGTCTTGTGAGAAAACTGTATTCAGTTGTGCGAATTGTAAGAAAACCTTATTGCATTGTTTGAACTTAACCCTGGCTGACTGGGAAGCTGGACCATCTCTACCTGTGATTTAGAGACCCTTATCTAAGGACCTATATTATGCTAACCAGAAACCCAATTAGATCCAAAAATAAATGCAAAGGAACTTTCTCATAATTGTACACCTCAAACAATCTATATGTATTATCTGAAAACTGGCCCCACACTGATTTATCAGTAATTGTTTCCATGTTCCTTTGATTGTATACAGAAATTCGGAAGGAATGGGACACCTCTTTTCTGAGTTCTGGGAATTGCACCTGTTCATTCTCCCCCTCCCAACTTGGAAAGCTCCTAATGTTTCATCCAATTAGAAATCAGATTACCTAATGTTATATTGTTTCCTTTTAATTGGCCTTATTTGATTACAGTGGTTCCTTGGTACTCATCATTAATTCATTCAAGTACCAAAAAGGTCTAGTACCAAATGAATTTTCCCATAAGGAATAACAAAAATTGAATTAATCCATTCCAGACACCCAGAAAATTCAGATTTTATAGGGCATTATATGCATTAATGGAGTTGTATTTTACAAAATAAACATCAATAATACATAGAGATAAATAAAAAACCCAATAATTAAATAACATAATTTTAACTTAACTTTAGCTGTATTGAGAGGCATTCATGATTTAAGGGAATGGTAAGGAAATGTTATTGTCTAGAAAAGTAGTCCTCTTCCATAATCACTGAGGGCAACTGCCCTTCTGTCCCTTATAATCACTGAACCTTGCTTGAGATTCACCAGGTGTAAGCTTCACAAGAAATCTATCAAAGGATGTTTGTTTTTGACTGAATTTCCAAATTCCTGTAAAGCGGGAAATGGTCTGGTCATTTAACAGATTTGTAATTCTGCTTGTTATGTTATCACAGTGATATTTTTCAACAAAGTTTTGTACTTGCACCCATTTTGCACACATTTCCTTGATTAAAGAAGTGGGAACATCCTCCTTTACCTCCTCCTCACCTGAAGGAAACTCCACCCCACCCCATCCCAGTCACTAGCTTTTGCAGCTCACTTTGAAGTTCCTATGGCTCCTCAGTGATGAGCTCTTCTTTATGCTACTGAACTAACACGTGATCCTTTATTTTGGCTGGAGTGGGCATATGCTTCCCAAGATCTTGATGCCAACAAGTTCTAGCAATTGCATTGAGTGCTAAGCAAACATTGAATATCAAGAGAAATCCTCATCAAAATGTAATGCCTCAAATACTAAATTCAACGAGTTCCAAAACCATCGAATACCAAGGTTTGACTGTAATTCTTTTCAAGAGATGAAAGTCTATATTCCCCTGAAATGGGGTCCAGCCCTGACCTGAGGAGCTCTGGACCTGGTTTGGTAGGTAATTGCTGTGCATTACTTAATAAATTGATATGCTCTGAACCTTTGTTTCCTCTGTCATTTCCTCTCTCCACCACCACTGAGCATCTTAAATTCTTTGATTCTCTTTGCCTTTCTGGAGTTCACAATCCCACTGAGCCCAGACCTGGTTCACCTTTCTCCAGAGCCTTTGATCTAGTGCTGGCTTTGCTGAACATCAGTTGCTGGAATAGATCCTCAAACCATGGCTCAATCAATTAATCAAAAAATAACTATTGACCTTACTGTGCTAGGCTAGGTGGAGAATACAAGGGTGACTAAGAAGGAGTCCCTGCCCTCAAGGGACTCACAAAATAGAGAGTGTCTCTATTCTTTGTTCCCTTACCCCTTAGCCTCTTATCATAGCCATCTCTCTAGAGTAGGTGAGGAAGTCTGACTGCCCAGTATCTGAACTAAAAGGTTTTTCCTCCCTTCCTCCAGCTTATCACCCCTCCAATACATGCAATTGCTAGAGTTATTTTTTTTGAAATGCCATGTTAATTAGGCTGTTCCTATGAATGGAAATCTTGTGGCCTATTATATTGGATCCAAATCCAAATCCAAAGACATCCTCCAGCTTCTTTTCTTACTTTATCTAAGCCCTTCACATCTTTCATAGCTCAGGATCCTTTTCTTGGAAGGCTTCTCAAATTTTTCTCCCTCACTATGATCACTCAAATCTGTCCTTCCTTCATTGCTCACATATATAGTTTTTATTGCCTTTAATGACATTTGTGTTCTCATTATCTTCAAAGAGTTTTCCTACAGGGTCATGTTCTTTCTCCTCTAGTTGACTGTGAACTCCTTGAGGGCATGAACCCTGCCTTCTATTTCTAGAATTTCTCTTGCTTGCCTTAGACCACACATTGTTTTTAATGCAGCAACAGCAAAACAATACAAATTATGGAGTGACTGATTCTCTCTAGGCTCGCCAAGGACACATTTCCCAGCAATTCTTCCTGTGCTCCTCCCAGACAATCCCAAGTCTGAGAGACTGTGAAATCTGCAGCCTTACTCTAGCCCTCCCCACCAGCCTTTGGGAGTGTACTGACTAGTAGAGGGTTGAGGAGAGAGGAAGAGCCAACTTGCCTCACCAACTCTGACATCTTTCTTTGCCCTCGTGGAGGTCATGGAATGGCAGAGTTGGTAGGTGATAACTTTGGCCAGCTCTGAAATTGCTTTTCAAAAACACCACCCTCCTTCCCCTGAAAAAAAAAATTTAAATACAAACAGCCTTACCTGAAGCCTCTTTCTCTCATTACCTCCCTGTTAGTGCTCAACGCCAATTGTCCATGAAATTCTGCTGCCGCTGTTAATGAAATGAGGAACATAAGAAGTTTCAGAACAGAAAGTGTCCGTGGAGCCCTCCTCTCTCCACCTGTTAACCTTCCCATTTCCTGCTGTCTCCCATTGGTTATTTTCCACTAGCTTTACATGCTCCAGCATCCCCTGATCTTATCCCAGGTTTCTTCCTTTTCTCCATCTTTTGAAAGTAGGGAAGACTTCTAGTGTTCTCACCATTCTAAGAGCAAGGGAGAACTTTCTCCCTTTCCCCACTCTTATGCTTACACACCTACACACACACACACACACACACACACACACACACACACACACACACACTCTTTGGTACAAAAATTGTATTGGATTAGGAGGAAAAAGACTTGTATTCTAGTCCTGGCTCTTCTTCTAACTGGCTAGGTGACCTGGAGCAAGTATTTGAAAATATTTAAGCCTCAGTTTCCTAATCTGTCAAATGAGGGTTCTAATACATGATATATTTATCCCCACAGTAATGTATCCCACATTTTGCTGGAAAAATCAAAATGAGGTAGTATATGTCAACATTACTTGAATAATACTAAATGCTATGTAACTTTAAGTATAAAATATGTTCATACTGCACAGAAATAGTCTAGCGACTTGGTTTCTCTCAGTAATGCTACAACAGGAAAAAGCATTGCCACCAATGTGTAAAACAAACCTTTTCTTTTTTATTGTCATGCAAAACACACTTCCATATTGCATTTATTATAAGAACAAACTCATATATAACAAAATCCTGAAATAAAACCATAAATACACTGATGTGAAAGATGACTCCCACAGTTCTTTCTCTGGAGGTGGATAACATTCCCCATCATAAGTCTTTCAGGGCTGTCCCAGATCATTGCATTGCTGAGAGTAGCCAAGTTTTCATAGTTAATTATCCTACAATATTGCTGTTACCATGTACAATGTTCTCCTGGTTCTGCTTATTTCACTTTACATCATTTCCTGCAGATCTTTTCAGCTTTTTCTGAAATCATTTTGCTTGTCATTTCTTACAGCACAATAGTATTCCATCATCAACATGTACCATAATTTGTTCAGCCATTCCTCAACTGCTAGATGTTCCCTCAATTTCCAATTCTCTACCGCTTCAAAAAGAGCTGCTATAAATATTTTTGTACAAGAGGATCCTTTCCCCTTTTTCATTATATCTTTGGGTTATAGACCCAGTTGTGGTATTACCAAATCAAAGGGTATGTACAATTTTATAGCCCTTTGGGCATAGTTCCATTGCCCCACAGAATGGTTGAATCAGTTCACTAACCGTCCCAACTAGATCCTCTCCTCTTATGGCTTCTCTGCTGTTGCTCTCTCTTGGTCTTTATATATGTTTGGATCACTCTTCAGTCTTCTTTGCTGGACCCTCCTCCTCTCCTGTCCAAGAAGTATGAGCATTCCTCGAGGCTCTGTTCTGATTCTTTCCTCTTCTCTTTCAAAATTCTCTCCTTTGATAATATAGAAACAGATATTGAGTGATAATACAGGTATAAGTCAGTGGAATTGCTTGTGTCTCCAGGAGGGAGGAGGGAAAAGGGTAGGGAAAAAACATGAGTCATGTATCCATGGGAAAATACTTTAAATAAAATTTTAAGTGAAAAAAAAAGTCTATGCAAATTCTCTTCTTTGGTAATCTCTTCAGCTTCCATGTACTCAGTTACCATTTCTATACAACTCTTTACCTTTTTTTCTAAAGCCATCTTTTCTTCAAACTTCCCCATTTTGATTGGTCATCATCCTCTCAAACCTCTGTACATTGCATTTCATTTCCCACCTCTGTGACTTTGTACAAGTAATCCTCCATGTCTAGAAAACACTCCTTCTTCATTCCTGCTTCTTAGAATCCTGGCTTCCTTGAAAGCAAAGCTCAGGTCCCACCCTCTACATGAAACCTTTCCTAATTCTACCAGAGATTAACACCCATGTTCCTGACACTTCTTGCCTGTGTATGTGTTACCTTCCCCTACCCCAGTTGCATGTAAGCTCCTTGAGGGCAAGGACTCTTTTGTCTTTGTTTTCTCAGAGCTTAGCACCATTCTCCACACACAGTAAGCACTTCATAAATGTTTGTTGATTGCTTATTGGACTGCTCATATATGCAGTTTTATATTACCTTCTTGGGTGATTATATTCCTGTTATCTTTAAAAGCCTTTTGATGACTTTTTCTTAAGGGTATAAACTCCTCCAAAGGAGGCTACTCCCTAACCCACATGGTAGGGGACACAGGGAGCCTCCAGGTTAGGCCATCTGTACATGCTCAGAGAAGCCCCACGACTATTTTAAATTCAAGCCCCAACATAAATGCAGCGTGTTATAGTAGCAAAGGCAGTGTACAATAGGAGAAAGAGCAATGCACTAGGGATAGGGAGACTGGGGGTCAAGTCAACAAGAATTTATTAAGTTCCTACTATATGCCAGGTATTATACTAAACTCTGGAAATACAAGGAAAAGAAAAATGGAACCCACTTTAGGATGATCACATTCTAATTGGGGAGAGAACATGCAAGCAATTATTTACAAACAAGATAGATGCAAGATAAATGGGAGATAATCAACAGAAGAAAGGTATTGCTAGCATAAAGAGAAATTGGGACAGGTTCCCTCGCTCTGTTGATCACTCAGTTTATAACCTTGGACACTCCACTTGATTTTTCTAGGACTCAGTTTCCCCAGTTATGAAAAGAAGACATTGGACTAAATAATCTCCAAAGTTGCTTCCAGCTCTAACAATCCATAAATCTCAATCTAAATGAGTGGTCATGTCCTTCTAGGAAAAAAAAGAAAAAGAAATCTAACCTCTGTTAATTGAATAGCTTATTTAAAAAAAAACAACTCTAGTATCTATAATGGTCCAGGAAGACCTTGACTAGGCCATAGTAACTTTTGGGATCTGGTTTGTTTTTATTTCGCTGCTCTGAATCGTCCATGTGCCTTGTGGCCCTGGAATTGCTTTTTCCTGTGTCTGTATGACTCAGTTGTTTCCCTACTCAGCCCTAATTAGATATTGCCCAATTCCTCTGATTTGATTGGCCAGTTCTTAGTCCCTGCCCACAAATGGTCATGTTGCAGTGCTTGGTCTCCATCAGGCCATTCTTGGTACTATGAGTAGAATGTGAGCTCACTCATGCAACCTGAAACACAATCACCCCTTAGGTCATCTCAGTCAGGATTGTGCAGCCAAAATGGTGCCTGACTGTCTCCCAGATGATTAAAAGTGTGGACAACTGTGCTGTGAATCTTGAGACCTGGGAGTGACTCTCTGGCTGATGTAGCCCATGCTTTCACAATGGCCAATATGGTAACATCCTTGACTCAACAACACTGGCTCCTAAGAAGTATCAGGGTGAACTCTTATAATATCCATATTTCAGAGATGGAAAAAACTAAAGTAGTAGAAAAGCAATGTGGCTTGCCCAGCAGTGTCCAAGCTACAAAATATGTTACCCCTTAGAATTTCAGAGATAGGAGGACCCTAGATATTCATCTGGTCTAACTCATACCCTATAAAAAAAATTCCATCTTCAGCATCTCAGGCAGGCAATCTTTTAGCTTTAGCTAAAACAACTCCAGAGGCACAGGGAACCCACTACCTGTGGAGGTAGTCAGTCTTTGAACATTTATATTAAAAGAATTTCTCTAACATCAAGCATGAATTTTCTTCTTTGTTGCTTTTGCCCATTGCTCTCAGTTTTATTCTCTGAGGCTAAGAATACGTCTGATCTCTCTTCTCCATGAAAGTCTTGCAAATACTTAAAGACATCATGTTCCCCCTAAGTCTTCTCTCCCCCAGATTAAATACCCCAAGCTTGTTCAATTAATAGTCATATGGAATGATCTTAAGACCTTTGCTATCCCTCTGCTGTCCAGCTTATTAATGTCCTTGTAAAATGTGGTGCCCAGAGTGTTCAGTCATTTCATTGCTGTCTGATTCTTCCTGAGCTCATTTGAGGTTTTCTTGGCAGAGATACTGGAATGGTTTGCTGTATTTTTCTCCAGGTACTCAGACTACAACATATTCTAGATATCTTCTAACATATCTTCTAAGAGCATAGTATGGTAATACTATAGTCTTCCTAATTGTGGACAGTAGGTCTCTCATTTCAACCAAAATTGCGAATTAACTTTTTTTGGTGGAGATGTCCCACTGTCATCTCGTATTGAACTTGCCTTACACAAGGGCACAAACCTCCAGAACTTTTTTTATACAAACTTCTCTAGCGATGCCACCCCCATATTGTACTTGCGATATTAATATCTTGAATCTATGAGTAAGACTTTTCACTTATCCTTATTAAATTTCATCTTACTAGATTCAGCCCAATAGTCTTACCTGTCAAGATCTTTTTTGGATCTTGTCCAGAAGGTGAACCATAGCTGCCAGCTTTGTGCCATCTGAAAATCTACTAAGCATACCAACAATACTTTATGCATAGATGATGCCCCAATCTAGATATCCCATGCTTATCTCTTCCCTAAGTGTCAGTCCCACATCTTCAACCACCCACTAGACACATTCACTTGAATGGACCCTATGCATTTCAAACTCAACTTGCCCCCAAAAGAAATCATTATATTTCCTCCTAAACCCAACTCTTTTCTTAACTCCCCAATTTCTGTCAATAGTACCACCATTCTTCTAGCCACTGAGTTTTGCAAGGTTCATATTCTTTTTTTTCTTTAACCCTTACCTTCCGTCTTAGAGTCAATACTGTGTGTTGGCTCCAAAGCAGAAGAGTGGTAAGGGTAGCAATGGGGGGTTAAGTGACTTGCCCAGGGTCACACATCTGGGAAGTGTCTGAGGCTAGATTTGAACCCAGGACCTCCCATCTCTAGGCCTGATTCTCAATCCACTGAGCTACCCAGCTGCCCCCAAGGTTCACACTCTTCACTCTTTATTCTCAATGCCTTCAGAACTCAGCTCAAATGCCATTTCCTTCTAATAGAATTTCCTTATTTGACTAGTTATGATTCTCATGCCTCCTATATCACAGTATATTTATTTTACATATATCTTGTATTTACTTATCTATGAATGTATTAATTAGAAATCTTGAATCTTTGAACTCTATCTCCCAGAATTCTTTTTTTCATTACCCAGCATCTTTTTCCTCTCATCCCCAAGTGGCTGTGCTTACATTGTTTGCATATATAGTTGGCTGTAACTCTACCTCTTGCTCTCTTTTTCTGCATGCGGGTCCCAGTTAACACCCTTTCTACTCTAGCTTTTTTACTTTAGTTATTATTAACAAACTTTATAAAATATAATATTTAGTTATTGTATATTAATTTTAATCTTTACATGGAAATGGTATAGTCTCCTTTCCCCTCTACATAGACACATTAATACCAGTAGAAGTTTTTTGAGGGCAGGGATGGCCTTACTTTTCTATTTGTAACCCCAGCTACTAGTACTATACTTGGCACATACCATTAGCATCACAAATACCTATAGGCTGATTGATGGTTGATATTCATTAGGAGATTAGGATATAACATGGAGAAGTTAGACTAATCTGTGTCTGCTGTTCTTAACCTAGCATCCATGACCTTAGCTTTTAAATATTTTTTGATAATTGTATTTTAGTCCTTTGTAATCCTATAAGTTTTATTTTATGCATTCAAAAAAATCATTCTGAGAAGGTTCCATAAACTTCACCAGATTGTTAAAAGGGACCATGATACCAAAATGATTAAGACCCTTTGGTGTAGCTAAATCTTAGGAGCAGCATTCCTAGATTTCCTCAGTCAGGTTCTAAGTTTGCTTGGGCCAGAAACCTATAGCAAACCAAAGAAACTGCTCTGAAAGCAACCAAGCTTAGGCAGCTAAATGGCTCTGTGGATTGAGAACAGGCCTAGAGAGGGGAGGTCCTGGGCTCAAATGTAGCCTCAGATACTTCCTAGCTTAACAAGTCCCTTAACCCCTATTGCCTTGTCAGTCCTGGCTGATGGGGGTCTGATGCAAGAGGAAATATGAGACTAGAGTAGGGTGATTCAGCAAAGTTTATTAGGTGCAGCAAAGACAAAGGGGGAGACCTAAAGCCGAGAGAGCTAGCAAAGGGTCTCAATTGGGCAGGGGGAGACAGATTTTTATGGGTTTGGGAAATTTAGGGGTGTAGGGATTAGGTAATCTGGGAATTGTCTCATTGGTTATTTCAGTGGGGAGGCAATTGGTTCCCATGATTGTAGAATTCTTAGCATGGTACAAATGTTATAGTTCAGGTTATCAATCCATCATGAATTTGTCAGGTCACAGCATGGGAAGTATTAGTATTCTATCAGGTGGAACTGCTGCCTTTGCTTTGCAGCTCCAACAGGTGCAGGGGAAGCAGGGAAAGAGGGGTTTAGGCCTATCAAGGTCTATCATGCCTAACCCTTGTCACTCTTCTGCTTCGGAATCTAAAATGGAAGGTAGGGGGCAGCTGGGTGGTTCAGGGGATTGAGAGCCAGGCCTAGAAATGGGAGGTCCTAGGTTCGAATCTGACCTCAAGTACTTTCCAGCTGTGTGACCCTGGGTAAGTCACTTGGCCCCTGTTGCCTATCCCTTACTGCTCTGTTGCTTTGGAATCAATACATAGTATTGATTCCAAGACAGAAGGTAAGGGTTTAAAAATTAAAAAAAAAAAAAAGATGGAAGGAAAGGGTTAAAAAAAAAAAATGGAAAAGAAAGCATCCAGGGTAGAAATGACTCAGGTAATTTTTTTTAAACCTACTAGGACCTCAAGAGTGTGTTGCCTTTCTCACTCACTCCCTAGATGCACATTTGGGTAAAAAGAAAAGATGGAGCCATTGTATGGAACTAGAGTTTGTATTTATTCACATTCTTCCTAGCAGAAGCTTGGCTTCTTTCAGCCCAACTTCTTTCAGCTGTGTGTTGGAACTTATTTCCCCTGGGGGCCCTAAAGATCAGAATATTACACTATAGCTCTAGGATCAATAGTAAATTGTTCTACCTGGGGCCCTAACTAAGGAGCTGGGGTGCAGTATTCCTCTGGCACAATGGCAGCTGGGCTGTAATGGTTCGCCCTCTGTCCAAGGTCCTGGGACCCTCAGCTGTCAGACAATGGGTTTGCCCTCCCAGCCACCCAACCTGCAGCCTGGGGATCTTACCTGAGATGATGCATTGCTAGATCTGCTCTGCTGCTTATCCCTTTCCCCTCCATCTCTCTGCCAGCATCTCTCAGCACTGAGTTATTTACCTACCAAGACACTTATGGGTTCATAATTAGCCAAGCAACCCAGCATGGGGGTGTTTATGAGCAGCAGCTCTCTCACTCTGCACTCAGGTGCCCATAATTGAAATGACCCACGCCAGTGATTACATTATGAGACTGAAGCAGCCCTCCATGCAGGCCGTCGCCCTGCCCTCCCTGCAACCTATCAAGAAGGTGTTGTAGTTAAGGTTATGCTTCATTTGGCAGAAATCATAAAGAAGGAATTGCAGCGATGCTTTCCCTAGGGCTAGGAGAGACTGCCAGGCAGGTAGGTGGGAGGTTGGGCTTTCTGCAAGGCTCCACATCTGAATGAAAGTAAGCCCCCTGTCCATTCCCACCCAACCCAGTCCTGGGCTCTAAGTCTCAGTTAAAATCGAGCCTTTAACAAGAAGTCTTTCTCACTTCCCCTTACTGCCTTTCCTCTGAGATTATATCTAATCGATCTTGTATATAGCTTGTTTGCAAGGTGACTCAGTAGATAAAGTGCTGGTCCTGAAGTCAGGAAGACTCATCTTCATGAGTTTGAATCCAGCCTCAGATACTTCCCTGCTGGGTGACCCTGGGCAAGTCACTTAACCCTGTTTGCCTCAGTTCCTCATTTACAAAATGAGCTGGAGAAGGATATGGGAAACCACTTTAGTATCTTTGCCAAGATACCCCAAATGGGGGCAGGAAGAGTCAGACACAATTGACATGATTGGACAATAACAATAACAACAAATATCTTGTTTGCACTTGTCTCCCCATTAGACTGTAAGCTCCTTGATCATTATACACAGTAACAGCAATATTGTGGAATGACCAAACATGATAGTGATAAGACTTTGCTCCTAATAGCAATACAATGATCTAGGACAATTCTGAGAGACTTAGGAAAAAGAATGTTATCCATCTCCAGAGAAAGAACTGTTGGATTTAGAATGCAGATGGAAGCGTATGATTTCTCTCTTGTTTGAGTATATGTTTTGGAATTTTGGTTTTATAAGATCATTCACTTATAAAAATGAATAATATGGAAATATGTTTTGCGTCATAATACATGTATAATCCAGACTGAATTGCTTGTCAGCTCTAGGAGTGGGGAAGGAGACAATATGGATCATATGACTTTGGAGAACTTATGTGGAAATTTATTAAAATAAAAAATTTAATAAAGATTATAAGCTCTTTGAGGGCAGAGACTGTCTGGTCTTTCTTTGTATCTTCAGCACTTAGCACAGCACTGGGCACATAGTAGCACATGGTAGATGTTTAATGAATGTTTATTAATTTGATTTGATTTGACAGTGGAACAGGTAAAAAAAAGGCTACCTCAGCTCCTGGGCTTCCTCTATATAGCTGAGCTCAGATTCAGAGCTCTGGGAAAATAATAATAACATCTAACCTGTATATAGAATATCAAGTTTTGCAATTTACTTTTCATACTCTCAACAGTCCTGTAAGGTTGGGAATACAAAAAGAGGCAAAAGATAATCTCTGCCCTCAAGGAATTTACCATCCAACAGGGAGACAACAAGCAAACAAATAAGTACAAACAAGCTATGTACAGGATAAATGTGGTTGTCGGGTGTTTCAGTCATATCCAACTTTTCATGATCCCATTTGGGATTTTCTTGGCAAAGATACTAGAGTGCTTTGCCATATCTTTCTTTAGCTCATTCTATAGATGAGAAAACCAGGTAAAGTGCGTTCAGTGACTTGCCCAGATTTACACAGTCAGTAAATGTCTGAGGCTGGATTTGGACTCAGAAAAATGAGTCTTCTTGTCTCCAGATCCTACTCTATCCACTGTGCCACCTAGCTGACCTGAATAAATAGGGGCAAAATAGGATAAACAGGAAATAATTTGAAAAGGAAAGACACTAGAATTAAGAGGGGTTTGGATGCTGACTGTCAACTCACTGGCTGTGTAGCTGTGTCTCAGTTTCCTCATCTATAAGAAGGACATATTTTTGCCTATATTACAGAGTTCAGACAGAGTGGTATAATACAGTATAATAGATAGAGAGCCTTATTTAAAACCAGTAAGAATCTGTCTTTAAATCTTTCTTCTGATGCTGGCTGAGTGCTCCTAGGCAAGTCACAACTCCTCAGTGCTGGAGGAAGCTTCCTAAGACCATCAATTGCAGAGGTGCCAACCTGCATAGGCTGAAGGAGTTTCCTCACCAAAGAGTTCCCTCCTCTTCTAATAAAATGACAAATCCAATCCTTATCAATACCTGCCTCATGTGATTCTCTATTTGGATAAAGTAAACTAATTGCAGCATAAGCAGCACCCAGTTCCGCTGAGCCTTCTCCTTCCAATCTGTTAAAGTTATTTGTTGTCATCTTCATTTGACTGAGCTCCTCATTATCTTTTGCCTTTCTTTGTGTCTTTAAAAGATATTAAAATTTAAAATTTATATTCTCTTCTTGGGTGTATGGGATGTTCAGGGGAGGACTAGCACCTCTAGCGGGAGGGCTTGCTAAGCCCTTATCATGGTGTTCATCCACCTTTGGTATCTACCTGTCACTCAACTCACATCTGTGGCTCCAAGAAGTATAGGGGCCAGACCCAACCTGGTAAAACCACCCCTGCAAACAGGCTAAACCAGATTAAGTATAGTCAACAACCCCAAGTATAGGAAGATTCCTCCCAGGAGAATGAGTGGATGGGGACCATTTGTTTCAAAAGCCATGAAAGTAGCTGGAGCAGGCACTTTGGAGCACTTAGAGCTTGGGTTGACATCAAAGAACCCAAAGTCAGTTACTGTATCCAGAGTCATTGCTAGTAGCCTTGATTTTGGTCTTGCTACTGGATTTCTATGACTCTTGGAAGTGAGAATGAGGCTTACCACTTTGTCACTCTGCCTCACTTAAGTCCAATTCACACTCTAGATAAGACATCATCCTTGATGTTATCGATCCTCTTCAAAATGAAGGATGAACATCATATTACTATTCTATTTTATGAATATATCTTCTCTCCTCTGCTAAATGGTAAACTCCTTGAGGGCAAAGAAGTATCCTTTATCTTTGTATCTACTTTGGAGTGTCTACAAATGCATTGCAACCAGTAGGCAAAAAATTTGTCGAAAGAGAAAATTAATACATTCATAGGCTAGTTACAGGTGTTGTCATTCCATCTCCCTACAACTGATGGATGCAAAGAGAGGATACAACCAGTGCATTGTGAGGAGAAAATGAAATAGGATTTGTAAAGTATTTTGCAAAGCTTGAAGCATTATATAAATACCAACTGCTATTGTGATCATTATTACTATTGATGTTATTGCTGCTGTTGTTACTGGCACTCAAGAATCTAGATTTCGTTGGGCCTCGGCTCTTGATTTCTAGCTCTCAGGGAAGAAGAAAATAAACAGTGATGCTGAGGGTGGTGATTTAACAAATGGATTGTTAAATGACTTTGGGGTTAAGAAGATGGGGGAAGGGTTAGGGCAGCATACTATGTCAGATCCCGCCTCTATTGCCAAAGCTGCCTGAGCCCTGCCAGGCACCTGACAATCACTCTCTCCCCCTCCATAATCTCTATCGACAACAATTGAGGAGTCAAACAGTCACTGCAGCTGGGAGACTGAATTATAGGCTGTGGGCAGATGACAGAGATGGTTCAATACCCCATGCAAGGGAGGAGGGAGGAAAGGATAAAGATGGCATCTTCATCTTGAACCCTTCCAAGTACCTCTGTTCAAGACAGACACTGTTCTCTGGATGCTGTTGACTGACTGTGTAACCATCACACTTTTCCTCAGAGTAGCTGCTCCTGACCTCTCCCTGATCCTTTTTGTCATGATTCCTAGAAATGTACTCTGCCTCTGCTCTTCAAATAAGGATTTGATGGACTCCGCCCTCCTTGCCGCTATTGCCAGCATCTGTGACTTGCCTTCAACAATAATCACATCCCCCCCTTTTTTTCACCCATTACCTCCCCTCTCCCTAAAGCCAAAAGCACTCAATAGACACAATGCATCCAGGGAGCTGGAATAATCCACCCCCATTTCACAGAGAAAAGGAGTCTGTGGATGAGCTGAGCCAGAATCCAGGTATCCTGAATTCTAGACCCAATCATCCAGTTATTACCAACTCTAAATTCTCCTCTTTCTATCAAGACTTTGGGCAATGGATCAATTTATGACTAAGGCTGCTGCCCTCACTCCATCCAATGCAAAAAAAAAAACAAACTTTCTGAGAGTCTCCACATGACTGCCCTTCTGGCTGGCTCATGAAGTATACAGAGCGGTCCATTCCTTTTCCTTCTGTTTAGCAGCCCTATTAACTGGACAAAGAAAACATTCCAATCATATACTTGATCTTATCTGGAATTATTCAAAAATTCATTATGGGAAACTGTCTTTATGTCAACAGAAGAGAATTCCAGATGCTACAATCCACAAGTCTCCAGCTAGGATTTACCAGTAGTCTGAAATCTCTTCTGTCTCTCCAGTCACCCTGTCCCATCTCACTTTCTTTGATGGCCACTAACTTTTGCCTCCTTCTTTCTTTATTCACCATGTTGCTTGCTTAGCTACTAGAACCTGTTTTGACCTTTCTGAACTCCATCAGGATGGGTGGGACTATCTCAATTCGCTCAAATAGAAGTGAAAGGAGCTTCTAGAAGTAGGGTGTCAGTATCCCTAAGAGTCAATATCTGGTACTTCTGGCTCTAAAGCAGATGTGTGTAAGCAGGTAACAGAATAGGGAAAGATGGGTAGAAGTGTAGAAAGCAAATTCTGGAAGAGAATCTATATGTTATTTAGAACAAGAGTTTTGAACTTTTTTGGTATAAAGGACTCCTTTGGTAGCTAGGTGATTCATTAGATAGAGTGCCAGACTTGGAGACAGAAGACCTGAATTCAAATTTGGCCTCAGGCATTTACTAGCTGAGTGACCCTAGGCAAGTCACTTAACCCTGTTTGTCTTAGTTTCCTCAATTGCAAGATGACCTGAAGAAGGAAATGGCAAACCACTTAAGTATCTTTACCAAGATAATCCCAAATAGGGTCATAAAGAGTTAAGAATGACTGAGTGACAGACAATTCCTTTGGCAGTCTTGTGGAGTCTATGAAACATTCTTTTCTAAATAACATTTTTTCAGTAATTGAAGGAAATGCTAAATTTCATTTAGAGGTCAATATAATTTTTAAATGTTAATTTTTTCATCTAAGTTCTCCCCCTGAAATCCAGCCACAGATTCCTCTCCACCAAAGAGTCTATGGACCCCAGGTTAAGAACCTCAGATCTAGGTTAACAGACTCATTTTACAGATTAATAAATTTAAGCCCTATAACGGGAAATGACTTGCTCAGAATCACCTATTGGTGCTGTAGAATCAAGACTAGAACCTGGGTCTCCCAACCTTTTTTTCCACTGTTCTTTCTAATCCATTACTTGGAATATGTTTGCATGTTGTCTTTTCTTCTGTCACTCCTCCCATCAGAAGTCTTCCTATGCCCATTCTGGTTTTATCAGAGAAGGAGTCTGGAGGAGTTCAATGACCTCCCTACCTCTTTATGTAGCTCCAGTATGCATGCTCTTTCTCTTTTCCTGGGAGAAAGGGAGCCTTGTGGGAGGCAAGAACAGTCTCAGACAAAGAAGTATGAGAAAGGAATATAATTCCAGCCCTGGTAACTATGTAATCTCGGACAATTTACTTAACTTTTCATGGCCTCAGTTCCCTCATCTGTAAAATTATGAGGCTTAGATATAGGATCTTTGAATTTTCCTCCAGTTCTAATACTCTGAGACAGTTGAAGAAAAAGAATGGGATGATTTGCTTAAGAGAAGACAAATGCCAGAGATCAGATTTGGGGATTGGTGGACATAGTGGCCTGATCACTAAAAAGAAGATCCTCAGTGCCAGATCTCAAACTGTATTATAAAGCAGTAATCATCAAAGCAATCTGGTACTGGACAAGAAATAGAATAGTGGATCAGTGGAATAGATTAGATACACAATATCCAGGGATAAATGTCCTTAGCAATCTAGTGTTTGATGAACACAAAAATCCCAGCTTTTGGGATAAGAACTCTGTATTTGACAAAAATTGCTGGGAAAACTGGAAAACAGTATGGCAAAAACTAGGTATAGGCCAATATCTCACATCCTATACCAAGATAAGGTCAAAAGGGGTATATAATTTGGACATAAAGGTATATTATAAATAAATTAGAGGAACATAGAATAGTTTACCTGACATCTATGGAGAAGGGAAGAATTTATGATCAAACATGAGAGACAGAACATCACATGTTATAAAATAAACAATTTTGATTATACTAAATTAAAAAAGGTTTTATACAAACAAAACCAATGTAACCAAGATAAAAAGGGAAACAACAAACTGTGAAATTTTTTTACAGCAAATTTCCCTAATAAAGATAAAGTCCTAATTTCTCAAATATATAGAAAACGGAATCAAATTTATAAGAGGACAATTCACTCCCCAATTGACAAAGGTCAAAGGATATGAATAAGCAGTTTTAAGATGAAGAAATCAATGATCAATAATTATATGAAAATGTCCTAATCACTCCTGATTAGAGAAATGAAAATTAAAATAACTCTGAGGTACCACTCATGCCTCTCAAATTGACCAATATGACAGAAAAGGAAAATGCTAAATGTTGGAGGGAATGTGGCAAAATTGGGACACTAATGCATTGTTGGTGGAGTTGTGAACTGATCCAACCATTCTGTAGGGCAATCAAAAAAAAACATTTAATTAATTAAGACTATTTTCCCATGGTTACATGATTCATGTTCTTTCCCTCCCCTCCTCTCTCTCCCTGGAGCCAATAAGCAATTCCACTGGGCTTTATATATATTATTGTTGGAAACCTATTTCTATATTTTTACTATTTGCAATAGAGTGATCATTTAGAGTCAACATCCCCAAGCATATACCTATTGAACCATGTGATCAATCATATATTTTTCTTCTACGTTTCTACTCCCACAGTTCTTTCTCTGAATGTGGATGATGTTCTTTCTCATAAGTCCCACAGAACTGTCCTGGTTCATTGCACTACTGTTAGTAGAGAAGTCCATTATGCTCAATTGTGCCATAGTGTATCAATCTCTGTGTACAATGTTCACCTGATTCTGCTCCTTTTGCTCTATGCAGGGCAATTTAGAACTATACCCAAAGGGCTATAAAACTGCATACCCTTTGATCCAATAATACTGCTACTAGATCTGTAACCCAAAGATATATTTTTTAATGGAGAAAGGACCTACCTACTTTTACAAAAAAACATTTGTAGCAATTCTTTTTGTGGTGGCAAAGAATTGGAAATTGAGGGGATGTCCATCAACTGGGGAATGGCTAAGAAAATTTTGGTACATGTTGGTGATGGAATACTCTTGTGCTTTAAGAAATGATGAGCATAATGACCTTTGATCTAGCTTTGCCACTTCTTGATTTGTACTCCAAAGAAATAATAAAGAAAAATGTTTCTACAAAAATATTTATAGCTGTGTTCTTTGTAGTGGCAAAAAACTGGAAAACAAGAGGGTGTCCATCGATTGGGGAATGGCTAAACAAATTGTGGTATATGGTTTGGGATTTTGATTTTAAAAGATTACTCTATTACAAAAATGAATAATATTGAAATAGAATTCGAGTGATAATAAATGTATAACACAGTGGAATTGCTTGTCAACTCTGGGAGGGGGAAGAGAAGAGAGGAGGGAGAGAACATTAATCATGTAACCATGGAAAAATATTCTGAACTAATTTGAAAAAAAGAAAAGATGAGCAGGGTGATTTCAGAAGAAGCTAGAACAACCTACACGAACGGATGCAGAGTGAAATAAGTAGAACCAGGAGGACATTGGATACCATAACAGCAATATTGTATAATGATCAACTGTGAAAGATTTAGCTATTCTCACCAAAACAGTGATTCAGGACTATTCTGAAGGACATATGACAAAGAATCCTATCCAAAGAAAGAATTGTTGGAGATAGAATGCAGATCAAAATATATATACTATTTTTCACTTTGTGTTTTTATTTTTGTCTTTTCTTTTACATGAGTATTCTCTTATAACAATGATCAACATGGAAGTATGTTTTACATGATCATACATGTATAATTCAGATCAAATTGTTTACCATCTCCAGGAGGGGGATGAAAGGATGGGAGGGAGACAATTTGGATCTTCTAATTCTGGAAAATGTATTTTGAAAATTGTTATTACATGTAGTTGGGAAAGTAAAATATTTAAACCACAAGAAAGAGAAGATCTTGATTTCTGAAATTATTATGGAAAAGTGGCTAGTGAGGGACCATGGAGGTACCTAGGTGGCACAATGGAAAGACAGAATGCTGGGCCTGGAGTCAAGAGGATCTGAGTTCAAATATGACCTCAGACACTAATTAGCTACGTGAGCTTTACTACCTGTGTGAATCACTTACCTGCTCTTTGCCTTGGTTTTCTCAATTGTAAAATGGGAATAATAATCACATCTAGAGTTGTTGTGAAGATGCAATAAAATATTAATAAAGTACTTAGAAAAAAGTCTGGCTCACACTAGACATTAATATTGTTGTTATTCAGTCATTTCAATGGTGAAACCCTTATTGCTCTCTCCTCATAATTTCTGAGGCTGGGCGAATAACTACATGCCTAGTATCTCCCTGAAAAAGAAAGGAGGTAGGGGGAACACTGCACTCTTACCTTGGATTCTGTGACGAATCTGATCCTGTTGCACTTTTCCTAGGTGGAGGGTGAAGAAGGGAGTTGCTGTGGTCTGTATCCTGGGGAATCCCCTCCATAGTAGCCTAGAATGAATTCCATCAATTTTAGGAACTGTCCTTCCCTTGAGTAGTGGTTCAAGTCACCTAAACAAACATATAAACATGGAACACCCATTGGAGGTCAATGAATTGATTAGGAAATGGGGACCTAACATGGTGCTAAAGGGAGGATTACTGGAGGATTAGAGACAGCTAAATGATATTGGAGTAGTAACACTAACACTAATCTTATACTCCAAAAAGATCAAAGAAAAAGACCCATGTATGCAAAAATATTTATAAGTTTGTTTGTTTTTTGTGGTGGCAAAGAATTAGAAACTGATGGAGAGCTTATCAATTGGGAAATAGTAGAACAAGTTATGGTATATTTATGTGATGGAATACAGTGGTGTGAAGAGAATAATGTTAGAGAAATGAGAAGAGCTCTGTGAACTGATGCAAAATGAAGTGAATAGAACCAAGAGAAACATTTATAGAATTTTAAATAAAGCAACTCTGGATGACTAGAAACTCTGATCAACACAATGACCAATCATATCATGATGAAACATGTTACCACCTCCAGATATAGAGATGATAGTCTCTGAGTGAAAATTGAGACATTTTTGATGGATATGGCTAATCCAGGAAATTGTTTTGCTTGATCACATGATTTTATTTGTATATACTTTCATAATGGGTAGAGAGGAAGGGAAGGAAGGGAGGAAAGAATTTGGAGCTAAAAATAAAATTAAATATCATTAGAGAGAGACAGAGAGAGAGACAGAGAGTGAGTGAGAGAGCGAGAGCGAGAGCGAGAGCGAGAGCGAGAGCGAGAGCGAGAGAGAGAGAGAGAGAGAGAGAGAGAGAGAGCCATATCTGCAATTAGGAAGATCTGAAGGCCTCAGATACTAACTAGCTGGGTGACTCTGGACAAGTCATTTAATCTCTTTATGTTTCAATTTCCTTATCTATATAAAATGGCACCAACATCCCTGGATTGTTGTGAGGATTAAATAAGATAGTATTTGTAAAGTGCTTTGCAAACTTTAAAGCCCCCATATAAATTCTAGCTATCATAATTATATTTTTAAGTTTATATTATTATTATTTAGAAGAGTTTTGGATTTTTTGGCCTAGGTTTTACCCCTGCCCTTGCCATTACTTCACCAACTCAGGGGAGAAGAAGGGGAAGGGAATTTTCCAGGACTACTATTGACTTTGGCAGTGAATGAACAAATGTGACTACATTAGTAAATCTGCTAAGTGTTGTATAGCTCTTGGCAGATTCTTCATTTGGGACTAATTAGAGCCGCTTGAAACAGAAGTCTAGGAAAATCAGGAGGGGCTATTCTGGAAAAAGCATGTGGAGCATTGACCCAGCATTCTCTTTCCAGGAGGCTGAACCTCATTCAAGGAGAAGAACTTAACCTCCAACAAAACTCCAGCATGTGAACTGGGGGATTTCATCTCAAGGGTCTCCTCCTTTACTCCCAATTCTCATTTGCAATCTTTACAAAGGCAAAGGGCTCAGTGGTCTCACTAGGGGTTCCATCACTAGAGTCCTTCCCTATTCCCAACTCTGTTTTGTAATCTTTATAAGGACAAGGAGCTCAGTGGTCTGGGTTTTCTTGACATGGAAGAACAGAACTGGAGGCAGATGGGCAGGGATAGGATATAAAACCTAAGGGATAGAGCAGCTGCCCAGAAACAAACTGGATAGTGAGATAGAAAACTCTGGATTAAGCTGCAAGATACTTATCCTAAGTGAGGTTTTGGATTTAAGGACACTGCCTGGCCATGAGTACTGCGTCAGAGGGGATCTCAGGAATTTCTGCTTTATCCACTCATTAACAAACAAACAAAAAATTAAAATACCCTGACAGCTCTGGAATATTATAGAGGTTGGTACTCCCTCCGGTGAGGCAGAATGGAATCCACCCATGTTTGTCCCTGTTATATGATGCTTATTCTTGTCCTCTCATAAATTTGTCAGAGGGCTACAGAATCTTCTTCAAATTCTATTGATATCACAAAGAAACCAAATGGGTACTCATTTGAGTAATTAGAATCTGTTACCCTAAAAAACTACAATTCCCAGTAATTAGAATCGGTTACCCTAAAAACTATAATTCCCAGCATCCCACTCTCTTTCTCACGTTATGTGCTGATATACAGAGGATATAAATTTGATATAGCCCCACTTCTCTCTTCCTGTGATCCCATTTGGTGAAAGTGGTGTGAGATGAGTGGCAGGAAAATCTATTCACATGGCCTTTTATTTTGTTTGATAATTACCTTTTTATTCCTTTACTTCAAGTGATTATTAATAAACTTTATAAAATATAATACTTGAAGTATTGGACATTAATTTAAATCCTACACGTTCTGTCCACTGTCTGTCACTTTTTAACATAACCAAACCATCTTAGTTCTTTGATAATCTATATACCACTTCTTTTGCATAATTCTTTCTTTGCAATGTGTTTCATTGGTAGAGTTTATCTACTCATATGTGCCATCTCTCTACATTACCTGTCTCTTAGATTCAATTTTCCGAAAGTGGTCTTATGACTCACATCTGGACACTAGCTCTGCAGGAATAACTAATGTTAAAAAGATGAGGCTTTCAATTTGGAATTTTTCACAAAGGGCTTTAAAAGAATTCATGCCCTTTGATCCAGCAATGCCGCTACTAGGTTTATACTCCAAAGAGATAATAAAAAAGGATTGTGCAAAAATATTCATAGCTGCACTCTTTGTGGTGGCAAAAAAATTGGAAAATGAGGGTGTGTCTATCGATTGGGGAATGGGTAAACAAATTGTGGTATCTGTTGGTGATGGAATACTATTGTGCTAAAAGGAATGATGCACTGTTTGATTTCTATATGAAGTGGAAAGACCTTCATGAACTGATGTGGAGAGAAATGAACAGAACCCGGAGAACATTGTACACAGTAACTGAAACATTGTGGGACAATCAAATGTAATCTACTTGGCTACTAACACCAATGCAATGACCCAGGACAACTCCGAGCAACTTATGAGAAAGAACACTATCCACATTGAGAGAAAGAACTGTGGGAGTAGAAATGCAGAAGGAAAACATGATTGATCACATGGTTCGATGGGCATATGATATGAGGTTTTGGTTTTAAAAGATTGCTCTGTTACAAAAATGACTAATATTGAAATGGGATTGGATAACACATGTATAACACAGTGGAATTGCTTGTCAGCTCCAGGAGGGGGGAGAGGAGAGGAAAGAGAGAGAAAATGAATCATGTAACCATGGAAAAAGTCTTTCAAAACAAATTAATTAATTAATTAAAGCTGAGCCTTTGTTTTATGGCAGGGGAAGAGTTATCCAGGGCAGTTAGGTGGTCCAGTGGATAGAGTGCTTGGCATGGAGTCAGGAAGATTCATCTTCCTGAGTTCAAATCTGACCTCAGACACTAACTAGTTGGGTGACCCTGGGCAAATCAGTTAACCCTGTTTGCCTCAGTTTCCTGATCTGTAGACTGAGCTGGAACAGGAAATGGCAAGCTACTTCAGTATCTTAAACCCCAAGTTGGGTCATGAAGAGTTGGACATGACTGAAAACAAGTGAACAACAAAAGAGATGCTTGGGTCCAATTAAAACTTTCTCCTAATATAGCTTCTTGGCTTCCCTCTCCCTAGCTATGTGATGGGGATGGACAGGGGATCATGTAATCAACCACACAGTCTGGTAGTTGATAGTGTTGGTGATATAGAAGAAGCTTAGACACAGGCCATGACATTATACAGCTTGCAAATTATGAAAAGACACAAAATGAACACACTTGAGATGGAGAGCGATTAAGTACTAACCCATTGATTTTGGCTATAGTACAATATGATGGAAATTCAGAGAAGGAATGGAACAGTGTAGGCTGAAGTAGTCAGGGAAGGCTTTAAAGGATTGGTAGGTCTTAATCAGTTGAGAGCTGGAAGAAAGGCATTCCAGGTCAGTGGAGCAGTATGAATGTAGTAAGTGTTGGGGGCAAGAGTCACTAGAAGGGCAGTGGGGCAGGTAAAGGAGACAAGTAAGGGCCAAGCCCATGCTCAGAATCTTCCTTTTTAGAAGACCCTACCAGAACTTGCCCTACCTTGGCTTGGTTTTTAAGAACCCAAGATCCTTTTTACATCCCCCATAAGGCATTAGTGTAACACTTGAGTAGGTGTAAAACACAAATAAAATGGAATAAGTGGATTTCTTAGGTAAAGTGTGATCTCAGTCTGTGTAAGACCTTGAAAGTCAGGGCAGAAATAGACCCCTGATGCAGAGAGCTGGACATCTGCAGTCTGAGACTGATGGTTGCATTGGTTTCCATTTTCAGCAGTCATATTAACCTTGATGCTCCCATGCCACCACCCCAAAAGTTACTGCTTGCCATTTCCTACTCTTTCAGTGACAGTACTATTAGCAATAACAATAAATCATACTCATATAGTATTTTAAGATTTCAAAAGGGGTTTTCTTATAGCAAACTTGCAGAGGAAGTTGTGCAAGTAATATTATTCCTATTTTGAAGTTGAAGGAATAGGTTTGATTCAGAAGCTATGTGAACTGTTCAGAATTCCAAAGCTAATAAATGTTGGACGTGGTACTTCAAACTAATTCCTGACTTGTAGGGATTGATGAAGTGTTGCTAAAACATCATATAATACTGCTGTTACTGTATACAGTGTTCTCTTGGTTCTGCTCACTTCACTTTGCATCAGTTCATGGACAAGTGAAAAGTAAAGTGAGCAGAACCAGGAGAACAATGTACACAACGACAGCGCTATTATATGATGAACATTTATGAATTATTTAGCTATTCTTAGCAATGTGGCAATGCAAGATACTCCTCAAGGACTCATAATGAAAAACAATATCCTCCAGAGAAAGAACTGACGGAGTCTGAATGAAGACCAAGGCATACTATATTTTACTTTATTTCTTCACTTTTCTTTGTTCGAGTTTTCTTTCACAAAATGACTAATGTGGAAAGATGTTTTACGCTATTATGGGTATAAAATCTTTATCAGACTGTTTGCTGTCATAGGGAGGGGGAGGGGAAAGAGGAAGGAAGGCTGAGAATTTGGCTCAAGCTTTTAAAAAATGAAGGTTAAAATTTGTTTTTTCATGCAATTGAAGGAAAAATAAAAGATTATTTTTAAATGGAACTTATTTGCATGAAAATGCATGTATAGCCCAGATTGAGTTGCTTACCAGTTCTGAAAGGGGAAAGGAAGGAAGGAAGAGAGACAATTTGGATCATAAAACTTGGGAAAATTTGTTTGGAAATTTGTTATTACATGTAATTGGTAAAATAAAATATAAAAATAAATTAAAATTTAAAAATACAAAATGGAACTTAGTCTTATCAAGTCCAGTGTATTTTTACAAATAGTTCCATGTTGGTTCAAGACAAATAGCATGATCAAACGTATATACAACCATTCACTATTCTCTGTGATAGTGGTCACAACATCTGCTTCCTGCTTCCCATCTCAGCACACCAAGACAAGCATCAGAACTCTGTCATATCCAAGTTCAAATGTTGCCGATCCTGGTCATAGGCTGTAACAGGGAGACATAAGATTCGGAGGTAAAAAGTGACCTGATGAAAGTAGTTGTTGAAGAAAATTAGCCTAGTGCCATTACACATGATGTTCTGGACTGGAAAGAGACTAGAAGCAGGAAGGCCAGCCAGGACACCATTGCTCTGATCTTAGTGTGAGACAACAAGGGTCTGAAGTAGGGTGGAAATGGAGGTGGAAGTAGGAGATATTTCAAAGGAAAATAGAACATGATGAAAGTTTTGGCATCCGAGATAAAAGAGGTAAATGTCAAAATCATTTTCTGACTTTGGTTATAGGACCTTAGCCTGAAAGCCAGAAGGTGACAAGAATCAAATTGGTGATACAGACAGAAGTGGAATTGGGTGAATATGGAAGTTTGGGATGAGACAAGGAGATGAGATCAGTTTGGGACATGTGGAGTCTGAGGTTGTTATCAGGACATTCCAAACAGAGATGTCCTATAAGCAGTAGATGACATGGGACTAGAAAGCTGGAGAGAGGATAGGGCTGGAGATACAGATTTTTAGAGTCTTTAGGAATAGAAGAAATAGATAAATTTATAAACATATGGGTTTTCAGAATTTAAAGGTTTCATTGAGGGAGAGAGATTATCACATAGGATCAGTGGAAACAAAAGGCTAAAGAAATTCAGCTTTTCACCCAGAGGACTGAAGGTTTAAAAACTAATTAATGGTCTTCAAACATATAAAGAGATGCCCCACTACTAGGTCACAAAGAAACAACCTCCATGGCTGGTACCATTTTCCTTCTTTTCAGGAACTTGGAAGACTCTTGCTTCACTCTCTCTAAGAGTTGAGATCTCTGAAAGAGATTCTACCCTCAGGTCTTACCCGGCCTTTCTGACACTCAAAAGCACCTCACTGATGTCTGCCTTAGGTTACAGACATTTTAAAATGAAAAGTAGAAATAATTTTGCAAGTAAAGAAATTGAGCCAAATAGAGGTTAAGTGATGTGCGCAGGGCCATATGACTAATAAGTGTCTGAGCCTGGATTTAAACTCAGGTCTTCCTAAGCAGGTAGGTGGTACAGTGGATAGAATACTAGATCCAGAATCAGGAAAACCTCTGTTCCAATTAAGTCCTCAGATCCTAGGCAAGTCACTTAGCCCTGTTTGCCTTAGTTTCCTCATCTGTCCAATGAGGAGAAGGAAATGGCAAATCACTCCAGTATCTTTTTTCCAAGAAAATCCCAAATGGGGACACAAAGAGTCAGCCATGACTGAAGTTATTAAATCTGACTCCAGGATCACTACTCTATCCATTGTATCACCTAGCTGTCTCTCTTCAGAAATACTTGTTAACAGGCTATTATAGACAAACTTCCCTGTGTCCTAAACCTCTTTCTCATTTGTTTCCACCTTCTTGTATTCAAGGAAATGTAGTTCTGCCCAGAAGACTCTGCTTCCTTGATTATCCTCTCTAGTACATGGACACCTTCTCTTTTGATCCCTATTCAGACATGCCAGGGAGGAAAGGAAGCACACTTTTTTACTCTGCAGGGTTGCTTCCATCATTGTGATTCAGCAAGTTTTCCTCCTTTATTTCCAGTATTTTGCTATTATGAATTGTATTATTGCTAATAGTATTTTTTTGAGAAATAATTCCATTTTTCCTGTCAATATCCTCCTTTGAGACCATGAAATCAAAGTCTATCCATATTTTGCTTTGTTTGTTTTGTTTTGTAAAAACCCTTACTCATCTTGGAATCAATACTGTATATTGTTTCCAAGGCAGAAGAGGGCTAAGGGCTAGGCAATGGGGGTTCAGTGAGTTGCCCAGGGTCACCCAGCAAGGACATGTCTGAGGCCACATTTGAACCCAGGACCTTTCATCTACAGGTCTGGCTCTCTATCCACTAAGTCATCTATACATAATTTCTGTAACTATTATTGTATAATTCCAGAGCAAATCAAGTTCACCTGGTTGGTTAACTTTTGGGCACTTGGATTGTGTATGTGTGTGTGTACCTGTATGCATGTGCATGTGTGTTCTAAGCTTTATCCTTTTATTCATGAATGTTCCTGCTTAAAATCTCAATGGCAGCTGACTGTACAGTGCAAAAGGAAAATGAGTGCACAGTTCTACAGGTTAAACCTTCCAGATAGTATAGATCTTAGGCAGTATAAGAAGGACTCAGGGTGTAGAGGAGTTCCAAATTTGGAACCTGTGAGATCATTAGGAGCACAGAGTAAAGAATGGTACAAAGGAATTTATAGGCAAAAATTGAGTTGCATCTTAAGATAGCACAGTGCCTGACATGTTATCATTGTTGTTCAATCATTCAGTCACAGTTGACTCTTTGTGACCCCATTTGGGATTTTCTTGGTAGAGACATGGGACTGGTTTGCCATTTTCTTCTTCAGCTCATTTGATAGATGAGGAAACTGAGGCAAATAGGGTTATGTGACTTGCCCAACATCACACAGCTAGCAAGTGTCTAAGGCTGGATTTGGATCATGAAAATGAGGCTTTCTAACTTCAGGTCCTATCTGCTGCAATATCTACCTGCCCGGGGAGGGGGGGGGAAGAATTTTGATATTGTGATTTTTCAGTTATGTCTGACTATGGCTCCATTTAGAGTTTTCTTAGCATAGATACTTGTGTGGTTCACCATTTCCTTCTCCAGTTCATTTTACAAATGAGGAAACTGAGGCAAACAGGTGTAAGTGACTTATCCTGGGTCATACAGTTGGTAAATGTCTGAAGCCACATTTGAATTCTGACTCCAGGTCCAGCCTATCCTCTGTGCCACCTAGAGCCTTATCTGACATATAGAAGGTGCTTAATAAATTCTTGTTGATTGATTAATTAACCATAGATTTAGAGTTGAAAGTGACACTAGACATGATCACTGCAGGAAGTAGGCAAGGTCCCCACAGGTTTTGCCATTCTTACCAACAAGGGTAAGGAGAGTGATATATGCCAAGATGATTGGTCTGAGAGTTAGCAGTCCTGAATTTCATTCCTATCTCCATCACTAACAATAGTACCATTTCTAGACTGCTGCAAGATTTACAAAGTGCTTTTCTCACTACAGCCCTTTGAGATAAACAATTCAAATATAATCTCATTTTAGAGGAAGAAACTGTGACTCAAAAAAGCTGAATAATTTATTGCAGATAGCACAGACCTAGGTCTGATTTCAAGTCCAGTGCTCTTTTCACTATATGATATTCCTTTTTCAACAAGCTTCATAATTTTGTAAAAGTTACTGAATCTCTTTCATTTTCTTCAAAAATTCGCTTCTATTAAATGCCAGGTCTGAGCTATGTGGTTTATAAGGTCCCTTTGACCTCAAAACTTCTGTCTCTAAGTATTAAAAGCTCTAAATGAGGGCAGCTAGGTAGCAAAATTTTCACAGATAATCATCAGTCTATGAGCATTTTAAAAAATAGTTTGCTAACGGCATTTCAATATAACTGGCTACTTTCGTAATCCTATGAATTTTCCTTGTAATAAGGGAATAAAGCAAGTGGATGGGGTTTGTGGGTCCCTAAGTCAGTAGGTAGGAAAGGAGGGTGCAATAGTGGAGGCAGTAAATTGAGGTGGTAGGAGAGATGTAAGGGAATGGCTGAGTTTAGGGAAATAGAGGACTATAAAGTATAATGAGCAGCAAGGGAAGAGGATGAGGTAGTTGGGTAGGCAGCTGCAACAGGGAGACACAGACTGGGTACACAGGCTTGAGACAGAGGACACTGAAGGGAAACAGGCAGAACCCTTTCAGGTAGGAAGGGCACTTCTACAGACAAAAGGTTAGGGCCAGTCAGAAATGGTTTGAAACTAACTAGAGGGCTTTCTAGTCAGTCTCCCAAGTTCACAAAGACAGAGTCCCAAGGCTCTTCCCTGTCTGTGAAATAGAAAGGCTTCTCGGAGGAAGTATAGAGATCACCACTTCCTCCAAGATAGACGCCTCCAACTCCCCTCAGGACCCAAAGAGAAACTATTCCTTTCTCTCCTTATCCCTCTTTTATTGTTCAACCAAAGATTTAGCAAAAGGTTTGATTAAATGACAACAGGGTTTATTAAGTTTCAGGGTTGATTATAAAGGACAGAGGGATATAAGGTTTCTCTAACAACCGCCTAGGGAGAAGCTCCAGGTGGGGGAGGGACACAGGAATGGGAGACTGAAAAAGGGCCTGCCCTCACTCAGTCCTGGGAGGTTTTGTTGCCTTTAAGGTTGAGGAACTTACACACAATGAATCAGGAGATAATTTGTATCAAGGGTAAGCCCTACTTGACTATAGGGAAAACCTAAGTCTTCAAAGTTTGCTTGCTACCACCCAAATCCACCTTTCTCCCAAAACCCACAGGAAATCAGGAAGGGAAATGGGGATTGAGATAGGGAAGGTCAGGGAGATCCAGAAGAATTAGCTAAGCTACAAAATCTCAAAAGAAAGGCACAGAATCAAGGCCAGGTTTCAGTCCAAAGATGGAGCTCAGTTGACCCTTCTGCTCTCTCCGGCTCCTGGATCAACTGCCTCTAGTCAGGGTTCTAAACCCTCTCAACTGCCAGAAATTCTGCAGTTAGCCTTTTGCAGGGTTGATTGCACCTCTGCACTACATCCTCAAACAAAAGTTTGAAAACAGACTTTCTAGTATATATAATCCTTTATTTCTTTTTTGGTTCATAATGAATCTCACATGTATTTCATCCCATTAGCTCTTAGTTTTTTATTTAATAAATGATAAACTCCAAAATTCATTTCCTCCAGCCATTACCCAATCATTCTCTCCAGACTATTCTTTGCTTTGCTAACCTGAGACCTTCAATTTAGCTTAATTTAAGAAATGTAAGGTTTTTTCCAGTCCTATAGTTCTGACTTGTCTTTTAAAGACAGATTGATAGAACAAGATTTTAAAAAAATACTAAGTACTGATTCCAAGACAGAAGGTAAGGGATAGGCAATGGGGGCTAGGTGACTTGCCCAGAGTCACATAGCTATAAAGTGTCTGAGGTCAGATTTGAACCCAGGACTCTTTCAAACCAATGAGAACTCTTTGGATAACAGGCTCTGGGCTTCCTTTACATGGGACAAAAAGAAACTGAGCCACCTAGCAGCCCCTTGATAGAATAATTTTTAATGAAATCTACTAATGCTTAGGAATATAATTCTAATAAGCCATCTTTCCAAAATGGCTTTGATGGGTCCTACATCATTTGTTAGGCTCCCCTTCCATTCCTCTCAAGTATTTTGTCTTCAAGTTAAGTGGTCATTTCTGAAGATTAGAAGCTCTTAGAAGACCTTTGTCCCATGGGGAAAAAATCTTTGTTCAGCTAGAGAGAGCAACCCATAATGATCACATTCAGTTCCTCTCTATAAAGAGTTACCTTGATAATTGGGGGTAAAGGTTCTTACCAATTTCCCCCTAGTCAGTCTTCATTTTTTTTTTGGCCTATGAAATAATGATAGTAACCCTACTCTACCTGGTTTATGACAAGCAAATCAAATGTAGTCTAGTACTATTTACTCAATAATGGATTCTAGGGACAAGTTTGTTGATAAATGGGGGAAGAATCTCATTTAATTCTACATTTGAGGGAGGGAAATATAATGGCTTCTATTAACAAAAAATATTGTTAGAATCATTATGAAAGCAAAAACAAAAAAATCATCCTGAGAAGGGATCCATAGCCTTCCCCAGACTTCCAGAGGGGTCCAAGACACACACACACACACACAAAAAAAATGCCAAGAATTTCTGTTGTAACATATTCTTTTTGTCTCGTATAAAGGAAGCTCAGTGACTGTTATCCAAATAGTTGTCACTGGTTTGGAAGAGTAATATGGTAGTATAGGCCCTATGTTACTCCAGAGGTAATGGAATAATTCCCACCTCCTACTGGAAGAAGGTAAAGTGAGAATGATAGAGAAACTCAGGAAGCTAATGCTGAAAGACTCCTACAGATTGGAGACGCCACATCGCAATAATAGATACATCAATGTGAGTGTCATTTGCCTTGCCACAAACCTGAATTATTAACAATACAGATGTATAATGAGATGCTTGCTAAGGGACTGATAGATATAGATGGGACCCCAGCCACCTGCCATTTTGAATAGAAATCCATGGTTATTCCCCTTGCATTTGTTGGAAGAACAAGCTCAAGCAGAATGCAGATTTGGACCCAGTTATGGAAAAATGGCCTTGGCATCCCCTGGACCCTCCCAAGCATGTATTCTTGCTCTGAAGCTTCACTGCCTCCTCCTTGTGGGGAGCAAGGTTGACATCCCTTTCTCTTCCAATCTCCATTTTGGACTTCAGGGCTCTGAGTCCCAAAGCATCTCATTTCTCTAGGTTATGGGAGTCCAGGGAGGGCAAACGTTCCCAGAAATGCAATTACTAAGTAGCCTGCCATATAGTCAGTTAAATTCCATTATGTCATTGTGCAGTAAAGCAAACTTTCTATATTTAGAGCTAGAGGTGGGAAAACACTAGCATTCTACTGAGAAGAAAATGAGACTTCAGTTTGGGGACTGCATTTATTCATCCTGTTGAGGGTACAGATCTGCTTTGAGGATAGAACTGGTCACAGATAGCTGTATTCTCTTTTGTCCCACATGTGTTTCCTCCTTGAGTTTCATTTTAGCAAGTCTATAAAGGAAATAACAATGTGATATGGGGGCCCAACCCCTATACTAGTCAAAGCCCTGGGAATAAATTTACCAACATTACTCATATTTTTTATCAAACTTTTAATTTGTAAAAAGTATTTCCACTTCTGTTATTGCAAAGGACAAGGGAAAGAGAATATTTTGGTCTCACCTAATAAATATGGGGTAGTTAAGTGGTGCAGCGGATAGAGTGCTGGACCTAGAATCAGGAAGACTCATCTTCCTGAATTCAAATCTGACCTCAGACACCTACTAGTTCAGTGACCCTGGGTAAGTAATGTAATCTTGTTTGCCTCAGTTTCTTCATCTGTAAAATGAGCTGGAGAAGGAAATGGCAAACCACTCCATTATCTTTGCTAAGAAAACCTTAAATGGAGTCACCAAGAGTTGAACATGACTGAACAACAAAAATAAATATGACTCAGAAGGATGCATGCAGAGGAAGTGGAGAAATAGAAATTGTCATTGCCTGTATGACCAGCCAGTCGTGTAATGAGAATAAGAAGTAATAAACAGCCTGAGTTCTGGATTTGTATGTTTAAAATTGTTGTACTAAGTTGTTATACTAAAAATACTTTAAAAATCAGTCTAACTGATTAATACGTTAAAAAAGTTATGTGCAATGGTTGTGGACTATGTTCAAAATTCTTAATAAATTTTATTGATGTTTTTAGTTTTGCCGACTACAGTCATTTCTGTATATGCCCCATCCTCTTAACACTGAATTTTCCTTTCCAACAAAGGACAATAGTCAAGCAAAAGCAGTTCCTATATGACCATATATTCAACAGTCTGTCTTAGGAGTCCTATTCCTCTCTGCTGAGAAGAGGGAGGTATATTATAATAATCTCTGGCATTGATATATTGTTTTAAGGTTTGTAAAATGCTTTGCAAATAAAGTCTCTCTTAGTTCATCTTCCCTTTAGTGAAAATCTCCTTTACAGTATGGTAGTCATTGAGTATATTATTCTTTTGGTTTTGTTTACTCTGAGCTGAGAGACATTGGGGTAGAGGAGATAGAAAGCTGTCTCAGAATCAAGAAGTTTTATTTTGTTTTTGGAGGGAGTCAAGTCTTGTCTTCTGACACATGTTGTTCATGTGAGCCTTAACAAGTCATTTAGCTCCTTGATGTTCCTGGCAACTTTTTGGTACAGCAGAAAGAACACTGGCTCTGGAGTTTGAAAACCTGGATTCAAATCCTACCTGGGATGCTTACTTACTTACTGTTCATCCTTGGGCAAGCTCCTCAACATCCATGGCCCAGAGTTTCCTTATAGATAAAATGAGGGATTTGAACTAAGTGGCATTTCAGGCTGACATTCATCATTCTAAATTGCAGAACAGTTACCATTCTCCTCCAGTGGAAAGAATTTTCTCACTGGATTTCCCTGTTTTAATGGAGTATTAAATAAGAAATCCATTGAATAGCCCTCCACTACATCTCTTTCCATATTGAACTCCTCATACTTGTCTTTTCTTACTACATGGTATTTCATTACATTCTTATAACAAAGTTTACTTATTCTTTAACTAATGGGCATCTCTTTTGTTTCTAATTCTTTGCTACCATAAAAAGGCATATGTCAGATATGAAAAAAACAAACAAACAGTAAACTCTGAGGAAGACCTCCAGAGCAATTGGTAGATCCCATATGAAGGATTTACAGTAAAATATGGATAAGAATTATACATAAAAGGGACCCCTGGATAGGCTTCCAGCTATATAGTTGTAAAAAGAACCCTTTCAATTTTGACTAAGCTCAACAAGTATGAGTTAAGTACTTACTATCTACACTGCACTGGGCTAGAGGCTAGGGGTACAAAGATGGAGAACAACATAGACCTTGACCTCAAGGAGGCTACAGTCCATGTAAGGATCTAGGACAGTGATTCCAAAAGTGGGCACCACCACCCCCTGGTGGGTACTGCAGCGATCCAGGGGAGCGGTGATGACCACAAGTGCATTTAGGGGTGGTAAATAACTTAAGGGGGTGGTGATAGTATGTGACAGAGGGCACTAAGTAATATTTTTTTCTGGAAAGGGGGCAGTAGGCCAAAAAAGTTTGGGAACCACTGCTCTAGGATAACTCCAAAAGATTCATGACGTAAAAGGCTCTTCTTTGCCACAGAAGGAACTGATGGATGGAGTCTGACTGCAGATTGAAGTAAGCCATTCTTCACTTTATTTCCTCCATGAATTTTTCTCTGGTATAAGTGATATATATCTTCTTTCATAACATAATGAATATAGAAAGATTTGTAAAATTATACATATACAACCTAATTACCTACCTTGGGGAGGAGGGAGATATGGTAGGGAGAGAGAGAACATGGATTGCAAAATGTCAGAAAACCACTACTGGAAGTTATATCAACATGTAATCTGGAAAAAATAATTTTTAAAAAGAGATTATAATCTATAAAAGGTGATACGACATATTACATACCATGTAGAAGGTAATGAATAAATGAAAGAACCAGACAAAATGGCCTGGGAAAATGTGAGGAGGGGGAACACTTTCAGCTTTTTTGTTGTTATCATTTTATTCACTTCCGACTCTTCTTTTCTTGGCAAAGATACTGGAGTGATTTACCATTTCCTTCTCTAGCTCATTTGATAGATGAAGAGTCTGAGGTGAAAAGGATTAAGTGACTTAGTCAGGGTCACCTGACTAGTAACCGTCTAAGACCAGATTTGAACTCAGGAAGTTGAATTTTCCTGACTCCGAGTTCTACTCACTGTGACCCAGCAGCCCCACATTTTCAGGTAAGTCAACTCAATTCAAAAGGCATTTTTAAGCATCTATTGTGGACTAGACCCTGTTCTAGGCACTTGGAACACAAAGACAAAAGTGAATAGTCCCTGCCTTTAGCAAGCATCTTACTAGGAGAAAACAATAGACAGAAAGAGAGAGATCAATAGAGTCAAAGCACATACACTATATATATTTATACATATGCTTAGGTAATATGTATATAAAGTAAATACAGAGTACTAGTGGCACAGTGGATAGAGCACTGGCCCTGGAGTAAAGAAAGTTCATCTTCTTAAGTTCAAATCCAGTCTCAGATATTTACTAGCTGTATGACCATGGGCAAGTCACTGACACTTAGTTTCCTCATCTGTAAAATGAGTTGGAGAAGAAAATGATCAGTCTTTCCATTATCTTTGCAAAAAAAACAACAACCCAAATGGAGTACAAAGAATCAAATACAAATGAACAAGTGTAGTATAATTTTTATATGAGTGGAAGCATTCCAACTAGGATAATGAGGAAGGATCTCATGTAGGAGATGGAACATTTTTCTTTCTTTCTTTCTTTCTTTCTTTCTTTCTTTCTTTCTTTCTTTCTTTCTTTCTTTCTTCACTTTAGAATATTTTTCCATAGTTTCATGATTCATGTTCTTTCCCTTTCCTCTTCATTCCCCCCTCCCTGAGTTGACGAGCAGTTCCCCTGGATTTTACGTGTATCGTTGTTCAAAACCTATCTCTATATTATTAATATTTGCAGTAGAGTGATTGTTTAAGAGTCCACATCCCCAGTCATATCCCCATCGACCCATGTGATCAAGCAATTGTTTTTCTTTTGTGTTTCTGCTCCCACAGTTCTTTCTCTGGATGTGGATGGTGTTCTTTCTCATAAGTCCCTCAGAATTATCCTGGATCATTGCATTGCTGCTAGTAGAGAAATCTGTTACATCTGACTGAGGAGATGGCACTTTTTTGTAAAGAACAATGAGCAGCCAGTTTGGCTAAACTGTAGGGGAATAACAACATCAAGTAAGGCTGGATAGCTAGGTTGAAATCTGATTGAGAAAGACTTTAAAATCCAAATGGGAAAATTTGTTTTTATCCTAGCCATTGGAGCTATTTGAAAAAGGATGGGATGGGACAAGACCTGTATTTTAGGCACATCAGTTTGATAACTATGGAGGTGAGATTGGAGAGAGAAGAGGAGATGCAGAGAGAACAATTAAGAGACTATTGCAGTACTCTAGGCAATAGGTGATGAGGGCCTGATCTAGGGTGTTGACAGATTAGAGGAAAGGAGGCAATTGATGCAAGAGATATTGTAGAAGTAGAATCAACAAGATAGTGATTAAGAGGCAGCTAGGTGACTCAAAAGATAGAAAGCCAAGGGGGCAGCTGGATAGCTGAGTAGCTCAGTGGATTGAGAGCCAGGCCTAGAAATGGGAGGTCCTAGGTGACCTCAGATGCTTCCTAGCTGTGTGACCCTGGGCAAGTCATTTGATCCCCATTGCCTACCCTTACCACTCTTCTGCCTTGGAGCCAATACACAGTATTGACTCCAACACTGAAGGTAAGGGTTTAAAAAAAAAGATAGAAAGCCAGGCTTGGAGTTAGGAGGACCTGGGTTCAAATTTGGTCTCAGATACTTTCTAGCTGTGCGATCCTAGGCAAGTTACTTAACCCCAATTGCCTTGTCCTTATTGCTCTTCTGCCTTGGAACCAATACATAGTATTGATTCTAAGATAGAAGGTAAGGGCCAAAAAATTTTTTTAAAGAAGAAAACAATATAGCAACTGATTAACTAAGGGTAGACAGGGTGAATAAAGAGATAACTGAGGTCCCACAACTGGGTGATGAGCAGAACGTAGTGTCCCCTTTCCAAAAAAGGGGGAAGCTAGAAAGAAGAGATGAGTTTAAGAGCAAAAAGATAATGAGTTTTGTTTGGCCAGGCAAATAAATATCCAATAGTCAGTTCATGAAATGAGACTACAGTTCAGTAGAGAATTTTTGGTGTTGCAGAGTTGTTTCAATCATGCCTAACTCTTTGTGATCCCTCCGGGGGTTTTCTTGGTGAAGATCCTCCAGTGTAGAGGAGGCAAACAGGGTTAAGTGACTTGCCCAGGGTCACCCAGCAAGTAAGTGTCTGAGGCCAGATTTGAATTTAGGTCTTCCCAACTTGAGGCCTAGTGCTCTATCCACTGTACCAACCTAGCTGCCCTCACAAAAAGAATAAGATTGAATATACAGATATGGGAATTATCTGTAGAGGGACAATTGTTGAATTCACCAGAATTGATGAGATTCTCAAGAGAGAGTATATAGAGAGAAGAAGGCCCAGGTCAGAACTCTAGGATATATTCACACATATCATTCCTTGTATACCAAAACTTAGCATAGAGCCTGGCATGTAGCCCTTCTACCACAACCTTTGTCTTCTGTTTGCCAGGATTAACAGCCATAGTTCTTTCCAGTGATCACAGGAGCATAGATTTACAGCCAGAAGGGTCTTTAGAGGCCATCTAGGCCAGCTCCTCATTTTACAGGTGAGGAGTCCAAGGCCCATGGAAGTTAGGAGACTTGCCCAAGGGCACATGATCTTTGAACGGCATGGTTTCACATCCTTTCTGTATTCTGGTTGCTGTCTTTTGACAGACTCCAGGTTGTACATTTCTAAAATGTGGTACTAAGAGCTAAACATCATTACTCCACCTGTAATCAGACCAGAGTCCAATTACAGCAAGGTTATGATCCCCCTCCCTCTGGAAACTATGCTTTTATTACTAAGGTCTAAGGCAGTTTGGCCTTTTGGGCTGCCTTGCCCAACTGCCCAAACCTCTTCCTCCCCCAGGTCCTCCTGTAGTTCCTTAATTGACTCCTCAACAGTTCCATTAGCCCTTGCCTTTGTTTACCTTCTGACAGTTCTCTTTCCATTTCCCAGCATGACTTCCTGCATTGCCATTCTGTCTGAGGCTGCCTAAAAGGTTTCTAGAGTGCTACCAGCCCAAGAGTGAGGAAAGGGAACCTGGGAACCGAGGAGAGTTTGATGGGAAAGAGTAAAGAAGAGCTTCATCTTATTAGGACAGAACACACCCCAGTAAGTTGGAGCATCTTTATTGCTGTGTATCTTTCTGGGTATCAATTCTAAAACAAAAGAATGGCCAGGGCTAGGCTATTGGGATTAAATGATTTGCTTAGGATTACATAGCTTGGAAGTGTCTGAGATCAGATTTGAACTCAGGTCCTCCAAACTCCAAACTACACCAACCTAGCTGCCCTCACAAAAAGAATAAGATTGAATATACAGATATGGGAATTATCTGTAGAGGGACAATTGTTGAATTCACCAGAATTGATGAGATTCTCAAGAGAGAGTATATAGAGAGAAGAAGGCCCAGGTCAGAACTCTAGGATATATTCACACATATCATTCCTTGTATACCAAAACTTAGCATAGAGCCTGGCATGTAGCCCTTCTACCCCAACCTTTGTCTCCTGTAGCTCCTAGATATGTTTCAAAACAAGGCAGAGATGACACTCCATCACTCCCCATCTCTTGGCAATCCATGATACTGGAAGATCATCAGGCCTGCTGGGAGAAGAGAAGAGAGATGAAATTAATTTCACCAAACAACCAATCAACAAACATTTGTTTTTTAACTTATTTTTTAAATTAACCAAAATTTATTCTCTCTCCCTCTTACCTCTCCTTTTTTCTTATTAGAAAAAAAAAGAAAAGAAAAATGAAATGTTGGTAACAAATATACATGATCAAACAAAAAAAAATTCTCACATCAGTCGTGTCTAAAACTATATTCAACAAACATTTATTAACCATCTCCTATGTGCCAGGGAAACCGTCCCTACTTATAAGGATCTTGCATTCTGACTGGAAAGAGAAAATATGCATAAACAAGTATATACAGAATAAATACAACGAGAACAAAGGAACAAATACGAAAATAGAAGGCGGTTAACTACCAGATAGTTTGGGAGGGAGGGCACTAGCAGTTGGGAGATTAAAAATGGGTTTCAGGTAGTGTTTGAGATGTGTCTTGAGGAAAAGAGAGAGTCAACGAATCACAGAACTTTACCATCTCCCATATCCCCTGTTAGCCCCTACCTAGGATTAATCAAGTCTATAACTCTTCCTCAAACTATAGAAATATTAGCCCTGGGGGAAGTTGGGTGGCTCAGTAGCTCAAGAGCCAGGCCAAGTAATAGGAAATCAGTAGGTTCAAATTTGACCTCAGATACTTACTTCCTAGCTGTGTGACCCTGAGCAAGTCATCGAACCCCCATTGCTTAGCCTTTACCCCTCAGCATTGATTCTAAGACAAAGGTAAGGGTTTAAAAAAATTAGTCCAGGGACCCTTATTTTTGCTATACCCTGGCACCTGGAGGTGGGGTAAGGTTGGGGAGGCATGATAGAAGAGGTAAATCCTAGGGCTGGGATTCAAGAGTCAAGAGAATCCTGGTTGTATCATCAGCAGCCTCTTTACCTTAGACAAGTCGCTGAGACTCTCTGAGCTCCCCCATCTGTAAAAGAGGGACCCCAAAACGAGATCCCAGCAATGAACACTTTGGAAAGTTAAAAAGCTTCATCCAGATGTTCTCACTCCTACACAAGGGGCCTCAGAGCATGACGGTACCGTGGCAGAAGGAGAGCCCTGGAGCCAGGTCCCCAGGCTGGGCCAGAGGTGCTATTGTCTCTCCCACTTTTCATTATCTAAACTCAATCTCAGCCATCTAAGTGTCTGCCTCAGCTCCCCAGGAGGAGACTCAGCGTCTACTGGCAGAGGATAGGAATCAAATTAGCCTGGGCTCTTCCTTCCCTCTTTCCCCATCAGCCAAGGGGAGTTCATCAGGGGCCCCCACACTAATTCTTATCTTGTTTAAAAGGGGCGAAAGTGACTCCATGGTTTCATCTGAGGCAATTTACACCACGAAGCCGCCCAGGGCTCCAATTTCTCCCTATCTGTTGTGCCATCAATCCCATTAATAAGAAATTTCTTTGGGGAAAACTTGATTGCTGTAGCATCTGAGAGCCACACAAGCAATGAATCTGGGAACAGGGAATAGGAACCCTGCCTGGCTCCTTCTAATCTAGTTACCCAAACAGCCTAATTCTCTAATGTACGGCCAGCAAGGCAGCAATCTATTTACCTTCTCCTAACACAATTGGGGAAATGCGATGGGATTCTAGGATTCTCAGCATCAAAAAAAAAAAAGAAAAGAAAAAAAAAAAAGAAAAGAAAAGAAAAAAAAAAAAAAAAGAAGAAGAACCTTGGGTCCCAGGGGTGTGAACACCTCCAATTTCAGCCACTGCTTGTCTGATGGGTCCTAAAGCAGCGCCCGGTTCTTGCTTCTTAAACCTAAAAAAAAAAAGCCAGATCACCTGAGACTCAGGCAAAATGTGTAAGGGATGAAGAAACTCCATCTATTCAAACCCTACTCTGAAATGGAACTCTCTCAGCCCTTCTCATTCATTCCCTATCTCCTCCAGCTCCTTCCTTTCTCTATTTTCTTCTCTTTCTCTCATTTCCCCCATTCTCTTCCTCCTTCTATCGTTCCCTTGCTTTGTCCCCTTCTCAAGCTAAGGCCCCCAGGGCCAGATGGATGCATCTAGCTTTTCTTTTAACAAGCTGCTGGAACTGTGGAACTTCATCATTGTGAATAGGGGTGGATAATATATGACTCTAGATGAGTAAGGCCCTGAAGGACAGGTGGAAACACATAAAAGGCTGCTAGGGGTAGTGATGGAGATGAGGATTTTAGAAGCTGAAGGAACTCTACAGTTAATCTAATCCAACCTCTTTTGTGCATATAGGTAGCAAGGAGCAATAGTCACAGAATATCAGAATGTAAATGGATCTGAGAGGTCTTTTAGTCCATGAAGCCTCTTTAATGATCAAAATAACTACAACAGGGCAGCTGGGTAGCTCAGTGGATTGAGAGCCAGGCCTAGAGACAGGAGGTCCTAGGTTCAAATCTGGCCTCAGACACTTCCCAGATGTGTGACCCTAGGCAAGTCACTTGACCCCCATTACCTACCCTTACCAATCTTCCACCTATAAGTCAAAACACAGAAGTTAAGGGTTTAAAATTAAAAAAAAAAAATTAAAAAAAAATAACTACAACAAGGTTTTCATGGGTATGTATGCTTATCTAACAATTTAAAGCAGTTCCCTGGTTAAGTCTAATATTAAAAAATTTATATTGGGAGCAACTAGGTGGCTCAGTGGTTTGGGGGTCAGACCTAGAGACAGGAGGTCCTGGACTCAAATCTGACCTCAGACACTTCTTAGCCGTGTCATTTAGCAAGTCATTTAACCCCCATTGCCTAACCCTTATCACTCTTCTACCTTAGAACCAGTACTTAGTGTTGTTTCTATGACAGAAGGGAAGGGGTTTAAAAAACACCTTATGAAATACATAGATTGCACAGGTATACATGTGTGTATATGTATATATGTATACACACATACATACATACATATATATATATCTTGGAACCATAGGTGAGGTTAATTCACAGGCTCAAACCCATTTGTGAGTCAGAAGAATGTCTATCCCAAGGAGGTGAAGATCCCCCCAATGGATAGATGAGAACAATTTGTTCTAACAGCTATGGAGGCGGCTGACAGAGGTACGTTAGAGGGCTTAGAGCTCAGTCATACACTGAAGAATCCAAAGTCATTCACTTTATCCAGGGCCATCACTGGTCATCTTGACTTTTGTCTTGTCACTGGACTTTGAGGATTCTAGAAGAAAGAGTAAGGCTGACCACTTCATGCAGCTCTGCTTCTCTTAAATCCAGTTCATGAGCAAGTTAAGACACCCTCTCACAAAGCCATTGGTCCTCTACAAAAATGAAGGATGAACAACAATATATGCCTATATACTTAGTACATGTATTGGTCCTCTACAAAAATGAAGGATGAACAACAATATATGCCTATATACTTAGTACATGTATGTATGCATTCACAGATGTACAGTTTTGGGAACAGATCTTGTGGGACACCAGCCAGGTGGAAAAATAACCAAAAATAGAGGTAAGGTGAGTTTCAATTAAGTTTAGTTCAACATGTTAGGCTTTGTTTGGATTAGATTCTCTCTTTGATTCCTCCCAGTTCTAAAGTTCTATGGTGTTCTGCATACTGTGGGATTTAATTCATATTTACTGAATAGAATTGAATTCTATGGAGGCTGGCCATGGATAATACAGGAGTACCCTGCTTCCATACCGTATAATACATTTAGATTTATGCAGATGACAAATAAGGGTGAAGAGTCACTCAGTGCATTTGACCATATCATTCAATTTAGAATTCCCTGCTCTCAGGAATTTACACAGGTGCAAATGAGATCTCTGTAAAGTGTTTTCAAACTTTAAAATTCTATATAAATGTTACTTCTCCTCCTCTTTCTTCTTACTATTATTATTGTCATCATCCTTATTTACACTTAATTCTTCAAAGATAATTGAGTAAAGCTACTCATGAATTGAACACTAATAACCATTTTTTTCTGTGGTTGTCATAGTTTTATTTTTATTTTTTAAACTTAAAGGGCTAAAAGGAAGGCTTTCCCCAAGAGAAGTAATGTAATGTTATAAAGACAGGAGTGGAGCCTTGCTGTTTCCTCTCTCTTCAGCATCTGGAACCCCCCCGGGGAGCTAACAGGAAGATAGTAGGCCAAGGAAGAGCCCAGTATTACATCTCCTCCTCCCTTGGTGCCAGGGCTCCCCAGGAGAGGATGCCACCTTGTACTTACAGGTTACACGCAGAGAAATATAAGAGAAGGCGGCACCTTGGAGCCAGAGGTTCCATGGTCGGACCCCTTCCCTGAAGAGATTCCTGCAGCCTCCTCCCCTTCCTACCTTCCCTACTTCTCCTTTTCGCCCCCCTGCACCCCTCCTACCCAGGGGAGATAGAGGCAGAGGCTGAGCCCACGGGCCAGCTGCCTGGGGACTGAGGTCTGAAGCTTCCGTCGCGTGACATCAGCCCGGGTGGGCTCCCCTCCCCTCTTCGCTTTCCGCTCATCCCCCTCTCTCCCTCCCTTCCTCCCTCTTCCCTCTCTTTCCAGCCCTGAAACCTGATGCACGATTAACAGAGTGGCTTCTCAACCCTTATGGCTGGGAAGCGCAGGGCTACAGCAACTTGCAGAGCTTTCTCTAAAGTGTCTGAGGAAAGAGGAGAGGAGGGGAGTACAGGACCGTGGGGTCCGGTGGGCAGCGGGGTGGGAAGCGGGAACCCAACGGAACCAGCCAGGGGCCGGCTTGGGACACGACTTGGGGGCGGATTGGGGGGAGGGCTTGCCCTGAAGGGACACGAAGAGAAAAGACGTCCCAGCAGGACCGCAGCCATGCCATTGTCCCTCCGGCAGGTGCTCCTCTCCCTGCTGTTCCTGATTTTCTTGGGGCCAAGCGAAGGTAAGGGAACTCGTGGGAAAGTTCTGTGGGCTGGCGCAGAGTCGGCTTCTGGAGGGATACCCACTAGGAGATGCTCCCGCGCTCGCTCCGCTGCTCTCTTGGCTGTAAGGCTGTCGCGGGAGCAGGGACTTGGATAAGTCCTCTAGACTAAAAAGACTGGTCCTTCGCAAGGTGAAGTGGAGAAGGGGGTGTGGGGTAGAGAAAGGAAAAAAGAGAGCCAGAGGAGAAAGATGGGAGGTTCATGGCTGTGTCCAGGGAAGGAAGGACGGGGAAGAGGGACTATCACAACACCACTCAATCTCGATGGGTGGCTAATAAGTGTAACTTGGGGATTTCCATTCTTAAAACTAGAAAGTTTGAAAAGTTGAAGCTAAGGAGAGGGTGCTTTTTTAAAAAGTTGGTTAATTAATTAATTACTTTTTTTGTTCACCAATTACATGTAATTACAAAATCCCATGTAAGTTTTTGGAACTTATATGATCCAGATTGTCTCCCTCCCTTCTTCCCAATGAGAAGGAGGTGTTTAAATCAGACTAACGTCTTTGCCTTTCCCCTTTTTAAACTATGGTTCACCCCACATGCCTCCCATCCCACCCCATCCTTCCACTCAGTCCTGAGATTTGGCTAATTATGTGCCAGCTGAATAGCTGACACTTGTCAAAAGGTTATGAATATTATTTTCTTCCCATCTGTAAATCATTTGCAGAAGCACTGGGTGAGGGTGGGGATGAGATGTGGTAAGTGATGATTGCAGTTATTAATATGGCTATTTGTTTTGCCTTGTAAACTGAAAAGTATTCTGTAAATAAGTTATTATTTTATTATTATTTGATCAGAAAACAGCTCTCTCTCTGATAGGTTTGCTTAGAGAGACTGGGTGGGCTCTGCCTAGTTTTATCTAAGAAGATGGAGGACTTTATTTCAATTCTCTTTTCTCTTTCCCCTCCTTCTGAGAAGGCTGAAAATCCAACAGGGGCAGAGGGAGGCATAGAATGACCTCTGGGGGTCCAATTCTCCCTCTCCCCACTTGCAGCAGGTTTCACAAGTTGCTTTGTAAAGCATAGTATATCGGAGAGCACTTTCTAATCATAGTAAGAGGGAAAGTTCAATTTGGTAAAACTTAATATATCACAGAGGGGTGCCCCTGTGCAGTACTGGGCCATGGTGTATTATTTCTTCTAGAATTCTTACAAACTGTTGATATCCCATGTTTTTATGCCAGCTATAACTCCCAAGAGCCCCTCCCCAGCCATTCTTTATAATAAGAAAAATTTTTTAAAACAACAACAAAAAGTTCAGCAAAACGAACCAACACATCATTATATGTAGGTGTTCCACACCCATGGTCCTCCACCTCTCTAAAGAAGTAGGAAGGTGCGTTCTCATCTCCTTGTTGGAGCAACACTTGGTTATTACAATTTCCCAGCATTCAGCTTCAATTGTTTTGTTATTTCTATTTACATTGTTGTAGTCATTGTATATATTATCTTCCTAATTTTGTTTATGTTTTATTTTGCAACAGTTCACATGTCATTCCATATTTCTCTGTATTCATCATTTCGAATAGTGCGGTAATATTACATTATATTCATTACATTGTCATAAGTTACTTAGCTATTCCTCAATCAGTGGCCATTCTACATTATTTCTAATTTTTTGCTATTACCAAGAGTACTGCTATAAGTGCTTCAGGGATCTCTCTCTTTTTTTTTTAAACAACAACAAACCATTGATTTCCTTAAAGTATATGCCTAACAGTATGAAGGGCATTATTATAATTTTATAATATTTATAATATTTCATAGCATTATTTGGAATTGATTTCCAGAATGATTAGACAAACTAATAATTGCAGCAATAATTTATTAGTGTGCCTGTCCCTACGACACTTCCAATATTGACTGTTCTCATCCTTTGCCATCTTTCCAGGTTTTTTGGGTATGAGGTGAAACCTGAGAGTTGTTTTGATTTGCTATATACTATACTTTTGCTACAAATGAAAAGACCCAAGGAGACTACTATGGGTAGGGATGGAGAGGAGTTAGGGAAAACTTCCCAGGAGATGAGACTTTAACTTGCATTTCTCATATTAGTAGTGACTTTGGAGAATTATTTCAAATGACAGTTCAACCATGATCCACTATTGTGAAGTATTACATATAACATTTGGGGTTTTTTGTACCCCATATAAGAGAAAGAAGTTTTTTTATAACACTCCACCAAACCCTGGACACTGGTGGCAATTGTTAGAGGGAAAGATCCAGGATATCAAAACACTGCATAAAGCCTTTCATTCATCCTTGTTAAGAGTCCCACAGCAAGACTATTACCCAGAGGAGAACTTGAGCCAAAGAGAGAAAATTGGGTGACATAGGGAATTCTGGACAAATTAGACTAAGACACAACAATTTGGTTTTGCAATCCATTCCTATCACTCTTTAGGCCTCCATGTTCTTGGTCCTGGGAAGACTGAAAGACAAACTGAGTCTTCGGTTGGCATACTCTGTTAGAGGTAACTTGAGGAGACAGATGGGACATCAGAGTCATGCATAGGGGCTGGGCATTAGGGAATATTCAATTAAAGTTTTTCTTTAGGCAATTCCTTGGCAGACCTTTGCACTTTTATAGTTTTAGTCAGTCAGTTGATAAGTATTTACTAAATGTTTACTATGTGCCAGGCACTGAACTAAAAGCTTACAAAGAAAGGCTAACGATAATACCTGCCCTCAAAGAACTTACAATCCAAGAAGAGAAATCTTCATAGAAATGCTTCCTACCCGATTCTCCCATGGATCTGGCCGGGGTTCAGGAAATGTACTACAGAGTTGCCTTAGATCCTGAAATTTGCCTTCCACGTAGGTGGCTTCATGAAACAGATAACCTCTGGTATCTCTCCCACCCCAGCCTTCCCTGTCAGTACTTACTACCTCCACTGAAAGATAGCTAATACCTTCATGCAGTTGCACAGGTTTTAGAGCCCACCTATGTAGAGCTATTTCCAATTTACCCATCTCATTCAAAGTCCTGTGATAGAAAACTGTTTATTCCTGATCCATTCTCCTTTCAAAATTTATCTGACTTGTATTATCATTCCCTTACTGTTCTGATATCAAATTGATTTGTCCTTCCTAAGCAATGTATTTATTTGCATTTTAACCAGAACCTTCTGGAAATAAGATATTTTGTTTCAAAGGAATAATTCTAATAAATAGGATTTTATGGAAGGAAGCTTGGAATTCTGGAATCAGAAACCCTTAAAGTTGCAGTAAGTAGGATTGGTAGTGGGTTGAACCAAGTTAAAACAGTCCTCATTAGCTGGGAAGAGAGGATAGAAATCTAGTTATTTACTGTATCCTGAACATCTTTCTAGCCAAAAGGAAGCAAGGCCCTAAAGTACTCAACAACACCAAGCCAGCTCTGCTGCAGCTGTCTGACTACCTCCTGACCCATTACAAGAAGAGTGTCCGGCCTGTTCGGGACTGGAGGAAGCCAACCACAGTGTCCATTGATGTCATGATCTATGCCATCCTCAGCGTGGTAATCATCTAACTCTAGCTGGTCACCATAGTCCTGAGCACAGGGGCTCAACCTTCCAGATGAGGAGAGGACCATGAAGACCTGCCAGGGGCAATGAATGGGGCCAGGAGTAGGGGTGGGAAACAAAGTTAAGTCTCTGAAGCAGTGTTCATTCCAGGCAGTTGCATGGTGTTTAAGATGAGGCACGATCATGAACAATAGGTCAGTGGAGATAAAGAAGTTATAGTGCTACGCAGAGAAGGCAAGAGTATGATGGAGTTGGGGTACAGTGTTGTGCAATAGCAGACTGAAAAGCTATGGTATGTGTAAAGATTCAATCTTGTGTGTATTCTCTAGGGGAAGTGTCTGGGCAGTGGAAAGAGGCAGAAAAACAGCTTCCATAGTCCCTTCCCTACCCCACAAATGGCACACAGAAACCATCTCTCTTCAGTTCCTCTAGTGAAGGGCAGACCCAGACAGAATGTAGTCAATAAGGAGTAGAATACCCACTCTTCTGGGACACTTGACCTTCTGTGTTTTCTTAGCAGTTGGACACTCTAACCTCGGATCTTCCTGGTGGAATGTAGTTCTTTCTTTAGAGTTTGTATGTACATGGAGGGAATATCCATAGACTAGTGGCTTCTTGGTCCCACCTGGGATAGGGGGGTACTGTCCGTTAATCTCTGCTTATCTTTTGTCTCCTCTTTATCTCACAGGATGAAAAGAATCAAGTGTTGACCACCTACATCTGGTACAGGCAGGTGAGCAGATCAGCCCCTTACCCTCGCTCCTTGAAGATGGGAGCTCTGGCTTTTAGTGATGTTCCTTGTCTCCACCTTACTCAAATATCCTACCACCTCCATGTTTAGGAATACAGCAATATAAAGTGCATTAAGCCAGATGTTTATTGTCCACATAGTCCTTGAATTGGTGACTGTTTCTGAGTTCAATTATTCCCTACACATAACTAAATTGGGCATATGAATATCCCTGATCTTGGATTGGCAGATTTAGTTTCTGCTTAGGGGTTAAGGACCCACACCTTCTGGCCAAAGGTGGGATTATTGTTAAATGAAGGACAAAATGAGAACCAAATGGCTGAAAAGAATGAGAGCAATGGACCTAAGGCAAGGAGTGAGTTCTCAGTTTATGATATACTCCTGAGCCCCTCTTAGGCATTGTGCAAAGAGGCAACATGATTCAGTGAAAAGGGCAACATTGGACTTGGGAGTCCAAAGATCAAATATTAGCTCTGCTCCTTAATAGTTGTGTGTCCTTGGGTATATGAACATTTTCCTCATCTGAGAAAAATCAGAGGCCTAGACCAAGTGATCTCTAAGGTTCATTATAATTCTAAATCCAATTATTTACAAGGTTAGTTAGAAGAGACATCAGAGACCATCTAATTTGATTGAGATTCTCCAATCTGACATGACTAATTCTGTGATGTATATAATTGCTTAATTTTCCAATTTCTTCCCAATCTTCTCTCTAGTGTTTATATGTGGATTGGAATGTGGAGTTACATTCTTGGTTCTGATCATTGAATAATCTTTTTGCATGTCTTTTAGGGTATTAGAAGTGGCACCTTTCAACTCATTCTTCTCCCCCATTTCCCATCAGATACTCTGTACTCAGTTTTGGCCTAGGGACCTTCTCGGCTCTGGGAAAAAACCACACACACATTATTTTATTTATAAGAAAGATTAGAATACTACCAGTTAAAGCTAGGTTATGGAAGGAGTTGAAGGTGGGGTAGAAAACAGCCAGCAGTAGTTCATTTTTTTTAGTAATTTGCATGAAAACCAGTGTTTCTTATCCCATCCTTGTATAGCTAATTCCAAGGAGGAGCACTCCATACCCTTGTTGCTAAGTCATTCTTCCAGGTCAATGGAAAGACATAAGGAAGGACTGTGGTTAGCAGGTCCATTTTGTGGTAGCAGGGGCTACCGGTGATTGTCTCTCATAAGCTTTCTCCCCACTTTCCTCAGTACTGGATTGATGAGTTTCTCAAATGGAATCCTGAAGATTTTGACAACATCACCCAGCTGTCTATCCCCACTGACTACATCTGGGTCCCAGACATCCTTATCAATGAATTGTAAGTCTTGGCTCTAAAGGCTTGTGTTTGGGGGCTAGGTACTGAACAGGACACTAGTTTCTACTGACTTTGGCTCTAAGAACTATGACAATTTGTCATTCTATTCTAGCCCTTAGTCAACTTTATTTATAGAATTAATATTGATCTTCTATAGTGTCACTTACTCTTTGTAGTAATTATTTCATCTTTCAAATAATTCTTTTGCCCCCATCCCAAACATACCAGATATTCTTTGCCCAATTTAGGCTAGGGACTTTTTTTGGCAGTGAGAAATATTATTTCTCCTTTAGATGTAAAAGTGAAGTGTTTTCTCTCCTAAAAATATCAGTATTTTAAGGAATAGGAGTTGGGGAGAGTTTTAACCCAATGAAGTGATTTTCTAAAAGTAGAAATTTCAGATACCTGGGTGGGTCAAAAAGATTGAACCAAGTGTTCTTGTGCCTCTCAAATCATTCCAGTACTTTCTTTAGGTAAGACAAGCACAGCAAGCCACCTGCACAGCCCCAAACTGAGTTCTCAACATGGTCATCTTAATTCAGGTTGCCTTAGGAGTGGCAGTCTAGGGGGCAGCTGGGTAGCTCAGTGGATTGAGAACCAGGCCTAGAGACAGGAGGTCCTAGGTTCAAATCTGGCCTCAGACACTTCCCAGCTGTGTGACCCTGGGCAAGTCACTTGACCCCCATTGCCTACCCTTGCCACTCTTCTGCCTTGGAGCCAATACACAGTATTGACTTCAAGACGGAAGGCAAGGGTTTAAAAAAAAAAGGAGTGGCAGTCTAGACTTCTAGAAAAGACAGGTCTGAGAGAGATGCAAAACACAAAATAATGTTTTGTTTTATTTTGTTTTGTTTTTTTAATTGGAAGGCACTCCTCCAAGAGAGAAAAAAAGGAAGGCAATTAATTACTCCATATCATCTTGCTCCTTCCCCCTACCTCAGAGGAGATCAGGCTATAATGTCTATGAACATTTTTTTCTAGCTTTTCTCTCTGGATATCTAGTAGTATAGGGATAGATGTGGAAAGTTAAGAAGCCCAAACTTCTCAGCCTTCCTCTTTATTCCCAAGATAAAAATGGGAAATCTAGAATAATACTGATCTTTTCCTGGTGGTAAGAGGTGAGCATATTCAAAATGATCAGGACTATAGATTTCTTAGTGATTTTTTTTGACCACTGATTTCTCTAGCTCTCTTCCAGGGATAATTTTTCCCTGGAAAAAGCAGGGAAAATGGAACCTGGGAACTCTGGGCAGAGCTGGAGATAGGATTAGATGTGGATGACCTTGTATATTCACATACACTGCTCTCTGGCCATAAAACTGGTGACAGTAGATACTGGGCTCTGAATCCCTATAGGGTTAAGATGGAAGCTACTGGGGATGATAAGCTGAGGAGTCACCTTAAAGGACATTATGTCCTATGGATCTGGAAGGTGTTAGGAGGAAATTAGAAAATTATATATTTAATGTAGGATAACATTCAGGCGGTCTCTAAAGAGCTGAGAGTTCAAACCATGGAATGAAGGGGAGAAAACTGTTTTCCTTGAGGACTCTGGTCAAGACTGAGACAGGGAGAGGACTGCTTTTACCTATCCCTGTGGAGACCCCAAGGAGTGTGGATTTATCACAGAGAAGGGAGACCTGTCAGTGAAAGATCAAGTGAGCAAGAAGATCTAACTGGGGTGGTGGACATCCCAGTCTGAGACAAGCTCCTTGATTTAACTTTCCTGGATTTACTTTCCTGTGAAATCCACACTCCTTGGGCTTTCCACAGGGACAGATAAAAGCAGCCCTCTCCCTGTCTCAGTCTTGACCAGAGTCCTGAAGGAAAACAGTTTTCTTCCCTTCATTCCATGGTTGGAAATCTCAGCTCTTTAGAGACAGCCCGAGTGTTATCCTCCATTAAATATATAATTTTCTAATTTCCTCCTAACAAAGGTCACTTTAGACAATGATGCATTCTGCCTGCCCAGGTTGACATATAACAAACAAGGGTAGAATATTCGAGGACTGTCTTTAATTTCTCTGGAAACAACAACGATAACACCAAGAGCTTAGGCAAGAGGGAGGGAACTAAGCCAGTAAAGGTTTCTCCAACTATCCTACCACTTTCTAGATTTCTTTAGATTATCTCTGAAAGTCAATCGAGTAGGTATTCCAGGTTGTCTTGGAGGCATTCTCTCCTCTTTGAACACTAACTCCTCTCCTCTGGTCAGTGTGGATGTAGGAAAATCTCCAAACATCCCATATGTATACGTCCGGCACAAGGGAGAGGTCCAGAACTACAAGCCCATCCAGGTGGTGACTGCATGTAGCCTGGATATCTACAACTTTCCCTTCGACGTGCAAAACTGCTCATTGACCTTCACCAGTTGGCTTCACACTAGTGAGTATGGACGATTGAGACTGGGAAGAGGCAAGGGCCAAGGTGGCCTGGTCAAATGGATATCACAGAGAGAAGATTCCTTTTCAACATACCCCAAATAACACAATTCCCCATTCATTATAGACTGTACATCTTTCAGATATCAAATCCAGCCTTGCAGAAAGGTATGACCATATGCTTGAAACAGTAATGCTATGTATCTTTCTAGCAGTGAAGAATGTTGACTTTTCTTATTTTTCTTTCTGTAAAGTACTGAAAGAGAACATAGGTAGGTTGGGGAAAATCACTAATATAGACTTTCATGGATTGCTACCTGATACCTGCTGACTATAAGGTTAGTTTCTCCCTTAGATTAAACATATATAGCATATTTTGCCCAAAGTCAGTCAGTCAACTAACATTTACTCCTACTATATGATAGGTGCTGTGCTAAGTTCAGGGGAAATGAGAAAAGGCAAAAAAATGATTCCTGCCTTCAAGGCATTCATGTTCTGATGAAGGAAGTAACACACAAACAATGAAATAAACAAGTTATAAACATATATATTGGAGATATTCAGTCGAGGTAAGGTATTAGCATTAAAGGGGTTCTGGAAGAGCTTCTTCCAAAATAAAGTACTTCACTTGAGATTCAAAGGAAGCCAGGGAATCTAGGAAGCAGAGATGAGGAAGGTAAGTCTTAGGCATGGGGGAAAGCCAATATGGAGTTTCATGTTTAGCTAAAGAGTACTTTTCCTTTTCTTACTCTTATTGGGGAGGGAACCTAGATTTTTCTCCCTGAATAAGAAGTCAAGATAATGAAACTTTACTCAGCACTTAAAAATAGTAGGAAAACACATAGAAGGCACTTAATAATTTTTTAAAACCTTTTTTCTGTTTTAGAATAGATACTAAGTATCTGTTCCAAGGCAGAAGAATGGTAAAGGCTAGGGTAGTTGGGTTTAAGTGATTTACACACAGTCCCCCAGCTAGGATGCATCTGAGGCCAAATTTGAACCCAGACCCTCCAGTCTTCAGGCCTGGCTCTTCATCTACTAAGCCAACTATTGAATGTGATTAGCTACAATGAAAAGCATCATGGATTATGTCATAAGAAAAGTTGGGAGGTGGAATAAAAGACAAAACCTCCTCACCATCATCCTGCTTAGTCTTGTTAACTCCCTTTCTCCCTCTTTTTCTTATTTCTACTTTGTAGTCCGGGACATCAACATTACCCTGTGGCGGTTACCAGAAAAGGTGAAGCTTGATAAGACTGTCTTCATGAACCAGGGAGAGTGGGAGCTTCTGTACGTGCTGACCCAGTTCCACGAGTTTAGTGTCGAAGGCAGCGACAGCTATGCAGAGATGAAGTTCTATGTGAGCAGGGCAAAGGCTGAGTGGGGAAAACCCTGGCACAACAGACCCCAGGGCACTCCCAGGGGGAAGAGACTTTTCTTCACAATTTCAGTACTTTAGGAAGATACAAGGGTGTGTGTGTGGGGGGGAGTTAGTTTAAATTTCAAGCAAAGTGTGACCACTCCCAAAAAGCTCCAGGAAGTTCCCTAGACAGCCAGGAAAAGTTCAAAGAAATGGGCAGGAATGGCCCAGGAGATGAGGCAGATTGAAAAAATGATATGAATAACTTTTTTTTGCCTAATAGGCTTCCAAAAAGATTTAAAAATCCTTTCTAATTGATTCTCTGCTTTTCTCCCAAATCCTAATAAAATCTTGCAAATAGCAACTGACCTATACTCAGTCACTAGAATATGTAATCTGCCCATTTTTTAACCTGTGAAATTTGTTAGGTAGACAGGGACAAGAGGTAGGTTGTATTTATCAGCATGCAAGACTAGACTAATAGGAATCCAAGGCCTTGACAATCTTTGGCTTCCCTCAGACAATCTTCCCTGCTCCTAGGTGGTCATACGGCGGCGGCCCCTTTTCTACACTGTAAACCTGCTGTTGCCCAGCATTTTCCTCATGGTCATGGACATCGTAGGATTCTACCTGCCCCCAGACAGCGGTGAAAGGGTCTCCTTCAAGATCACTCTTCTCCTGGGCTACTCTGTCTTCCTTATTATTGTGTCTGACACACTTCCAGCCACAGCTATTGGCACCCCACTTATTGGTATGACCCATTCCCTATTACTGGTGGGAAAGGGGAGGAAAGAGAGGGTTCAGTCTGGGAGAGATGACTGCTCATGACCTCACATATTTCTTCTCCCCCTCCCCCAAACCTCCTGATGTTGCCTAGGTGTCTATTTTGTGGTGTGCATGGCCCTACTGGTGATCAGCCTGACTGAGACTATTTTCATTGTACGGCTGGTGCACAGGCAAGAACTCCAACCCCCGGTGCCTGCCTGGCTTCGGCACCTGGTATTAGAACGAGCCGCAGTTCTTCTCTGCCTTCAGGATCAGCCACATCATAGTCCCTCAGCCCTCCAAAGATCCACAGTCCTTTCTCATTCCACTGAGAATGACATATGCTCAGGTAAAAAAACAAACAAACTGGGAATTGTATAAAGCTCAGAATATCTCCCCTCAAGTCCTTCATTCTAATTTATATGAGAAAGGACATTTTTTTTAAACTGAATCAAGGCTAGTACAATGAAGAGGTAGAAAAATGGATAGAATTGTTTCTGGAGAATCCCAACATACCAAGGAGCCCATAGAAAGGCTTCAGGTTGGACTTTTTTGCCCACTGTGCCCTCAGAATAATAAGAGCAGACAGACTGAAGGCTGAAAGCATATATTTGGGTCCTCTGTCCTTTGTTGGAGACCTCCACATACCTGGGTTATAGAAAAAGATGTGGGGAACACCCCATAGGACCAAGCACAAAAGGACTCAAGCTCTCATATCTATCAGACCAGTTTATTGTCTAGATCAAAGGACTTTGCACAAATATCCATTAGAACTGGGCACTGTCATTGGTGACCAAGCCATAGCTTGGTCACTTCTGCCCAGATGATAAGAAGCTGTTGTTTCTAAAACCATCTTATCCACAAAAAGATCAAAGATCTTCCCCTTGAGTTTCAACATCTCTGAGAGATAAGGGGAACTCAAATGTTCTTACTTAAATGAAAAAATTGAGACTCAGAGAGGATACCTGCCTTGCCCAAGATCATCTAGTGAGTCATTGGTGTGACTGGGACAGAAACTCTGGTTTCCTGACTTCTAAGTCAGGGTGGGAAATCCATGTCCATGAAGCAAGATTTGGGCTAACTTGAATTCTCTGTCCTCATATAACTGCAAGTTAGTCCTGCTGCCTTCGTATCTAGTCTTTCTGTTCACCAGCTGACAAACTGCCTTCCTTTAGGCTCTTCAGTCCCAGGTGGTGAAGTCAAGTAAGCATTGGACTAGGAATCAGGAAATCTGGGTCCTAGTTATAGCTATACCTCTAATTAAGTTACCTATGCAAATTTGGACAACTCTAACCTTTTCGAGGTTATATTTCCTTATGGAATTAATAATGCCTGCCAGCCCACTTAATAGGATTATTGTGAGGGTCAAATGAAATGATATGCATGAAAGTACTTTGAAAAATACAAAGAACTGTACAAATGTGTGGATTTGATATATTATTGTACTTGCTCCAACCCCAATTCTCTCCCCCTCTTTCAGCCACCATAAATCATTGCAGCAGGTTGGGAGGGCTTCAGGACTTGGAGAAGACCACAGAAGAGAGGAACAACCCTTCTCCACCATCCCAGGAGAACTCCTTGGTAGTACATGGGTTACTTCAGGAATTGGCAACCATCAAGCATTTCCTGGAGAAGCAAGATGAGCGCCGGGATATTGCCCGGGACTGGCTAAGGGTGGGCTCTGTGCTGGATGTGCTACTGTTCAGAATCTACTTGCTGGCAGTGCTAGCTTATAGCATTACACTGGGGACTCTGTGGTCCATCTGGCAGTATGCATGAGTTGACCCAGACCTGGGAAGGAAAGTAGAGATGGGAATAGGAGGATTATAGACTCCAGGATATGTTAAACACATATACATTTTCATTCCTAGCTTCTTCCGTTATGCAACGTTGAATTTCTTTGGATGTCTTGGACAACAATGCAACATAAATTTGTTCATCACCCAGTAGGAAAGTGGACCTTGGCAGTTATCTAGCAATCAATTAGGATATGCTCTGGCATTTGGGGATCTGTAGGTTATGATCTCCTTCAGCACAAGGTTATTATAGTAGAATGTCATTATAACAAATACTACTATTGGCTAACAAATGAAACACCTAAGCTTTCTATGTTATACTGAGAGATTGTACTACACATTCTTTCCTATATACATGTGAGCCATGGTTTGACCTGCAGAACAAAAGAGAACATTGAGCAAATCATTTAACTTTTCTGAATTTCAATTTCTACATCTGTAAAACAAGGAATTCAGATTAGATGGTCCCTACGGTCCTTTCCAGCTTTAATATTCTATGATTTCTATCCTGTGAGCAAGGCATCATGCTAAGCTCTGGGGATACAAAGATCAAATAAGACCCAGTACCTGCCTCAAGAAGCTTACAACACAAGTTACCACCACTTTCCTATTATCTAAGGACTAATGTGGTTCAAGGTATGGATTATCCAGGCTCCTGTTCTCTCTTCCTTCTCACCTTATGACCACTTCATTTAACGAAAATGCCTTCATCAGATGGGAGAGAGAGAGAGAAGGAAAGGAAATAAAAGGAAACAAAGTGTAAACCTGTCCATTTGACTCTTTTTCAGCTTCTCTGGTGAAAAGCTGAGTGGCTTTAGAGCTACTAGCTGAAATGAGGTTTGGGGATTATCTGTGGTTTTCAATCATCTAGGTCTCTCTGTTGGCCTCAGGGAATTGGGAGTTGACCACATAGTGGTTTTGTGTGATAGGGAGTAAGTCTGTTGATAAATATAATGTCCATGAACTTTCACTGTTGGAGGGAGTGGTACTGGGCTCTACTTTATGGCTGTTGTGTTAAATAGTTTCTGGCAAGATTCTGGGGTGGAGGAAAACCAGAATTTTGATTTTCAATGGAGTTATGGGTTGCTGTGAATGGTGCTCCATCTAGTCCAATTTCAATTTCTAAGATGTCACCATCAAGAATAAGGGACAAAAAAATTTTAAAAAAAGAAAAAGAAAAAGGGGCAGTGTAGTCCTCACAAATGCTTTTAGAACTAGGAAATAGTTAGACATCAGCACCATGGATAGTACCTCAGGACTGCCCTTTGGGAAACATTACATAGAAAGTTCAATTGAAAGGTTTTCTACTCCTAGTTTCTGAGAAGGCCTCAGAGAGTATGATCTGAACTGGCTTGGTCTTTGATCTAACCCATCAATTCTGATTCACACTCAGACATTTTAGGCTATTTCCAAAATGTAATACCTTAAATCAGGAAAAACGTTATCCACTTCTACTAAATATAATCAATCAGCAAAGCCTGAGATCGATGAATTGATGCCTATATCCTGTTTCCTTCTTTGAATTTGCCCCAGTGGGAAGCTTTGAAATTCTACCTGTATCCTAGCCTCATTCCTCTCCTGGGCTTCTTATCACTAAGACTTAGAGGCAGTGATGGTGGTTGTTGGCGTATAGGTGGGGTGAGAGAGTTGCTCTAAACACTGGAAGATCTCATTGGACTCACAGAATAGAGGTGTAACAGTGGCTAGACCAGTGGGCCTGGAGTTAGGAAAACCCCAAAATTGGCCTCAGATACTAGCTGTATGATTATGGACAAGTCACTTAACCTCTATCTGCTCAGTTTCCCCCACTGTAAAGCAAATGAGATAATATTTGTGAAGCACTTAGCACAGTGGCAAGCACATCGTTGGTGCTTAATAAATGTTTCCTTTCCCACAAGCCATATAAATATAGGTATTCTGTTATATCTTTATGCCATCTCTAAGCTTTAATATCTCCAGTAATATTAGATTCAAGAAAACAATTTACACTTATATGATGTTTTATAAGATCTTTTAAATGCCCTGTGATGTAGGCAATGCAAGGAATATTACCCTTGTTTTTTAGACAAGAGGAGAAGCTAAGTGACTTGACTACAGTCACATAATAGTGGGTCCTAGACTTGAACTCAGATTTTCTGATTGAAAAGTCCAGTGTATTTTCAACTGTTGGTTTCTCTACCCCCAACAAAGTATCCTACTTGGTGATCTATCCCTAGAACAAAAGGGTGAGGACCCAAGACAACAAGAATCCCCAGGGCTAGAAAGCCAAAAGAATGATAAGAGGGAGTCGGGGAAATCTCAAGAAATGAAGAATGGGAAGAATCACTGTATAGCTAACTCCTCTGCCTCTATACCATGCTCTATGTACATAGGATTATTAAATGTTCACTAAATACTGGATGACTGGACATCCATCTCTGGGGTAAAACAGGACAGAATCTTCACCTCCAATATACCCTCTGAAGCTATCTTCTTTGAAGGACTAATTTTGACTTCACTTATATCCCTTAGGATTCCTGGGTATGGTTTCTCTTGCTCTGGGAACAGATATCTGGAGAAAAGAATGATTCCCACTGGGATGAGATTGAAATATGGGATTCAAGCACCATAGCCTTTCCCATGTCTGTCCCTATGGCTCACGAACAAGGTGCTTAGGAACCTAGTGATAAGCCTTTCTCTGGTCAATACTCCACTGAGCAGACATCACACACACACCCATTTATGTCCCTGGCTAACAGGATGAGCATGTGGACAGTCTCACTCTGTTTAATGCACCACTAGCCAGTAAGTAGGTACCTATTGACAAGGTATCCAGACAGAGAGTTAGTAAGACACTCAATCAACTCATTGATTCCCCATCTTCCCCTCCACCCTTAAACTCTCATTCACAATCAATGGGGTGACAGAGCTGAGCATTATGGTGGCCAATTAACCACCTTTTTGAATGAGCCCCTGCATGTAACATCTCCTGCTCCACCAGCCATGACCAATCAACTCATTGATCTAGCTTCTGAGTAGAGTAACCCAGGAGGGGAACCAGGTCCAGAGAGAACATCCTTCCTGCTTGCCTAGTCCTGTCTTCTCTATACTTGTCCTCTCTTTCTTCCAAGGGATCCTTTGACCTGGTTGGGGAAGAAGGAAGAAGAGAAAAGGAAACCTCTTTCCTGGAGACTGGCTTTTCCTCCCTAGGGTCTGCTACGTCTGTCCTACTGCCATTTCAGTTATTTCCTTTTGTAAAATCCTTGCTAAAGATGGAGAAACACTTAGAGGTAGCATATAAGCAGCAGAAAAGCCAGCAGTGGAACTAACTTTAGATTTAGAACCAGAATCATGGCGATGTTGTTAACCAACTATAACCTTGAGCAAACTACTTAATCTCCAAAGGTCACAGTTTCCTCATCTGTCAGAAAGTCACTTTACTTCCTTGTATTTCCATTTCCCCGTTTACAAAATGGGGGAGGATATGGAGTAGATGACCTCTAAAAGCCTTTCCTAACTCTGACATTTAAATTATTTTAGTCACCCCTTTACCAATATCCTTGTAAATATCCTACTTCTCTCCCAAGCCTTCTCTTATATGGCTTCATTCATCTTTCTACCTGGTCCAACTTTCCAAACTTTTCATTGTCAACAAGGAGCAAGACATCTTTTGGTCATTCTGACAATAATCATTGCCAAATCCCTTTGGGCTCCTACTGACTCATCTCTGAATTCTTCATATGCCCTGAAGCTGAGAAAACTGGACATCACTCAGGAGTATCCTTGAGCCTATATTTGTGCCTAGAATTTCAGTACCAGGAGAATCCAGGAACCGCTATTAAAAGAGGATGCTTGTGGAGAGGAGTTGTACTCAAAGTCCTGGCTAGTTATTTTCTTTCTCCAAGGATCTCTAAGTCTAAGAATTGGGGGTGGGGGCGGATAGAGGATGGAGAGCTCCTGGAGAAGAGTGGGCCAGCTTTCACAAGCTGAATTCTTCTCCCTCTTCCTTCTACCCAATGACAGAATCAATACATTTTGAATCTAATCTAATAACAGAGATTTAACAAGGGGATAATGGGAGCAGAGCACCAGGCGCTTTGTTTCTCCTTTCATGCCACAGCTGGGGCCCATTATCCTGGGACAATGCCCCATGCTAATCACTTTATTTCTCTCCTCCAGAGTGCTGGGGAGAGTTCTGGGTGTAAATTGGGGAGGGGGGGAATGGAGATGATATGCTTTTCTCCTGATTGGATAGGAGTTGAGTGGGGGTTGGGATGGGTGGAGAAAGGGATGAAGGCTGGCATAGCCAGACTAGATTCTGCTAAAATTTTCCTGACTTGCCACATATCTATTGGTTCATTCCAACAACTCTCAGCCCCCTCCCTATATACCCTGACCAATCAGGGAGAAAATTGTCTTAAAGAAAACACATTAAGCAACCTATATTTAATAACCAGCTGCTCAATGAGTGGTTAGGAGTTGGGTATTCATATTTTTTTTCTAACTTCAAACTCTGATTGATGGTCTCATGGCCAGTCCTGAGATTGGCCAGGACTGATTCTCATGATTACAGAGTCAGGATATAGTGAATGGAGGGCAATGAACTTAGAGTGAAGAGAAACCTGAATTTGAATGCTTTCTCCACCATTTACTAACCTTGAGGCCATAGTCAAGTTACTTAGCTTGAGGATCCACAGAGATAATGTTTATAAAGCACTTGGTAAACCTTAAAGCTCATTTCTCAGCTATTATTATCCCACTTGGAAGGAGGCACTAAGACAAGATCCTCTCTGAAATTGCTCGTCTCCTACCCTTCCAGAGAGAGGGAGAATCTATGACTATAGAGCTACCTTGGAAATGAATGTCGCCAAAAGTAATGGGTAGCTAGGTGTTGTAGTGGATAGAGCGGGTGGGGGGGGGGCCTGGAGTCAAGAAGACTCATCTTCATGAGTTCAAATCTGGCTCTAGCCACTTAAGAAGTAATTGCTATGATGGAGATGATTAAGATGTTTTCATCTGAATCTCTGATTCCATCAGTGTAAGGAACTTCCGGTATAGAAATTTGCTTCACTGATACAGATTGGCAATTTATCTACAATTAATAATTCTAGATAATTCCCTTGGGCAACTGGAGGCCTGAAAGAGCATGCCATTAACAACAACAGCAACAACCATCACCATAATAGCAGCAGCAGCAGCAACAACATACCTATCCACATTTACATAAAATCTTAAGATTTGTAAAATGATGGGGTAAAGAATGACCCTAAAGGGAGAAGAAAAACCAAGACACTGAAGTGGGATATTATTCCAGTTCTTTCTGAGAGGACTTTAATTTTTTTGTTTTGTTTTTTTTCTTTGAAACCCTTACTTTCTGTCTTGGTAATAATTGTAAGAAAAAAGGTCAAGAAAGAGGGTTAAATGACTCTTCCAGGGTCCTAGGAAGTGAATGATGACAGATTTGGCTCCAGATCCTTCAGACTTCAGGCCTGGCACTATCTATTGTGCCATCTAGATAACTCAGGGCTTTAAAGTCTTTTCACATCCTCTGGGTAAGTACAAACTGCTGCACATTCAGAGGTATGCTGAAGCCAGTTCCTATTGGTTCATAAGCAGGTTGTTAAAATTTCAATGTATTTTAGAAAAACATGGAATGACTTGCATGAAATCATGACTGAAACAAGCAGAACCAAAAGAACATTGTATAGAGTAACAGCAATATTATTTGAAGTCACTATAAATGATTAAAACAAATCAATAAGTAAAATTTCAGGGTAAATATTTATACCTCAGAACTAAATTATCAAAGATTACAGATGAGGACTTTATTGTTTTTTTGATTGTCTATATTAAGAAAGTGATGAAGAAAATTTAAAAATTTAGAACAAACTTTTAAAAGCACGTCTACTTTCAGAGTTAAATTTTTTCCAACATACCTTGGTCCAGTGATTCATGTGCCAAACTCTTCTTCCTTCCCCCAACAAAATAATGAAGAGCAAAAAGCTTTACAAAAGAATAATAATTACTATTGATATGGCATTTACTATATGTTAGGTACTTAACAATTGTTATCTTATTTGATCCTTACAACAGTTCTGTGGAGTAGTTGCTTTATTAGCCCCACTTGAAAGATGAATAAACTGAAGTTAACTGGCATGCCTAAAATCACAAAGCTAGGAAATATCTAAAGCTGGATTTGAACTCAGGCCTTACCTGACTTGAGACCCAGTGCTCTATCCATCTTACCATCTACCCATCCCAAAACACCTACCTTGGGCTTCTCCTAATCGTTCAGCACACTAAAGAATAAGTTATAGAAACCAAAAGACTGGGCTGACTCAGAGAGAGGACAGGAAATGTTGACATCACTATCACTCTTATTTTAAAGAAGGGAGAATAGGATACTGCACAGATCATCTATAATAGCACAGCCCAGAGAGAAAGGAGAAGTTCCCTTCTCATCCAGTTTTCCCCAAACTCCTGGATCCCACCTCTTTTCCCTCTTGCCATTCTCCTCTTCTAGTATTTGTACCCACACAACCATGTGTTCATACAAATAAGCCCATATTGGCACATGTACATACCCGCAGACTCACCGAGTTCCTATTAAGGATTACTCAGGAACAATTCCTATTTTTCTCCAGGTTCAGAGATTTGAGATTCTTTATAAATATATATATATGTATATATATGTATATGTATACTTATACTTTTATATATATGCTTATGGTATACTTTATATATATATATTATATTATACTTTATATATAATGCTTATATTATACTTCATATACACTTATATAATTTATATATACTTATACTCTATATACTTACATAATTTTATATATACTTATATAATACTTCATATATACTTATATTATACTTTATATATGTACTTATATAATACTTATGTTATACTTTATATATACACGTATACTTTATATATTCTTATAATTTATACATATACTTGCATCATACTTTATATATACTCATACTTTATGCATGACTATATTTTATAGATACATTTTATACATATACTTATG